>NW_022103903.1:16670059-16709640 GCF_000313985.2 Echinops telfairi | reverse complement strand
CCCACATGGAAGCAGCACACCAACATGTGTGATCATGAAAGGCAGAAGGGACCAGGCTTCAAACACCCAGGGCGGGGAGGGGGTGAGTGGGGTGGGTGGTGGGAATCATATTCTTGTCAATGAGGGTGACGCGTGATGGGGACCCAATGCCCATCTCTAGACAACTGGACATACTTTGAAGAGGGGTAGTGGGGAGGAGATGAGTCACTTAGGGTTCAGTATAGCAATAATAAAACCTACAACCTGCCTCTAGTTCTTAAATGCTTCCTCCCCCAACTACCATAACCCCAATTCTTCCTTGCAGACCTGGTTAGACCAGAGGATGCACAACGGTACAGATGGGAATTGGAAATTCAGGGAATCTAGGACAGATGAACCCCTCAGGACCAGGGGTGACAGTGCCGATACCAGGAGGGAAGGGGGTGGTGTAGAAAGGGGGAATTGATCACAGGGATCTACATATAACCTCCTCTCTGGGGGACAGGCCGCAGAGGGGTGGGTGAAGGAGACGCCGGGCAGTGTAATATAAGATATAATAATAATTTATAAATTATTAAGGGTTCATGGGGAAGGTGGGAGGGGGAAGGGAAGGGGAGGGGGAAAAAAGGGAAATGAGCTGATTCTGGGAACGCAAGAGGAAAGCAAATTTTGGGAATGATGAGGACAACAAATGTATAGGTGTGGTTTACACAATTGATCTATGTATTGTGATGAAGTGTATGAGGCCCAATAAAATGATTTAAAAGAAAAAGAAGAAAAGAAATGTAAGACTATTCTTCCCTTTGAGTTTCTAATTCCCAGTCTCTGTGTATTTCTTTAGAGTACTTTCCTTTGTCTTTCATAGCTCCTTTTAAGTTTTCCTAATCAACTCTTTTATATTATGATTTCTCCCAGTTACCTCCGCTTCTCTAAAATCAAGAGTAAGTTTTGGAGTTTTTTCTGATATCCAGTTTTTTATATTTTATTTATTTCCTATATACTTATAGCCTTTGCTTTCTTAGCATAGGACACTAGGCCAATTAATTGGGATGCCCTATGAAGTCATGACCCTAAATCTCCAGACCAAGAAATTGTAGTCCATGAGACTCTTTTGTACATAGGTAGACTCAATAGCTACTTGGCTCAGCCAATGTTGTAAATGTCTCTGCCTGACATAAATTTTTCTTAATTCTTTTTTTACAGATGCACATATTATTGAGAGTAATTAAATTATTGAGCTGTGTAAATCTATTGTTAGCAAGACAGAGGCTGGAAAGGGAAGGAAAGGTGATCATGACCGGAATCTTCCAGAAATCCTAACACAAAAGGAAAGTGGGAGACGTGTTTGCAGATATGCCTCTCCAGCACAAAAGAAGGTGAAGAGCAGCTGAGATGCGTTTCCTCATCTATTGAAGAGACCAACGTTACTGAAATGGGTGGGTGGAGAAAAGCATGATGTACGGAAAACCTCTGCAATGACTGTATAGACTCATGGGGTTCGGGTCTCAAAATAAGGGCACTGCATGATCTGGGATGCCGAGATCCACATACCTGGACAGAGGAGGCGCGCTAGACAGGCCTAGCCAATAGCAGAGACCCACCAGATCCAGTCAATGGTGCGAAATCCTCCATGAGCAGAAAATAAGGTTCAATTCTACATTCTACCAGGTTGTTTTAGACTGGCTAAGGGTCCTTTTTATGTCTTTTCCAAAATATGCCCATAAATAAACTCAACTTCTCCGCCCAAGCATTTTTTCTGACTCATTTGAATTCTGTAATATTTTTTGAGTGGGACAAGCACTGAGTAGTACAGAGGCTCAAAACCTTGAGGCATACCAAGGTAACACTATCTTTAGTCTGCAAATTCTCTATCATAATTAACACCCTCTTTCCATTTCCGGTAACAATTCATGAACTTTGGTCTCAAGATTTTTGTAGGTTCTTGTCTTTTTTATACAATTAGCTATCAATTTTTTGTACAGTGGTGGTTTGCATGTTTCCATAATGCTAGAAGCTATGCTACTAGTGTTTCCAATATTAGCAGGGTTATCCACAATAAATGGGTTTCAGACTAAGAACAGACTACAAAGAAGGAATAGGCTATTTACTTACAAATGATTAGCCACAGAAACTTTACGAATAGTAGCATAACATTGTCAGATGAAATGTCAGATTGTGAGCCACTCAGCTCAGAAGGCATTCAAGTATGACTGAAGAAGAACTGCATTAACAAAATAGAGTTGACCGTAGTGACATGGATGTAGCAATATCTTTAGAGTCTTCATTCTCTGATGATTTACTCAGCACACAGATTGAGTAAATACAGTGAGGGTATGCAACGATGACGCACATCTTTTACAATTTTAAACTATGCTGTATTCCCTTGTTCTTTTCTCACAACTGCCTCTGGATCCACGTACAAGTTCTTCATGAGCAAAATTAAGTTCTCTGGAATTCCCATTCTTTTCACAGCTATCCATAGTTTGTTATGATCCACACACTGAACGTATTTGCATAGTCAATAAAACACAAGTAGCCATCTTTCTTGTCTTCACTACTTTAAGTCAAGATCCAGCATATATCAGAAATGATATACCTAGTTCCACATGCTCTTCTGAATTGAACCTGAACCTCTGGGATCTCCCTGTCAATGTATTGGTACACCATTGTTGGATGATCTTCAGCAAGATGTTACTTACATGTGATATCAATTATATTGCTACTGTGGTGAGAATGACAAATTCAAGACCATGTTGTTGCATTTATCATCAAAAAGAACATTTTGAAGATCTGTCTTAAAGTATAATACTGTGATAGGATAATGTATATACACATAAAAATAAATCCAGTTAATAAAATGAATAATTAGAGAAAGACATCATATGTGGTAAAGCAGAGGGCAATGAAAAAGAGGAAGGCCTTGACAATTGGAATGACACTGTTTCTGCAACAATGTGCTCACACATAAGAGCAGGTGTGAGGATGGCACAGGAAAGGACCCATTTTCCTTCTGTTGTGCACATGGTTGCTATGAGTGCGGATTGACTCAACGCCACCTAACAATAGCGTCACACATTTCAGCCCAAAACTGACCAAACAAGTGATAAACAGGCATTCATAAGTGCTGACACTTGAAATTTGAAAGTTGGGAACAAAATGAAAGAAACAATGGTTGAAAAATCTGGTCTTGGTGATAGAATGCTAGTATTTTACAAGACCAATGACTTCTTAATTGCGAAATCTTTTTTAAAATAATATAAACAGCAGCTATACACATGCACATTTCCAGGTGGAATACACAGGAAAAACATTGACTACACTATTGAATATATCCTACTTGAATTTTGAGAACATATCAAGATTCGATTTAAGCTATTTCACAAATTATGAAGACCTCTTAAGCCATGGAATTCCATAAAGAACAACATAGGTGAAGAAAGCAAGGGGTCATATAAAAGACAGGAAAGAATGGTGATTTGTGTCTGTGGTCTAAAAGGCTTGTTTTCAGACAAGCAGCCATATAAGTCAGGCATCAACTAAACACACATGGAAGAAGCCCATCAGTCTGTGTGATCCAAGAATTATAAATAAATAATATCATCCAAAGATTAAAGAGGGAACGGTATCAGAACTTAAATTGTGTACACCTGGTTTTCAGAAGGCTATAGATAACAGTGGAGCCCCAAATTCATTTGTAGGGTCCACACATGGATTAAAGCTCAAAAGAATCCCCTCTGATAATAGTTAAGGGATGTAAATAGTCCTGTTATCAGACAGAGAGTCTTGTAAAATCATTTGATCTCCCTGTTTATCATTTTAATGCTACTTATTTTTTTTTTAAAGTCAAGGGAAAATACACGTGGATTAAGCCCCTGATGAAACCCCTCTGACCATGGAATATGGATATGAATAGCCACATTATCTATCGTGCAGAATGTATTGGAAATTGGATTGCTGCAGATGCAGTTGTATAAAAAATTACCACCCTATCATTTGATCTCACTTATCATCCATTTAAATTTGTTATCGTTTTTAATAATTTCTACCTTCATGTCAATTAAGATCTTTATCTTTTTTACTTTGTTATTGTTGTTAGTTGTGGTTTTTGTAATGTCTTTCTGCCAGGATGGGTACATCTATAGAGTCGGTGACTGGGTTGATTATTCCTTGGCGTAGGGCAGGGGATGTTGGGGGGGTGGTGGCAGGAGGGAGAACAGGAAGCTAATTTTGTGGATTGTTATAAACTATGAATAACCCTGTGAAAGAATGAGCATCAGAACAGTGAAGTGGGTCTAGGCAGACCTTGTGCATGGACTTGAGGCAGCCATGTGAACATAACAAGGGGATACTGAGCTGTTTAAAATCCAGAAAGTTGTTTTCAATGTCATATCTTTCATCATGTTTATTTAATTTGTAGGCTTCACAGAATAATAAGAGTAGTTGGACTACATGAAGGAGAATGAGACATCAGGAATAGGCAAATGTCAGAACTTGCTTAATGAAAGCTAGGAAAACTTGAAGCATTTTCTGTAGAAGATCAAGGACCAATGCCTTCCATATGCAAAGCAGCTTAATATAAAGAAAAATGAATTCATCAACATTTGACTAATCGAGAGAATCATGATAAACAGAAAAATTTGACTTTGTTAATCATTTCATCTTGAGTGATTTCATTCGGCAACTGTCTCTATAGATATACCTATCCTGGATTTCTTATACAGAAAAACATACAAAACAAAACCTAACAACAATAACAGTTTTACAAAGTAAAACTGATAACAAAGTAAAACTGATAAAGACCTTAATCAAAATGAAAGCAGAAAATATTAAAAGCTATATCAAAATCAATGCTCATGGTGGCAACAGCCAAAATCCCAAAGACTTATTTCATTGGGCAAATCTACTGCAAGAGCATGCTTTAAAATGTTAAAGAGCAAGGATGTCACTCTTAGGACATGGTCTGACCCAAGGCATTTTCAATTGCCTCATATACATGTAAGAGTTGAACTTAAAGACAATCAAAGAAGAATTGATGCATTTGAATTGTGGTGCTGGTGAAGAATTTTGAAAGTTCCCTGGCTGCCAGAAGAACAAGTCTGTCTCAGACAAAGTATAGGCAGGAATATCAGGGAAAATGGTATCAGGAAAAATCAGTCCCTAGAGAAGGATGTCATGCTTGGTTAATTGGTGGGGTCATGAAGAAGAGGAAGATCCTCAAAGAGATAGTTTGATACAGTGGTTATAACAATAGTTTCAAAACTAAACAACAAAAACCGTCAAACTCACTGCATTGAGATTATTCCAACTCACAGTGACTCTATGTATTTCTACAGGACAGAGCAGAACTGCCCCTCTGGGCTTCCCAGGCTGTACTTCTTTATGGGATTAGAAACCCGCCTGGTTCTCCCATTGAAAAGCAGGTGGTTTTCAGCTGCTTACATTGCTTTTAGCAGGCCAGGGCGTAGCCCCTACGCCACCAGGGCTTTTTAAGGGGTCAAACAGAAAGCAATTTTAAGGATAAGGGAGGGCTGAGCATTACTTTATTCTGCTTTTGTATTAGTGTCACAGTTGGAAATGATTTGACAGCACCAAACAAGAACAAGGTCATATAATATTTGTCCTTTTGTTATTGATGTGTTTAACTCCTACCAAGGGCTCAAGTAGAAAGAACATATTTTGAATATGATGATGGCAACAAATGTAGAAATGTGCTTGACACAATGGATGAATGTGTGGATTGTGATAAGCACTGTATGAGCTCCCAATAAAAAGATTTTTTTTAAATGCTCAATTTCAATAGAAAGAGACTGTATTTTTTCTATTGTTTGAATATTATTCTGTTGCACTTATGGGCATTTTGTTTATCCATTAATCTGTTCTTAGGCGTTACATTTTTTTATACCTTCTGGCAATTGTGAATGGTACTGCAGTGACCATTTGTGTGTATGTTGCTTTTTGCGTATCTGTTTTCAAATGTTTGGGTTCTATACCCAGTACTCATGTATGTCCCCAATATACAAACTAAAACCATAAGATTCTCAGAATTCAGGGACAATGCTGTCAGGCCTAGCTTTTTAACAATGGGTTATCTAATTTAATAATGAAAGCACAAAATGTAAAAGACAGGTTTAAATGATCATTTATTACTTAGCTACAACAATGAGCTTGAACATAAGAACAACTGTGAGGGTGGCACAGGGCCAGGCAGGGATCTTTGTGTTGTTCGTGGGGTCTCTATGAGCCAGGACCGGCCTGATGGCAGTGAACAACAACGACCTTGCAGCTAGCAGTCTAATACTTACCTGATGGCACTACCAGGGCACTTCCTGCAGATGCATGCTGTTGCTATTTCAAATACTGTATTTCTAATGATGTTTATACAAAGTTATCCCTGTCTCATGTGTGATTTGTTCCCATATTAATTTATTTACAATTATGAAGGAGATTATTAGACCAAGTACATAATAAAAGTATTTGAGCTATTAGTGTGCCAACATATGATTCTGTGAATCTTTGCATTTTTAAATATACAGACTGATTCCATAAATGGGACACAAGGGCAATTGCATTAAATTTATAAATAGCAATAGCTATAGTTTTTTACCTGTCATTTATCTTATTAATAATTGATTTCCTAAATTCACATAAGGCTTAGTATTTAATAAAATATTAGTTGCCTACATTATTGAAACCATATAGAACAGGGTGGAACTGCCCCTGTGGGTTTTGAGACTGTAACTCTTCGTGGGCATAGAAAGCCTCATCTCAAGTTAGCATCCAATTGATGGCCATAAGCTTGCCAAATCTATTCCTATTTCCTTTTCCTATTGCACAATTTGTTTATTATTCCTCAAATGAGCTACATACATTTTATCATTTAAAAATAATTTCCATCCCTTCAAGAAATTATAAATTAGGGTAAATTAGAACACTGACACATAAATGGACTATTTTATAAGGCCACAATTATACATCACTGGAAAAAAGTGTAATAATTTGTCAGTGTCATAGATAGTTGAAAGGAACATCAGCTTCTGGTGGCTTATTTCATAGATCCATATTTTCATTCAACACATTGTTAAATCCTATATTATCTTAAATTATTGTATTCTAACTTTTATTAGAAAGACAGCTTAATAACTATATTTTATGATTAAATAGCAGAAATTCTTGTCATCAGCATTTAAATTTCAAATGTATTTCTCCCCATTTGTCTAAATTTCCAAGTCCAATGGTAAGAAAATTTTACTTCAGTGAGACTAATAAAGACCTTAACGAGTGTCTTTTTAATGATTTCATTTGTACTAACACTCTCCAGTGAACATGAGCTCCCTTTTATTAATTGTGTATAATATAAAAGAATAATATCTTATAAAAACATGTAAAGGGCATTTTTTTGAAAATATTACCTGTGAAGATATATGAAATGACTCTTAACTTGAATTAGTGAGCTTATGGAAAGCAGTAATATAAGAATGATACACTACACACTTCTGAAACATTTTTAAATGAGATGTCATAGTGTTGAATTATGAATTTTAGCATTTTACTTATGAAATTTTTTGTTATTGATTATATCTCACACTAAATATTTAAAATAGTCAATAGCTTATCTTTTTATTTTTAAACTGTTTCTTCTCTTTTAAAAAACATAAGAATCATCTAGGTATCTTTTAAAAAATAGTTATGATAAGTTCTAAGCCAGATTTATTTAAAGAAAAATATAGAGGATGCGGACTTAAATTATATTAATTTCATATATATATTCCTGTCTCTATGAGTTTATAGGTTGTAAGAGTCTTATTTCTACAAAATAGTTCTTGCCACAGTATCATGAACATTAAAAGGAATTAGGTTTACCTTATTAAAATTTTTTTCTTATATATAATGAATAATTTCTGAATATTCAAAGATATTTCATTTTAAATACAAGTCTTTATATATTTATGGATAGCTATGTAGACATTGGAAACATAATGCTAATTTAAAATTCTGAATTTCTAGGTCAACAGGATCATATCACATGTCTGCTACTATCAGTTCAATTCTTGTAGGTCAATCATAAAAAGTCATTGAAATTATCACTCATTGACTACCAAAAGTGAAGTTGTCCATTACTTGTTGGATCGATAAGCAGCGAGGTCAGTGGTCCAAGCTCTCCAGCCCAGCCTGACTGCAGGAGAAAGTTGAGATGAACAGCTCCTATAATGATCCACAGCCTTGAGAATACTCTACAGGGTCAATTTGGATTGGAATTGACAGTGGCAGAGGGTTCGGTTGATTGGGTAACTACAATTATTAAGGCAGTTAAGTAAACTGATTTACATAGAATGTTTTATATGTGCATTAAAACTTTTTGTAAATTCTGAAATTTGAACTAAACAAATTACTATTGCTTGAATTTAAGTAATATTTAGTGTTTATATTAATATTAAAAAACAGTTTCTTAGGAAACTAAATATAAAGAATTTAGTTTGAAAAATACCTTTCTCATATATTAAGACTAAGTGACTTACTGAAAATGCTCCATTAAAAAAACAAAATAGTGGTATTATTAGAAGGAAACAAAATACATAAACCATGGTGGGAGTAAACCCCTTATTAGTGTCACTGAAAAAGCATCACGATGTAAGGTTTGGTAAAATACCCAAGACATAATCCATGTCTTCACTGCTGATTCCACTTGGGCATGAGGAATGTAATATAGTAGTGAAGAGTGAGCTATTTAGTCTCACTATAGATTCATGTTCTAACATTCAATCTGTTTGAGGCCTTGGGTAACATGCCTCAATTCACAATATATAAAGTAAGATGTTATTATGAAATGTGAAAACACCTGAAGTTAGAAAACAAAAATGAAGAAAACTTTCAGCATATCTTAAATGGAATAACCAAAGAAATAAATTTAAGACTCAAGTTTAATATTAAAAGATTCTATGGGCAAAATATTGAATGATCCAGGAAGTACCAAAAGAAGATGGAGAGAATATACCGTGTCACTACCAAAAAGAACAAGGCAATATTCCATCTTAAGAGGTAGCAGATGATCAAGAGCCAATAGTGAGGAAAAAAGAGTGCAAGGTGCACTGAAAGCATTACCCAGAAAAAAGGATCCACGAATTAACAGAATACTCATTGAGATAGTTCAACAAACTGGTGAAGCACTGTGCTAAAAACAACTAGAATACAGTTACATGGCCACCTGACTGGAAGAGATCCATATGTGTTCTCATTCCAAAGAAAGGTGACTAGACATAATGCACAAATTATGGAATAATATCATTGATATCACATGCAAGTGAAATTTTCCTCAAGATAATCCAACAACGGTTGTCAACAGTACACAGGGAACTCTCAGAGGTTGTTCTGATTTAGAAGATGATGTCGACCAAGAGGTATCATTGATAATGGTAGGTGGATCTTGGCTCAAAGTAGGTACCAGAAAAATGTTTACTTATGCTTTTATTGACTACACCAAGGCATTTGAATTGTGTGGATTATAGCAACGTATGGATAACCTTGAAAAGAATGGAAGTTCTAGAATACTTATTTTTATCATAAAAAACATGGACATGGATCCAGAGGCAATTGGGAAAACAACCAGGCATGGCTTCCTGGTTTAAAATCAGGGAAGGTCTGTGTTCATTGTATCCTCTCACCTGTATGATTATTGAGCAAATCAATAGAGAAGCTGCATTACATGAAGAAGAATGAACCATTAGAATGAGGAAAGGCTTATTAACAACTTGAAATATTTAGATGACACAGTCTTGCTTGATAAAAGTGAGAACTTTAAGTACTTTTTTAATGAAGATCAAGGATTGCAGCCTTTAGTATAGATTACAACTCAGTGGAAAGAAAACAGAAATTCTCATAAGGTATCCAATAGGGAACATCACGATAAACGGAAAAAAGTTGGAAGTTGTGAAGGATTTCATCTTGCTTAGATCCACAATCAAGGGTCAAGAGATCAAAGAGCACATTACATTGGGTAAATTTGCTGCACAAATCCTCAGAGTGTTGAAAAAGATTTTTCTTTGAGGAATAAGGTGAGCTTGACCCAAGTCATATATTCAATTGCCTCATTTGCATGTGAAACTTAGACACTGAATAAGGAATACAAAAGAAAGTGGATGCCTTTGAACTGTGGAAGTGGCAAAGAATATTGAAAATATCATAACGTGTCAACAGAGCAAGATGCATGTTGGAAGACACACAGTTTGAATGCTTCTTAGAAATAAAGATAGTGAGATTTTCTCATGCACTTTGGGTATGTTGGAATATATATATAAAATTATACAGCAAGAAGGAATATAACATCTAATTAGTCCACACAGCATTAGAGGGCTCAATTCAACTCACTTTCATGGAACAATTAAGAAGGAACTGGAAGTCCTTCAACTCACCTGGCCTGCTGGGTCCAAGGTCAAGGAAGCAGACAGCAGAATCTTCAGAATCTTCCCTCAAGCAAAACAGTCCTAGCCTGCCCTTACACAGCAGACAGCAGGGTGGGTCAGCAAGAGTTAGTAGCACTGGAGCTTAGCAAAGCAGCCCAATGTGATTTCAACCTCAAGAGATGTGAGGGAATCCACCATTCTCAAGCTCAAGAAATGTACACAGAAGCTGTAGGACAAAGCAGGTTCCTAAAGAGCCTCATGACCTTTATAGTATCATGTCACCTAATGACCTGTATAGTGTCATGTCACCTAAGAGTTTAATATGTACACTTTAACAAATTATGTATTGTAATCTGAAGCCAGCCTCTAATTGTTTAATTACCTTATCTTAACAGTGTTTTAAATTCTATACCATTGTCTAAAGTAGTGACCAATAAAATTACCTTATGGGGGTGATTTATAACGTTCTCTATCATAAAATGATAATGATATCTCCAAAGTAAATCTATATAGGGGCACCCCCAAAAAACAAAAACAAACGAAGATACAAACAAACTGAAAAAAACTCTGTTGGGTGGAGTTTTATAATAGGCACTTTTCTCACTAGGCAATCAAGAATGGAATCACAGATTTAACAAATATATTAACTGTAATTGAGAGTACTTTAAAGGTGATAAGTTGTTTTGTAAAAATAAATTAAATACATAGTTTTGAAAAAAATCTGGTTTTCTGTGGGGTACTCGTGTGTGTGTGTGTGTGTGTGTGTGTGTGTGTGTGTGTACCATAGATAGATGAATGGATTTGGGGCTTGCATTTAATTCTAGTCCCAGTCTAAAAAGTATTAGATCTTATAACTTGGCTTGACTGGATACTTGCCCACATGAAGTCATCAGTGAATATATGGTTGCTATAGAAAAAATCTTGTTTGTTTTTTTTTAATGATGAACACAGTCAATGCCTTGGCATAATCAATAAAACACAAGGAAACATATGTTTGGTATTATATTAATTATGGATTAGCTTGAGAAGAATTAGAATTTCAGAAAACATCATTGTGTTCATTAGGGACATGTACATGGATCTAGAGGCAGTTGTGCAAACTGAACAAGGGAATATTCTATGGTTTAAAATCAGGAACTGTGCATATTATGGCTGTATTCTCTCACCATACTTATTCAATCTATATACTGAGCAAATAATCAGAGAAGTTGGATTATATAAAGTAGAGTGTGACATCAGGATTGCAGAAAGGCTTATTAACAACCTGTGATACGCAGATGACACAATCTTGCTTTCTAAAATTGAGGAGGACCTGAAGCATTTGTTGATAAAGATCAAGGAGTGTAGCCTTCAGTATGAATTACAATTCAATGTAAAGAAGATCCAAATCCCCACAGTTAGACCAATAGGTAACAACACCTTGATAAATGGAGAACAGATTCTCAAGTTGTCAAAGATTTCGTCTTGCTAGGATCCACAATCAATGCCCTTCAAAGCAAGTCAAGAGATCAAAACACAAGTTTTATTGGATAAATCAGCTGCACAAGGCCTCTTCATTGCATTAATAAAAAGCACACATATCACTTTGGAGACTAAGGTGCATCTACCCCAAGTCATGTTATTCTCCATTGCATTATATGTATGTGAAAATTGGACTTAAGACTAATAATTTATAAATTATAAAAGTTTCATGGTGGGGGTGGGGAGCTGATACAAAGGGCTCAAGCAGAAAGAAAATGTTTTGAAAATGATGATGGCAACATATGTACAAATATGCTTGATGTGTGGATGTATGTATGGATTGTGATAAAAATCAATAAAATGATTTTTAAAAAGAAGAATATGTGTGTTTGAATAGTAGTACTGGCAAAGAATATTGAAAATACCATGGAATGCCAAAATGACAAACAAGTCTGTCTTGGGAGAGCAATGGCCACAGTGCACTGTAGAGTCAAGGATGTGAGACTTTGAATTACATACTTTGCTCATGTTCTCAAGTTAAACTGGCCTCTGGAGAAGGACATCATGCTTGGTAAAGTAAAGGGGAAGCAAAAGGGAGGAAGGTTTTCATTGAGGTGAATTGATACACTGGGTACAAAATAATATCAAGCTTAGGTGTGAGGGTGGCACAGGAATGGGCAGTGCTTCATTCTGTTGTGAATATGGTCTCTATGGGTTGGAATCGACCTCATGGCACCTAACACTGATATCATAAGAAATGGTGGTAAAGAAACTAAGTGATGGTGCCAAGCTGTCAGAAACAATGTTTCTGTAGTCTTAAATTCTTGTCTTAGAACAATCAGGTATCTAAGTGGGTTGTCAACTTAGTACACATGGAAGAAGCATAGCAGATTGTGTGATCTAAGGATTATAAATAATAAAATCTCAATCCAAAAGTGGAATAGTATTAGAGCATAAATTGTGAATGCTTTATTTGCAGAAAGCTGTTGTTGACAGTGAAAGCCCAATATCCATTTGCAGTGTCCCCTGCAACATGGATTAATCCTCAGATAGATCCCATCTGAATAAAGTGCAGACATGTGAATACCCTTGTGATCAGATGGATAGTATTGTAAAGTTGATTATGGAATATGTAGTTAGAATATTATGTAATACCTTAAAATTTGATCTCCTTTTGACTCATTTTAAAGTTCTTTCAGATTTAAATATATTCTGCTTTCTTTTTGGTTTTTTGTTTTATTATTCTTGTTACTCTTGATTGCTTTCTGTTTGTATTTTGAATGATTCGCTGTTAATGAATTCTAAAACAAAGCAAAGCAAAACAAAACATAAGAAATCTCACTGCCATTGAGTCCATACTGATGTGTAGTGACCCTATAGGACTACCCAATGCGTAGAACCACCCTATGCGTAGAACCACCCCTTTTGGGTTTTCAATGTTATAACTCTTTAAGAAGCCCCATCTTTCTTTCAAGGAGTGGCTGGTGATTTTAAACTACTGACCTTGCAGACCTCAATCCAATCCGTAGCTACTATGGATAAATCTCTATTGCTAGTAAATAAATTAATAATTAGCTAGGATCATTGCAGGAGAGGATGGGGGTAGGTAGGAGCTCATATCTAGTATGATAAAAAATGTTCTGAAACTGATTGCAGTGACGATTGCACAGCTCTTCTTAATATAATCAAATAGGAGTTCCAGTCACGATGGCACCAATGGGCATGTGGTGTTTCTAAGGTGGTGTGACCCATTTGGGCAGGGGGAGCTCACAGAACTGGGTCACTGGTCCCCTGTATTCCAGATCTAGGCTAGGTTTGAGGTCACACGGGGAGCCTGGTGTCTGGTAGGTCAAGTGTAAGTGTTCTGGTGAGTGGAAAGGTCCAGGGCACTCAGCTTATCATATGCCCAGCATTTCACCATCCACAGGGAGCGGCACCCACACTTACCGCGCACCATTTCTCCGACACAGCAGCTTCTGGCAGCCTCTGCTACTCCCAGCCCAGTGAACTATGCCACACCCTACTTCAGCCAGAGTTGCGGGGTGTCCAAGTAGCCAGCCGCCTGAACTCCCCAAAAGCCAAGTGGAAGCAGAGACGCGGACCTGGCCTTACAAGCATGCAGCCCGCTGCAGGGAAGCGGAGACGTGGACCAGAGCTTAGCTAGCCCACCGCCTACAGCCACTGCGCCAGGAGCTGCGGGGAAGGGGAGAGACCAACCGGGCCTTGAAGGCCCACAGTGCACCACATTTGCCGGGAATCCGAATCATGGACCTGAGCCTTACAGGCCCAGCCTCACAAACGTCAGGAGCCACGTGGAGGAAGAGACATGGACTGGGGCCTTGCAAGCTCTCCTCGAGTTGCCTCGCCCTGAGTCATGGACTGGGTCGTTGTAGGCCCACCACGCACTACCTTGCCTGGACCCGCAGGGAGTTGCAGAACACTTCCTTGCAGGCCTGCCGAGCACTCGCCTGGCCCTGGGGCCTCAGATTGGTGCTATCTGGGTCTATCACAGCTCAGGGATATTTGCTGCTCTATCTGCTCCCAGCCCACTCAGCAAGTGAATCAGTTGAGAATACATCCCATGCCCAGAGGGCATCCTTGCCTCAAACATAGCCTACATCTGGAATACAGGGGACCAGTGACCCAGTTCTGTGAGCTCCCCCTGCCCAAATGGGTCACACCACCTTAGAAACACCACATGCCCATTGCCCCCCTATATCCCTACCACTGTACCAGAGCTACCCACCAGTCAAATTAAGTTCCCCACAGCCATCTCCAATGGTGCTCACCACCTCTCACTGCTGTTCACCACTGAGGCACCACGGCACCTGCCTACACAACAGCCTGATCAACCTCCATAGTAGGCCACAGGCAGCCCTTGAAAAGAGTGTCACTGTTCACACAGGGCATCTTGTCTCCCAGAAATAAGGTGCCCACCTCTTCAAAATCATCACATAAACAACAGCATACAACATCACTCCCAGCAAGTAAACAAGAAAGACACACCACATCAGCAGAGCTAATGACACACAGAGAAGAAACTGAGGTGAATCTTCCAGATAAAAAAATATTCAGAAGGCTGCTTGGAGTAATACAGGAGTTGAGGGAAGCAACACAGACTAAGGATACAATGATAGAAGGGATGAAGTCCATGATAGAGGGGATGAAGTCCATGATAGAGGGGATAAAGACCACAATAGAAGGAATGAAGTCTATGCTCCAAAGGGAAATGCAGGAACTAATGGATGAAGTAGCAGAAGCTGCAAAAAAGATCACTGATCTCACAAAACGACTAGAGGAGGCTGAGAACAGAAGCAGTGATCTTGAAGACAATCAGGCAGACCTCAGGAAATTAAAAAGACAGTAAAAGAACATAATAAAAGAGGCAGAGAAAACCTAAGGTCAATGACTGATGTTATGAAGTGGAACAACATCTGAATTATTGGCCTATCAGAACAAGACCCAGCGAAGAAGTCAACAGCCAAACTAACAAGGGAATTTCTGGAAGAAAACTTCCCCTCCCTAATGAATGAGAATCAATCACTCATACAGGCTGCAGAAAGGACACCAAGTAGGTTAAACCTCAGGAAGAGCACACCAAGGCATATAATAGATAAACTATCCAACTTTAAAGAAAAAGAGAAACTCCTAAAAGCAGCAAGAGAAAGGAAGAGGTCATGTACAATGGCTCTCAGGTAAGCATATGCTCAGACCTATCAACAGAAGCCATGAAGAGGAGGAGAGAGTGGGCTAATATCTTCCAAAAGCTGAAAGAAAACAATGCCTCCCCTAGAATCCTTTCCTCTGCCAAATTAACTTTTAAGATAGAAGGAGAGATAAGGGTTTTCCAGGACAAGGACAAAGTTAAAGAATACGCTGCAAGACACTCAAACCTGAGGAAGATCCTTGCCGCCTCACTATGTCCAGAAGACCAACATCCACCAAGTACAAACAGGAGAATACCATATACCCCGCTCCAACCAGAATCCAACAAGCCAATACCTATCGAGAAGGTAACATGGCCACAGAGGGAAAAGATGACAATAAAGAAGCCCCCCACAAAGTCACAGCACAGTGATAGAAGAGTGATAGGAAAACACCCAAATCAAAGGCACGAGATGTCAGCAAAGAATCCACAGATTAAAATAATAACTAAATTCCAATGCCATTAACTCCTACATTAAAATAAAAAGGCTTGCAGACTGGCTTGGAAAACATACCCATCAATCTGTTGCCTGCAAGAAATACATCTTAAGCTCTCAAACAAGAATAAACTAAGAATAAAAGACTGGCAGATGATATACCAGGCAAACGGTGACTCAAAAAAGCAGGAGTCGCAATCCTAATCTCAGAC
This sequence comes from Echinops telfairi, assembly GCF_000313985.2. Taxonomy (NCBI): domain Eukaryota; kingdom Metazoa; phylum Chordata; class Mammalia; order Afrosoricida; family Tenrecidae; genus Echinops; species Echinops telfairi. The sequence continues at coordinate 16,693,449 of NW_022103903.1, read as the reverse complement.
AAAACTGATCTCAAGGCTCAAACCATAAGAAGAAATAAGGAGGGGCACTTTATAATGCTCAAAAGTTCACTTTACCAGGAACCTGTGAGCATAATAAATATATATGCGCCAAATAAGGGACCTGCAAAATTTGTCAAATAAACTATTCAGAACATAAAAAAAGATATTGTAGATTCAACAATTATAGCAGGGGACTTTAATACACTGCTTTCAGATAAAGATCAACCACTAGGAAGGAAGTTCAGCAAAGAGGATATAGAGCTAAACACTACAATTAGGCAACTAGGTCTGATAGACATATTGAGAGCTTTCCACCCAAATGCAAAAAAAACCAAAACATACTTCTAAAGCATCCGTGGTTCATTTTCAAAAATAGATCACTTGCTGGGACACAAGTCAAGCCTGAGTGAATTCAAGCACATAGAGATTATACAGATGTCCTTCTCTGACCACCATGCCATAAAGCTGGAGATCAATAAAAGGACGACCAAGAAAACAAGGGCAAACAATTGGAGGATGAATAATGATCTACTGCAACATGAGTGGGTACTGACTGGGATTAGAAGAGTGATCAGAAAGTTTCTAGAAGCTAATGAGAACGAGAACACTTTGTATCACAACCTATGGGATACGGCGAAAGCAGTCATCAGAGGTAGCTTGATAGCAATAGGAGAATATATGAAAAAGGAAGAGAGACTCTGTTTGGCTGTTGACTTCTTCACTGGGTCTTGTTCTGATAGGCCAATAATACGCTCTCACAAAACCTCTGGAAATTAGAACAGAGTCAACACAACTATCCCTCCAACAGTAAAAGAAAAGAAATAATAAAAATCAGGGCAGAGTTGAATCACTGGGAAGACAAAAGAACAATGCAGAAGGTAAATGAAGCAAAAAGCTGGTTCTTTGAAAGGATCAACAGACTCGACAGAGCGCTGTCAAACTAACCAAAGAAAGGAAAGAGCAAACAACGAAAGATAGGATGAGAAATCAACAGGGGTAATCACAACAGACCCTAATGAGATTAAAAGGATAATCACAAAGTATTATGAAAGTCTGTACTCTAATGAGTTCAAACATCTTGAAGACATGGACAAATATTTGGATAAACAATCCCTCCCTTGACTACCTGAGATAGAGGTCAAGAACCTAAACAAACTTATAGCAAAAGAAGAATTAGATATGGTTATCAAGAAGCTACCAACAAAAAAAGCTCCCTGACCAGATGGCATCACTGGAAAATTCTACAAAGGGAGGAGATGAGCCAGTCAGGGTGCAGTGTAGCAACAATGAAACATTCAACTTTCCTCTAGTTTTTAAATGCTTTCTTTCTGCCCCCCCGGACACACACACACACACACACACACACACACACACACACAATCATGATCCCAGTGTTAGTTTACAAATCAGGCTGTACCAGAGGATATACACTGGTACACATAGGAACTGGTAACAGGGAATCCAGGACAGATAAACCCCTCAGAATCAGTAGTGAGAGTGGCAATACTGGGAGGGTGGAGCAAAAGTGGAGTAGAAGGCAGCAACCAATTACAAGGGTCACATATGGCCGCCTCTCTGGGGCACGGACCGTGGAGAAATGGGTGAAGGGAGATGTCGGGCAGTGTAAGATATGGTAAAATAATAATAATTTATAAATTACCAAGGGTTCATGAGGAAGGGTTGGGGGAGGGAAGGGGAAAATGTGGACCTGATACTAAGGGCTCAAGTAGAAAGCAAATGTTTTGAGAATGATGATGGCAACAGATGTACAAATGCACTTGACACAATGGATGTATGTATGGATTGTGATAAGCGCTGTATGGACCACCAATAAAATGATTATATATATATAATCGAATAATGTCATTGCATGATAAGAGAAAAAATAGATATCAGACAGAAAAAAATCAAAGTAAATGTCAGAAATGATTTCAAAACTTTCCTTTAACTTGATGGAATAAAAAATATGAACAAAAAATTCAAAGGGCAGCCTCAAAAGAAAAAAAACAAAGTATTATAATGAAATATGCAAAGAACTGGAGTCAGAAAACAAAACAAAGTAGAAAAGAGCATGTTCTGAATATTTTAAACTGAAATACTTAATTAAAAAAAAATCATGTCTCAAGGTGTAATACTGAAAGATTCTATGAGCAAAATATTATAAGATACAGAGTCTATTAAAAGAAGAATACACATAGTCACTTTACCAAAATGAACTAGTGGACATTCAAGTATCTCAAGAGGGAGCACATGATATAGAACCAGTGATACTAATGGAAAAAGTTCAAAGTGCATTAAAGTCATTAGACAAAGTCAAAGCTCCAGCAATCAATGTCACAAGTGAAATGTTTTAACAAGCTCATGAAGCACTGAAAGCATTCACTTGTTTATGCTAAGGGATTTGGAAGATGTGGTCAACTGATTGGAACTGTTCTATATTTTTGTCCAATTCAAATAAAAAGGTGATCCAATATAATGCATATATTATAGAACAATATCATTGATATCACAGGAAAGCAAACTTTTGCTGAAGAGACTTCATCAACAGTTAAAATAGTAAAATGACAGGGATCAGCCAGAAATTCAAGTCAGATTCAGAAGACAAAACTGAACAAAGAATATGATTGTTGGTGTTAGATGAATCTTGGCTGAAAGCAGAGAACACCTGAAAGATATTTATTTGTGTTTTATTGACACTGCAAAGACCAATGGCTGTGTGTAAACTAACAAACTATGGCTAGCTTTGAGAATGGCAATTCAAGAGCACTTCATTGTACTCATGCAGAATCCATATATGGGGCAGTTGTGCAAACAGAACCAGGGAATGCTTCATGGTTTAAAATCAATTAAGGTGCACCTCAATGTTTGTGCTGAGCAAATAAGTGGAGAAGCTGTAATATATGAAGGGGGGGGCTTGACTTTAGTTTTGGAGAAAGGCTTATTAACAACGCTTATTAACAGATGGCACACACTTGCCTGCTGAACGTGAAGAGGACTTCAAGCACTGGCTGAGAAAGTGCAATGACTGCAGCCTTCAATATGAAGTACACTTCAATGTCGAGAAGACCAAAATCCTCACTAAGGAACCAATAGGCAACCTCATGATGATTGGACTAAAGATTGAAGTTGCCAAGGATTTTATCTTATGGGAATCTATAATTACTGCTCATGCAAGCAGCAATCAAGAGCTTAATGAAGCATCCGTCTGAATAAATCCGCTGCACAAGACTTATTTAAAGTGTCTAAAATCAAGATGGCTACTTTAAGGACTAAAATGTGCCTCACACAAGCCATGGCATTTTAATTTCCTCCTATATAGGTGGGAGTTGGATGGTGAATAAGGAAGATCAAAGAAGGATTTATGAATTTGAATTACAGTACTGGCAAGAAGCTTGAAAGTTCCATGGCCTGCCAATAGACCAAAGTCTTTCTTGGGAGAAGCACCACCAGCATTGCTCCTTAGAGCCAAAGATTGTTTCACTTGCTCTCAGAGTTCATCTCATGGATAAGGAGAGACCATTTTATAATATGTTGTCAATTTGAGAGGATTAAGAGTGAAGGGGTGGTGTTCAGCCTGTCAAGAAGATCGCAGCTTAATGTCCTCATTTGGAGGCATAAGGAGATAAATAACTTGTTAGAGGCAGGGCACACGCTCACTCCCTGAGAGACTCTTTGCTAACAAGACACATGGAGCTGTGCTGATGGCAGCATGAACCCTGGACCTGGAGGAACCACATGGAGACCCACACCAGCACTGAGAAGCTTCCCCCATCACTGGATCCACAAGATTATCCATCCACTGGCCTGTGATCTTTCTGTATTCAGCATCATTGCATGTGTTACATGAGTCTGAACAGGAATTTATAGATTGGTATCAGACATATGGGCTCATAAAAGCTTTATGGACTTGATCTGGACTGGGCTGGGATGTTCTATCAATATTAAATTGTTCTTGTATATAAAGCTTTTTCTTATACACTTAGGCATAAGTGTATAATTGTTATGAATTGTTTCTTTAGTCTACCCAGAATAACACACTTGGAAAGGTAGAAAACAGTGACAAAGAGGAATGCTTTTAATAAGATGGAGTGACACAATAGCTGTAAAGATGAGCTCCAGTAGAACCATGATGGTGGAATGGCTCAGGGCCAGGCCTATTTTTTTGTTGTACATAGTGCAGCCATGAGTGGGAATTGACTCAACAGGACCTACCAACAACAACAAGAAGAAAGATTCATTTCTAAATTATAACTCAAATCACTGTGGATCCTAGTTATCTGTGGGCCATCCTTTACTTTGAATAAATCTGAGACTTTAATTATTTCCAGTTTTCCTTTGTAAAGCATTTCATATTTAATTTGCTTTCATAAAATTCCCTGTCAGAGTAATATTGCCCACATATTTCTTGTTAAAGTATTATATTTTGGGCTGTTTTCACACACTATCCTCTCCATTGTTTTTATATAATTAAGCAATGAGATAGAACAGAATGTGAATTATTTGACCCTTTTATTTACATGTGGTAGGTTATTATAGTTATGAGGTTGAGATCCAACCATTATCAAATGTGGGGAATGTGAATTAGGCAAAGTGTTTCTCTGCTACCCTGTCTAAGTAGATTATGAAATATGCCTTACAAAATCAAATTAGCATATGTCAAAATGCTTCAAAATAATAAGGGTAATTAATGTCGGTAAAACATATAACTAAGATTTTTTAACTTGAATAGTGTTAATTAGAGAAAAAGTACAGAATTCTTGTTGAAAACAAACAGTTATATTTAGGAAATCTTGAATATATTATTTGTTTCAACTTTTTGAGTGAATAACTTAGATATTAATATAAATGTATCATATAGGCAAACCAGTTGAACAAATAAATGAAAATCAAGCACATTTATGTCGGTAGTCTTAGACTTTATAGGTTGTTAGATTTTACTATAAGCTCTTTTTTGTACTACGATCCTAGTGCCCATGCCAGAGTCATATTTTGAGCCAATTCTTCTCAAATGCATGCCTAATAATAGCTCTATGTTTTACTATTACAATTTAAAGGTATATGCAAATTTTGTATATCCCTATATTATCTTCTCAGATTTAACATGAATTCAGCAAGACTAAATTGCAAACAATCTGAATCTCATAGATTTATTGAATTAACTATATATAAAACTTAAGACAAGAATTAATGTATTTCATATTTTAACATTTAAAATAATTGTTTGGATAACTATAAATTGCTAAAGTGAGTTAACTATATCCTTAAATAGTTTCAAAAAATTTAATTACAGACACCCTAAAAAGTATTTCTCTTCTATCTTCATACTTATTGAATCTGGCCACTTTTTTTCTTTTCAAAAAATAATTTTATTGGGAGTTTATACAACTCTTATCACAATCCATACATTGATCCATTGTGTCGAGCACAATTTGTACATTTATTGTCATCAACATTTTCAAAACATTTTCTTTCTACTTGAGTCCTTGGTATTAGCTTCTCATTTTCCCCTCCCTCCCCCACCCCCCTCATGAACCCTTGATAATTTATAAATTAATATTATTATTTTCATGTTTTATATTGACCTATGTCTCCCTTCACCCACTTTTCTGTTCTCCATCTCCCTGGGAGGGGGTTATACATAGATTATTGTGATCGGTTCCCCCTATCTCCCCTGACCTTCCCCTTACACCCCTGGTATCGTTACTCTCAATACTGATCCTGAGGGGTTTATCTGACCTGAATTCCCTGTGTTTCCAGCTCTTCTCTGTTCCCGGGTACATGCTCTGGTCTAGCCAGATTTGTAAGGTAGAATTTGGGTCAAGAGAGTGTGGGGGAGTAATCATTAAAGAACTAAAAAAAAAAAATTATGTTCCATCTGTGCTGTACTGCACCCTGACTGGCTCATCTCCTCCCAACTACCCTTCTGTAAGGGGATGTACACTTGCCTATAGATGGGCTTTGGGTCTCCACTCCACACTCCCCCTGATTCACAATGGTAAGGTTTTTTTGTTCTGGGTCTTTGATGCCTGATACCTGATCCCATTGACACTTCATAATCACACAGGCTGGTGTGTTTCTTCCATGTTGGTTTTGTGGCTTCTCAGCTAGATGGCCGCTTGTTTATCTTCAAGCCTTTAAGACTCCAGACGTTATATCTTTTGATAGCCAAGCACCATCAGCTTTCTTCACCACATTTGCTTATGTACCCGCTTTGTTTTCAGTGATCGTGTGGGAAGGTGAACATCATGGAATGTCTAGCCACCGTTCAACACTTGCATAATGAGCTCCTGTCTTCCCTGATTCAAATTCCCTTTATACAAATCATCTTAAAATCATAATACACTTATCAAAACTAATACTAACTTTCTTGGTAAACCATTACACAGTGTAGTCCAGAATTTGTATTTTAACACTTTTCTATTAGTGTCCTTTTTCTGTTTTGGACAAAACCTAGGTTACCATATTTCATTTGGTTGTCATGCCTTTTTGTTTTCAATGATCATTAGGAAAATGTTACTTGGATGTCACATTAATGTTATCATTTGGTAATTTATGCATTCTGTTGGACCAAATTACCTATGCATAAACATAGATATTGATCTGGTCCAGTTTATGGTGCATGACACCATTTACCAAAAAAATTTAACACAGATAAATGAATCCTTTCAGTGCTTCATTTGTTTGTTGTAACATTTTGATTGATATTCAATCAATTCTTTGAGCCTTGTTTTTCACCATTGCCTTATCTGATAATTTTATTTTTGTTCCTATGCTATCTCCTAATATGGCTGAAGAACAAACTATTCTTTTTTTTTGGTAGACTGAGCATTTATTCCTTCTTCTTTTGATGCTTTCTGCATAATTCAATATTTTGCTCATAGGCTCAGTCAGTGTTGCAAATAGAGGCTTGATTTTTGTCTTCAGTTCTTTCTGTTTCAGGTATAGGATGTGTTCTTCCTTTCTAGTTTTCGAAATTCCAGGCCTTTTCAAAGTTTACAATCCTTTATCTTCTCAAACTACCTGTTAAAATCTGTTCTGTTGGACTACTTCACAATTTCTTCATTTTATTTTACTTATCTCTCCTCAAGAGCAAAATTCACTGACATTCATTTTGACTTTTCTTTTCTTTATTTATAACTATCATTTTTTTGTTTTCTGTTTTATTCCCATGTAATGTTCTTGATGTCATTCCAAAATCCATTTATATTATCACATTATTTTTTAATGTGTCAAATATATCCTTCAGTGAGAATTTAAATTCAAGTGGAATAAATTCAAGTTCTTACTTTAGCTCTTGTTGACTTTAAAATTGTTTCTTCATTTTCTATGTGAACTTTTATGAGGACCTAATGCTCTATCTGTTCTGAAGTTTGCTAAGATATGTAGCATATATTTTGAGATTTAATCAATTAATATGCAGTTTCTAGCCATAATTGCTTTTGTGATGTATTATAAATTCCAACCTCTATACCTGTGGTTATAATCCCTATTTTGTAGCCAGTCCTCTGTTATGCTAATTGGCAGGATTAAGGTGGGATGCATACTGAGCCTTCACCTTACATAGGAGTGTGAACCAAAACACCACCCTTTGTTTCCTTGGGAATGTGGTCTGCTGAAAGACAAAAACCACACCTCTATCATGCCATCTTGGAAGCAGAGAGAGAGACTTCCTGGAATCATCAGAAGGAGCCACTAATGGAGCATGTTCAAGATGCCCCTGCTTACAGTAGCGAAGGCAGTAGACATCACACCACAAAAGAATGCTGAGGCCAAGGGAATGAGGCCATGAGAGAGAGCAAGGGTCAGTGTTGATACTATGAGATTGTGTGAAGTGGAGGAACAGGTGTACTTCCTGGCCCATAGAGGCAGAATCCAGGGGACCCCATGGAGGCAGAATCCAGGGGACCCCATGGATGTGAGACTGAGGGTCAGAGAGAGAGGCTTGGTAGCTGGCTCAGGAGAAGTGTGCTGGGAAGCAATGACTGTGTCTATGTTTTTTCTCTTTTTCACTGATCTTGACTTGGTAACTTCCAAAATAAGCCCCTCTAATCATGTGTTTTTTTTCTGTGAATTCTCTGTGGCCATTGCTACGAACTAGGGAACCCACTAGAAAAGTTGAGTGTCATGGAAGGAATATTTGGTGTAAGAATATGGCAAAGAAGGCTCGGGGACTGACCTCAGACTCACAGCAATAAGCCTTGGACTGGTGAACAGTTGCATTCTCCTTCTCCTTTGTGGACATGAAGCAGCAGAATGTGCTCCTCTCCTTGTCTTTTTTGGCACATGTCATATATATGACAGACCAAGTGTTTACTCTGTAATAGTGTATTTTTTCTGGTCTTTATTTGCTGCTTTTTTTTCTCTGGATGTGGAAATCCAAGTGTTTTACATAAAACTGCATGAAGCAATAAAATATTTTGTGGGTCCCCTGCTTCAAAATGAGACTATTGTTAGGTCTTTGGAGGAGGCATTTGAGTTCATCTAACTGGAATCTAACATGAGCCCTGGTGAAACAAAGCCTGAGCAATTTGCTGATCACTGTAATGTTGGCAGTTAAGTCATACTCAATACTTTGGGGAGAGAAAAAAATCCTCTGGGGAAGTTCTATTCAATCCCTTGGGGACCCTTTGAGTAAGAATTTGATGTGTCAGGCATTTAAGACTCATAGCAAAACCATACCAAAGTGAAAGGGGTAGTGGTGGTGGCATGGAGTGGAGACCCAAAGTCCATCTGTAGACAATTGGACATCCCCTCACAGAAGGGACACAAGGAAGAGATGTGCAAGGTAGCAACGATGAAACATAAACTTTCCTCTAATTATTTCATGCTTCCTCTCCCCCACTATCATGACCTCAATTCTCCCTTGCAAATCGGATTAGACCCGAGCATGCACACTGCTACAGAATAGAGCCTGCAACACAGGGAAACCCAGGATAGATAAACCCCTCAGGGCCAACAAGGAGCGTAGAGATACCAGGAGGATAAGGGGAAAGTGTGGGGAGAAAGTGGGAATCGATCACAAGAATCGACTATAACCCACTCCCAGGGGGACGAGCAATAGAAAAGTGGGTGAAGGGTGACAGAGTTTGATGTAAGATATGAAAATAGTAATCTATAACTTATCAAGGATTCATGAGAGAGGGTGGGGGAAGGGAGGGGAAAAATGAGTTGCTGATATAAAGGGCTCAAGTAGAAAGAAAATGCTTTGAAAATTATATTGGAAATATATGTATAGATGTGCTTGACACAATGGATAAATGTGTGGATTGTGATAAGAGATGTAATAGCCCCCCCAAACATTACTTAATTAAAAATAAAAAGAATCTGCTGGATGGCATGTAGCAAAATGTTAGCATTTGTGAAATAGTTTATTTTTATTTTTGACTTAATAAACTTGGTTTCAGGCTCTTAATTCCTGTAGGAATACCTTGTATTTAGGGTAGGAGTTGGTTCAGTAGAACAATATTGGCTTACTTCTCAGTTTTAAGTTTATTCTTTGCTTCAGAGATAGTCTCTTAAATACCTTTATTTCTCTCCAGATAATGTCCTGCAATTTCTTGAAATTCAAATGTTGTTAATTGCTGGTGGGGGCAGTACCTGTGAACTTCCTATTATTTTGATTAAGACCCATCCTTAGTCTTAACCCTGTAACTGCTTTCCGGAGGTGTGACCTTCCTTATTCCCCTGAGCTGTGGTTTCAGCACATATTCCTCCCCATGAGGGCTTTAACTGTTCTCATACTGTTCCCCTTCCCCAATTATGATACAGTTTCTTCATTATATTAAAGGCCCACTGGTGCTTCCTTCTCTCCTCCTAAGGCTTTCCCTTCTAAGGAAGACATGGGAAATGGATTGTTCTGTGCCATCACTTGTTGCTTCCACAGGCAAATTTACCATTGTAAACTAGGTCAGCATCACATCGAGACATCACAAGGGTCCTGAGCACCTTCTGTGTATCACATTTGAATTTAAACATGTGTCAGCTCTTCTGCCACAAACTCAATTTTCATTGTCCAGATGGAAGGAAGGCCTCTGTTTTATCTCCTACAAGCACAATATTTTTTGAAGTTTTGGGTCATTTGATGATCCTACAATCTTAGTTCTCCTGAAAACAGGAAAAATTATTTTAAATCGTTTGTGTTGTTGGCTGAGAGCAACATTTCTAGGTTTATGTAATCTTGGGAAAGAATCCTTGACTTCATGTGTAATTTTAACGATGCTCAATTTTTATTGAATAAAGTAAGTTTTCTTTATTCGACCATTATAATAAATTTTCAATGTTTTCCCAATAAGCTCATTGATGTTGATTTGATTCTAGCACTAGGAATACTGCAGGGTTCTAAGACTGTTTATGGTCTTTAAGAAACAAACTGCTACATCATTTTCCAAAAAAAGTGGTTTGTGGGGTAAATTCTTCAACTGTTCAAGTGAGAACAGTTTACCATTGGTCTAGCATGGCTTCTCCTAATTGATACAGAATTCATCTTTTGATACAGTACTAATTGATACAGAATTCATCTTTTGATACAGTACTAATTGATACAGAATTCATCTTTTGTCATGAACACTCATGGAATCCTGTCTTAATTCAACAGTGTTGCTGCCACAGGAACGACTACACATGAGGGTAATTATCACACAGAATTTTACTTTCTCACAATTTAAAAGTCTAGAGGAATGAATTCAGGATTCTAATTCTAGACAGCTTTTTCTTACCATTGGTTCAAGGAGAGATCTTTATTTTATTTCCACTTCTGTTGCTAGGGTCCATGGTAATCTTCACGTAGCCTGGCATCCATTTTCCCTATCTGTACTTGCTTAGCTCTGGGTCTGATCTGTTCCTTTTATATCTCAAAAATGGTTACCTTAAGAGACATTTTACACTCATCTACTCTTAATTTAGATAACAAAAATAGTGTTCTAAGATAGGATTATTAGCACAAATGTAGATATTACTATTTAAAATACATATTTGGGAAAACAAACCAATCTATAATGTGCCACTTTTATTTTATTTTATTAAAAATATTAGGAATTAATACACATATCATGCCATTGCATAGTTAAATCACATCAAACAGTGTTGTACAATTGCTATTTTTATTTCCAAAGCTTTATGTCTCCCCTGAATACAAAATATAGTCACCATATTACATTATGCCAAAAGTCTTGAATTAACTCCAAGAACAAAATCTCCTCAATAATCTAAATAAAGTTTGCCTGAAATTTTGAGATAAATTTCATCCTGAAAAAAATTCCTTTCTAATTGTGAATCTGTGAAATCTAGATTTTATTTATTCATTAGTGCACATAACCTGAGATTGTAAAAGTAAATTTATAGCACAAAAATTCCTCTCTCTATATATCTGTGTAGTTCAAAATAGAAGTAGTGACATAATGGTAGGTATAAGTTGGACTAAATTATATATAGTTCAAGTTAATTCTTATTTATCTTAAAATATGAATGAGTGATCTATGCCATTCCACTACTATATAATGAATTAGATTTGATACCATTTAGAAAGCTATGTACACCAATATGACGGTAATTCATATTTTAATATTGATAGCAAACATTTCTGAATTAAAATATGCATGAAAAATAGGAAGAGCCTATTAAAAATGTATGTAAAAGAAAACTTTGATGACACCAGGAAAATGGCATGTCAACCATGGTTTTCATAAAAAGCCTTTTTATTTTAAACTTGAATATTAGGGTAAGAAAATCAGATTATAGGAAAAAGTGCTACACATTGCTTTAAAATGTTCTGAAGACTTAAAATAAGTGAATCTGGGTATGACATATATAGTATTTTAAAGAACAAATGAGAAAATCAAAAGAATATGTACAAGAAAGAATTTAAATGCCAACATAAACTATAAATTATTTCTCTGGGCATTTTTGGAAAAACAACAACAACAACAAATAGAGACAATATTCTTCAGGGAAAATGCCTATATTCGTTCAAGTTATATACCAAAGAAATCATAACCCTTGGTTTTGCAAATGCATTATTGAATAAGGTACTATAATTACAAAATTAAAATATTAAAACATATTTACTAAGATGACAATTTTCTGGGAACATTGAAAAAATATTTCAGTTGTAAAGCACAGAGCCTTTAAATTTATATTTTTGGCTTCCTTGTCACTAAGACATGCTTAAAGTCATTTACACATTCATATTTGTAGATAATCTTTGCACTTTTATTAATTTTATGTAATTACCTGAAATTTCAATTTATTTTAAGAACTGTCATTTTGCAATAAACTTACATGATTTTTTAATATACATTCAGGGATCTATATTATATCAATTTTTTTCATTAAAAACAAAAATAATTTTTTGTTAAAATTTTGCTTCATTGTATTTTCTCTATAAGCTCATAACATCATTCCACTTACTCCACACAACTTTATTCTAACATAATTTTATGCTGACATTTTCTTAATGATCACATCTTATTTTCCTGTAGCTACAACTTTAGTTTTGAAGAAGTATCACTTTCCCTTGTGTTGCTGAATTGTTTTAGAATTGCTTTTGCTCGAAACTTATTAAAATACAACACATTTTAGTGAATTAAAATATAACACATTTCTTATTTTTCTGTAGCAAATACTTAAGTTTTTAAGAAGTTTAACTTTCCCTTGTGTTGCTGAATTGTTTTAGAATTGCTTTTGCTCGAAACATTAAAATACAACACATTTTAGTGAATTAAAATGTAACAGATTTTGGTGAATGTCGTAGTTACATAATCTGGTGTCAATTTAAGACTATTAAGATTGAAGGGTGGAGTCTAGCCTGTTAATCAGGTCGCAGCTTGATGACCTCATTTTGAGGCACCACAGATATAGGTAGTTCACTGGAGGTCAGACAGAAACACTCCCTGCAAGACATTTCTGTTGATGAGACATATGGAGCTATGCTGATGTTAGTCAGGCTCTTGGAGCTGGAGGAGTCACATGGAGACCCACACCAGCACTAAGCTGCTCCACCACCACTGGATCCACAGGACTTTCCACCCGCTGGTCTGTGATCTTCCTGCATTCATTGTCATTGCGTTGCATCATGAGTCTAAAGAGGTGTTTATGGACTAATATTGACATATGGGGTAATATTGGCCTTATGAACTTTATCTGGAATTTATGGACTAGTATTGACATAGGGGGTCATATCAAACTTAAGAACTTCATCTGGACTGGGCTGGGATGTTTTCTTAACGTACAATTAATCTTTATGTAAAGTTCTTTCTTATACACATATGAGTGTCTATGGATTTGTGTCTCTAGTCAACCAAAACTAACACAGTGAATAATTACAAAGTACAAAAAAAGTAAATTCTCACTGAAGATGTACTTGTTAATGACATAGATGAGAATTGACATTTAAATATAAAACACACTCAAAGAAAAATACATTCAAGTCAATGAGATTATTGTTTAAAAAAAGTTTTTCTGCTATTTAGCTATGTAGAACGTAAAAAATGACACGCAGTGATTTGAATTACTTCTGAAGAATATGCCCAAAACACATTGTCTTTTATCATCAGACTTAGTTTTCATCAATCTGCCCGCTGAACAATCTCTCATTGTTTTGTAAGTGCAGTGATAGTAAAAATTAATAATAAGAAAAGAGAAGGACCTGGTCTACCAATAAGAAGGTTAGTGAACTGGTAGAGCCCTTCATTCTCTCTGTGCTTAAGGCTGTTGTGTGTTAGGTGTCCTGTTGTTGTTGTTTTTTAATCTTAGTTTCATTGATGTTGGTTATTGTTTGTTTGTAACAATTTTATTGATATATGGCCCACCCATTTTAAAGTTCATTTACTTAAATTGTAGCCTTGAATGATTATTAATATATTTAGAATTAAGAAATTATCATCATGAACTAATATAATATTTCCAGCACCTGAAATATTACCCATTAGCAGTCTATCCTAGCATATTAAAGAATAGTGAACTTCAAATTGAGTGAAAGATGATGGTTGGATAAAATGTGATTTGTGCAGACAGGGAAGAGGTATTTTCTTCCACCTAGGCTTTTTTCAGATTTCTATTGTTAAGGATAGTTTATACATGAATGCTAGAATCTCGAGTACTTTAGTGCCTTGTGGAAAGTCTTTGAGGCCTTGATGTAGTAAAATATCACATTCACTTTTCAAGGTATTTACTATTAATAACAGGACATATTAAAACAGGACATTTACTATTAATAACCCTTAGATTGCAACAAAAACACATTTTTTAAATCAACAGATAAAACAGTACCCTAAAGATTTAGTTGTAGTTATTGATCCAAACATATCTGTCCCTTTTTGAATGAATTATGTAGCATGTGGACAATGACAGTATTTTCTTACAAGATGTTTCCATGGATAGGCAGATGTCTAAGGATCACATCCTTTCAACCATTTGTTCAAACTTCAAATCTTGTTTGAAGTCCTTGGATGTTGCAAAATTGGACTCTAAGCAAAGACTGCAAGGTTGAGTTCATGAGGGTACATCAGAAGAAAGATCTGGGTATGTAATTCCCAACACACAGCCAGTTGAAAAGCTTACTGGCACACATAGTGCCACCAGAAATGGGAATACAATAGATTACAACTTGAATTTTTTCCCTAGTATTTTATAATGTACTTGGCTTCTTAGATTAGCCATTTTGAACCATATCATGTCATAGTTTGGTATGTGTTTGTGACTGCATTTGTATTCCATGTTGACAGTAACTTACTACTATCAGTCACTTAAGTGTTAAGGTAACTCTGTTCTCCACAACACTAACTAATCATTACAAGGTACAAAGTAGTTGTGTTCAGGATCAATATTGTTGTAAAAATATCTATTATTTCAGCATCAAATACTTATTATAGCTAAATGATATGTAGGCATGGCTATCTAAAATAAAACAGATCCACAATTACCATCACATGCTTGTTTATAGATTAAGTGAAGACATGGGTGGCTCACTGATAAAATTCTTGCCTCTCATGCCTAAAATCAGTGGTGAACACCTGGTCAATGTACCTCTGATACAGCCATCACCTGTCTGTAAGTGAAGGCTTGCATATTACTATGATGCTGAACAACTTTCAGTGGCTATTCTAGCTTTGGCTGCCTGGAATTTTATGATATGCTTCTGAAAATCAGTCAATGGATCATGTCTGTTTGATTTGCTACTCATCATCGGGATCATATAGGAACAAGCACCATTTTGTTCAGTTGGATCAGAGGGCATCCAATCAAAAACAGCTGACCAAAGTTAGTTGGAATCAGCAAGATCATGAGGGTTGGTATTCATTTGTGGTTCCACTCCAAGAATCAGGCAATACCTATGCCTTCCTTGTTTGTTCCTTATCTATTCAGTGGCAGGCTGCAGTACACCTGCCTTCACCTTGTCTGATGAGGGAGTCGGGGGAGGGGGGGGCACTGACTATAGCAGCACGAATCCTAGTGATGCCACTGCCTTGATGCCAATTATAGCTGGCCAGAGTTATTATCAAGGCAGATCCTGCAGTCATTTGAGGATCACTCTCTCTGACAGAGCTAGAAGGGGAAGTCTACACTTCAGAATCCTCCTAATGTTACCACTGAATGAAACAATTATAAGAAATGTCTATTTTTTTCCTTCATGGTTTGTTTTAGTCCAGGTAGACAAGAGAAACAAATTCACAGACACTCAAATGTATATAAGGGAGAATTTTATATGAAGGGTAATTGTACATAAAGAAAGCATGCCAACCCAGTCCAGTCCACTCCCATAAGTCCAGTATTAGCCCATTTGTCTGATACCAGTCTATAAAGTCCTCTTCAGGCTTATGAAGTGCAGGCAATAGTGCCAAATACAGGATGATCACAGGCCAGTGGGTAGAAATTCTTTGGATCCCGTGGTGTTGTAAACATCTCAGTGTTGGCAGGGGTCTCTATATGGCTTCTCCAGCTCCAGAGGTCTATCAGCGTAGTGCCATATGTCTTGTCCATAGAGTGTCTCCAAGGGAGTGAGCAGAGAGAGAGAAATGTCTCCTGCCTCCAACCAAATTTCAGATAAGGTATTTGAATAAACAACATATTTACTTAATATCAAGTATAAATTTCAAATATGATTAAAGTTTTATTTATTGCTTTACTTATGCCTCTTTCCATTACAAAGTAAACAGTTGTCATTTTATTAGTTTTAGTATTATTAGTTCTTCAAAGGCCTATGCTTCATAAGATTTCATAAGGATAATAGTTGCAAATGAAGTGAATTTTATAATAAAACTATAATAATATGTCAAGATAAGTGTAGGAAAAATGCATATTGTATCCTCAAATAATGCAATTTATTGAATGTATTTCCTTAAAAATATATGTGAGAAATACAATTACGTTTTTATTTTATTGTTATATAAAATGGAATATTGCAGTATCACCACATTAAAAAGATGCGCTATTTTTTGATAACATATTTAAATATACATTAAGTATTATATTCAATCCTTATGTATAGAATTCTATTGGAACTTTGCTACAATGTAATTTTAAGATGGAATTTATGGGAGTTTTACAACTAGCATTTATAAAATTGAAGAAAATATGATTAAAAGGGAGAATGAAAGCAAATTGCCTCATTTCTTAGCTTGCATTATTATGAGATGATGTAAAGTAGATTAACCATTATTTTACAAGGTGACTTCAAAGATTTCATGAACAACTAGAAGAGAACAGAACTTTGTAAAGCCTTCTTGTATCCTTTCTGATCAATTACACTTTCTGTAATTCAGATATTTAAAATATAACAGTATTTTAATAAAACATATGGAATGTAATATGCTACCTTATTAATGTAAATGGTCCTTTTTCATAATATTATCTCCAAGGAAAAAAACCCATCCAATTGATGTCAAACAATTTGTTTATATTTCTATGGGAACATTTTCAGTAATGCACTTATGTAATCATCAATTAACTGAAATGGCTAGAAGGCACACAGTTTACACAGATCCTAATTAGACATGCATTTCAAAATGCTTGGAGTTGAAATTTGCTTTAACTATCATAAAATGTGTTCAAAATAAGTTTAATTCCATAGTTTGAAAAATAAATATCACAAAGATATTTATCATTTTGAGGAAAGCAAAATTATCCTCTCTTATGGGTACTTAAAAAATGACTTTTTAATGCAGTAGTTCTTCATTTATGAAATAAAAGAATCTGTATCCATTTAATTAAAGTTATCTATTTTTAATCATCAACTAAAAATGTAAAACATTTAAAAATTATCCTAATCCCATATATGCATGTAAAATCTTTTTGGTTAGGCTGTTAATCGTAGCCCTATTTTTTCCTTGCTTATTATTGCAAAAAATATTTTCATGTATTGGCAGTTTTATGTACATCACAAAGCAGACTAAAATCTTAATATTGTAAATGTAAATTGTTATTTTTTAATGTTTTTATCTCTAAAAATGTTACTCTTTCTTCACTTTCTGATGGGAATCCTCCAAAGACTGTATCTTTAGAGTGTACTTTGTGATTGTGTCATGTTGTGTTCTGCAAGATCATCTGTCTAATAAGATAGTGAACTGCAAAGGATTGAGAAATTGATTTTTCCCAGTGTTAAGTTAATGAAAAAAACCTAGCTTCAATTACACTTGAAGGTGAGAGGTAGCTTAAGACCAGATGCTTTGGAAGTCAAGCAACTTTCTGCTTTTAGAGATAAAACACAAGAAAAAAGAACAATAAGAAACATATCAGCAGATCTCTAACAAGAACCACAATAACAAGAGGAAAAATGGAAAACATGGCTATGGCAAATGTATGTTTTGAAATTTGCTAATAAGTCAATTTCAAAAAAAATGAATCAGAAATCTTGTAATATGCTTATTACAATGTAGCTTAGCTATATAAACTGGGATAAATTTATTTGCATATTTCTTTTGCTAAGAGATATTACTGTATATTCTTTTCATTCTTCCTAAACAGTTTCTTCTCATTTATTTATCATTCAGTTATATGCACAGGCATTTTGATTTACTGAAACATGGTTAATGAATGTGTTTTAAATATAAACACCCTTCAAATTTTTCTTTCTTAATGAGGACAAAAATTCACATTCTCACCACTAAGTCCAGTCTTAATTTCTCTGGAAACTATATGTTTTATTGTTTTTATTTCCCCTAATTTTGCATACAATGTTTAAATGCCCTTGAGTTGCTTCCTTATATGCTTAGTAAGGTCCAATAATCCTTTCACCTAATGATTTCAAGAATAGGAGGGTAAGTCAAACCACGATTGAACTAGAATGTTAGATCATATGTGCATAGATTTATCCTGAACAAACCAAATGGAAATGTGTCATGGATAGCTATAGACAAGTTCACTCTGTATTACACTTGCTAAGTCTCTTTTGGGTTTCTTAAAATATGATCATTTTTGTGCTGGGGAAAATAATGATTTTGAGGTCAGAACTAATATCAAAATTTTAACAAAATTAAAGTAGATATTTTTCCAAATAGTTGAACCTTATAATAAGTTTACAGGAATTATATGCCACATAAAACAACAGTTTGAAAATGTATCCAGCATTCAGAGGATGGTCATGAAGACCCCAAATGAGTAAAGATAGGAAGATCTTCAATGTCAATGAATGAACATTTTGGCTAAAATCCAGAAACTGCTGGGAGAAGACCATAGAATTGCCATTGAGGCATTCAATACCTACTGGAATCTTACATCATTTGACATTTTCAATTTGAAATGAATACCTTGGCTTTCAGATTAATGGGTGACAAAAAGTTTCACTTGGAGATTAGCTAGGTCAAAGTTTTGATATTTACATAAATATTTTAAGCAAGATCAAAACTAATGAAGATCTTATGCAATGAATTGCACCTGAGGATGAGTCTTGGACTTACCAATACAATCTAGAGAATAAACTCCAAACAAAATAGCAACTTCTAAGGGGATGGTTTTGGTCATTAATTTCAAGAGAGAGGTTACTCTAGAAAGTTATGAGGATTGTTGGTTTAGGATTTCTAAGAGGTAATTTTGGAGCCCTGGTGGCATTCTCAAGGAAGGACTGGGCTGTTAACTACAAGTCAGCAGTTCAAACCCACTAGCTACTTCTAGGGAGAAAAATGAGGCTCTTTGCACACATAATGATTTACAACTATGAAACCCAATATAAAATAATAAACATTAAAAAAACAAAACAGCTCCACTGAACTTTCCTAGTATGCATTTGTCCCTGCTGGGTGAGCATTGAGCAGCTCACTCTGAGTTAGTGCACCCAATGTTGTTGCCTTGGAAAGTTCTCTCTGGTCACAGTGAATTTTTTCATAAAAGAATTTGTGCTCAAACCTTGATTTTTGTGATGGCCGATTTATGAAGACAAGGTGAAGCAGTGAAATGGTGTTTCCTGCTCAAGAAAAAGCCTCAGAAACTGTTGTTATGTTGAACACAACTTACAAGACAGAGCTACGGGAAACATTCAAGTGTATGATTGGTTTTCTCATTAGAAAAAGGTGAAATGTCGATTGATGGAGAATCTCATTTTGGACTTCTGTCAGCTTCCCAAACGGATGAAAATATGGAAAAAAATCCATGCACTCATGCTCTAAGATTGAAGATGGACTATTGAAGAGATGGGGATGTTATCTGACCTATCTTGGAGCTCGGTTCAGAGAATTTTAACAGAAGATTTAGGAAGGAGAAGGGTTCCTGGGAAATTTGTGCCCCCAGTTCTGACTGACCAGGAAAAAGGGTGTTGACTGGAAACATGCTGTGCTTTGAAAGAACAGCTCCAAAATGACCCAGACTTTTTCCCAAGTTCATTACTATGGATGAAACAGCAAACCAGAGGAAGACAGCATTGTCACACCTCATCCCACAAAAGCTCCTCAAGTGAAATCAAAGATCAAGAAAATGCTCATTTGTTTTTTGTTTTAAATAATTTTATTTTGGGCTCTTACAGCTCTTATAATTTTCCACACATCAATTGTATCAAGCATATTTGTACATATATTCCCATCATAATTTCTCAAACATTTTCTACTTGAGCCCTTGGTATAAGTTCCTCTTTTTACCCCTCCCTCTCCCATGCTCCAACCCTTGTGAATCCTTGATCAATTATATATTGTTATTATTTCATATCTTACACTGTCTGTTGTCTCCCTTCACCCAAAGTTCTTTTATCCCCTTGAGGGTATGTGCTATATATCCAACCTTGTGATGGGTTCTCCCTTTCTCCCCCTTCCCCCTCCCCAGCCACCCCCCTACCCTTATGATATCACTACTCCTACTACTGTTCCTGAGGGTTTTATCTGTCCTGAATTCCATGTCTTGAGAGCTCTTTTCTGTATCAATGTATGTTCTCTGGTCTAGCCAGATTTGTAAGGTAGAACTGGGTCATGGCAGTGGTGGCAGGGGGAGGTGGGTGGGGGCATTCAGGAACTAGAGAAATAATGTGTGATTCATCAGTGCTATACTATGCCTTGGTTCAATCATCCCTTCCTTATAACCCTTCAGTGGAGGGATATCCAATTGTCCAAAGATGGGCTTTGGGTCTCCACTCCAGCCACCCACATTCATAACTATGGGATCACCTGTCAGGTATCAATAGATCCAAATCTTTTTTTGTTGTTGTTGATGTGATGGGGATAGTGCATGTGATGTTCCTTCCATCAGATCAGACTGTTAATCAAGCTTTCTACATAAGAAGTTCTGAAAAGATGTGCCACAGTGCACAGCAAAAAGTCCTGGTTTGTGACAGACAGGGGATGCACCTGCAAATGCATCCATTTCAGTGCTCCAGTTTTTGGCAAAAAACAGCATGCCTCTCTTGCCCCACACACCTTTCTCACCTGACCTTGCTTCTTGCAATTTCTTTGTTACCATGAATGCCAAAGGACATGGAGGGACAGTGATTTGAGGACATAGAAGAAGAAAGGGAAAAAAAGAGGGAAGTGCTGTCAGCGATCCAAACAGATGAGTTTGAAAAAATGTTTCCAAGAATGGAAACAGATTTGAAAAATGTATTAAGCGTAATGGAGAGTATTTTGAAGGAGACTAGGTTGTTTGTAAAAAAAAAATAAAATATATAGCTTTGAAAAGGAATCCCATTTTGAGGAGGTACCACCTAATACAACAAAATTAAACACTTGAACCCGTGCCATCCTGAATCATGTATATAAATAGGCTAGATTAAGGACATGTCAAGAATCAACAATTTCCAATTTTGATATTTTTATTTAGTAATGATTTCCATGATTCTGTGCCAATAATTTCTCATACTTTGTTGGTAAAAAGCATAAGTATTGTCTGTGAGTTCTGTGCTCCCATTGCAATGAATTATCGATCCCAGTATTTCACTTTATACGGCAAAAAATGGATATGTATATTTCAGCTTGAGGTTATTCTGTCACTCTCCAGATACTAAATGATGTAGTTAGTGATCTGAGACATTATATTTCATTAAAGGATCAATAATTTAAAGGGAAAAATAGTTTAACATTTTACCACCCTTCTAACACAACCAATGGTGTATTGGTGTTATTAACAATACTCTGTTTATGTAGAATACATTTTTTGTATTTTTCTTAATGTATGCTATAATAGAATAATTTTAGGCCTTTAATGACATTTATAATTCAATTACTTATCATTTTCCTCTGTCTACAGACCTATAACTATTAAAATACATTTCAGTCTTAAGTGCTTCCTTTTGTTTGACATTGGTATGTAGTTAATAATTATATATTCTTGTCATTGAATGTGCTTCTAAAATCATATGGCTTAACTAAATTTCATTTTATCATATCATGCTCTTCATGTTTAAAAAGTTTAGGCATTAAAAACTCTCACTGTCATCCATTTGTTCAGGACCATAGGCTCTCTTTTTGCACTGTGTTAAAGTAATATGGGCATAGTGAATATTTGAGAACATGTATCTTTAGAAGCAGAGTGGTAAGCATACAGATATGCAATATTTAAATATAAACACGTTCCAATGGCTATTCTATTTTTCTATATCCTGATGAGTTCCTTGAGAGCGTATAGCATTAGATGGAAATGATGAAGTTTTATTATGGTTCTTCTACCTCTGTTGAAAACTTTGTCATTTCCAGTAGCAACATACAAAGGCATCTTGTGTTCTAGTATAACAGTCAAATTAGTAATAATTATGAAATCAAATCAGATTTTGTAACTAGTTTTATTTAACAGTGATTCAACATGGTGAAGCAATGTTAGTCCCAAAGTATTTCCTCCAATTTAATAATACAGTAAGTGCTGATCAACATTATTGCTATTTGTGGTAGTTACATAATCTCAGGTCAACGTGAGGATATTAAGAGTGTAGGGATGGAGTCTGGCCTGTAAATCAGGTCACAGCCTGATATCTGCTTGTGGGTGTGGCCTTCTCATAAGGACTCTGGGAACTTCCTTCATCCCTGGAGGTAGGACTCACACTTTCACTGTTTAACCTTTCTATAGAGTAGCCTGCACTGAGATGTTTACATTGGCATTAGATATACAAGACTTTCCAACCACCAGTCCGTGATCTTTTGCATTCAGTATCGTTGCATGTGCTGTGTGAGTCTGAAGAGGACTCATGGTCTGATATCAGACATATGGGCTAAAATCAGACTTATGGAGCTGATCTGGACTGGGCTGGGATGTTTTCTCAATATACAATTGCTCTTTGATATAAAGCTCTCTCTAACACTCATGTGAGTGTCTCTGGATTTGTTTCTCTAGTCTGCCCGGACTAACACATTACCAAAATGATCAATCTTTGTTAATGTGAGAGATTCATTTATTTCTTTCATTCTGCTTATTTTTCTGAATGGAATTGACTTTCTTTTTCTATTTTAATTAAATCTTATTCCTCCTTTATGTTATAAATTTCTTATTTACTTGGTAAAATTTTTATATGTTTGATTTTCTTTAGCATTAGGCAGTAGTTCAGTTTATTTATTTATTTTTTGTTAATCGTTTTATTAGGGGCTCATACAACTCTCATCACAATCCACACATAAATCAATTGTGTAAACAACATTTGTACATTCATTTTTTCCTCATCTTTCTCAAAACATTTGCTCTCCACCAAAGCCCCCAACATCAGTTCCTCATTTTTCCCCTCTCTGCCCGCTTCCCCCTCCCTCATGAACCCCCGATAATTTAGAAACTATTGTTTTGTTATATTTTGCACTGTCCTACATCTCCCTTCACCCACTGTGTTAGACAGGGTTCTCTAGAGAGAAAAAACCAAATTGCTGATAAGCTAATGTAGTTATTTATAAAGATAATTAGATACATAACAAGAAATGAACTGTTAAATCATATACAGATAAATATATAATACAAGAAATGAACAGTTAAATTATAAAGCAGTACAAATGGCTCAGTGCAACTCA
>NW_022103903.1:16655044-16669087 GCF_000313985.2 Echinops telfairi | reverse complement strand
GCCACATTTGCTTATGCACCCATTTGTCTTCAGCGATCACATCATGGAGGTGAGCACACAATAATATGTTTTTTTTTCTGATGGTGCCTGAAACCTGATCCCTTTGCCACCTCATGATCACACAGACTGGTGTGCTTCTTCCATGTGGGCTTTGATGCTTCTGAGCTAGATGGCTCCTTGTTTACCTTCAAGCCTTTAAGACCCCAGACTCTATATCTTTTGATAGCAGGGCACCATCAGCTTTGTTCACCACATTCGCTTATTCACCTGCTTTGTCTTCAGTGGTTGTGTTGGGAAGGTGAGCATCATAGAATGCCAATTTATTAAAAGAAAGTATTCTTGCATTGAGGGAGTTATATGTTTGATTTTTAAGATTCACTTCCATGGTAAAACAAACAAAACAAACAACAAACCTTAAGTGTTCTCTTTCAAGTTTGTTGCATATATATTTATCTGGGTTATTTGGTTTTATTTTTCTGTCTTTTGACTGGATATGTTATTTTCATACAAAAACTTTGTTTAAGTACATCAAATAATTTTTTTGTATTTGTGATTATATTTGGAAATCATTCTTTTTTTAAAAAAGTTACATTTCCTATATCTAGTTATTTTTTAACATTTAGAACATTTATGTATTGATACATCTGGTATATAAACTATTGAAGATGAAGAAGACTATACTAGTTTTATTGTTTTGGATAAGAAACTTGAATTTTTATTCCATACTTCTGATATCTGTAATTGTTTTTTTTCAAAATATTTTTATTTGTTAATACAAAATATTAATTTGAATTTTATTATCTAGAATAATGCTGTATACGATTTGTGAAAGTTGTTTGCCAGATTTCTACATTTTTCGAATGCTCAGCATTTCAAGAATAAAGCAAAAGTAAAATGTGGAGATTTCACAATGGCCCAGGTACCAAGAAATGTTAAGATAAGAAGTTGGAACAAGAACTAAATCTGTTATTTTCTAATTGTCTTTTGTTAGTTCCTGATACTCTCCAATACACCTCATTAGTCCTGCAATTTTTTTCTATGAATAATATGTTAACAAAAATAATGTGCACATACAAATAATGCACAAAATATGCAAGCAAAATAGCATATCAGAATTTTGTGCAATTTGTATAAGCCATATCATGTGTTTGTTATTTCTGGTAAACTGTAGTACACATCCCCCAACCCCACCAGAACAATGTTCTTCAAAACTATGTTTACTTTCCCTTAGAATCATCAATTAGTAGAAGACTGCCCATTGTTTGAGTGCTACTTCCCCAGGAAATTGTCCTCTTGCCATTGTTTGATAACACTACTCACTTGCTTCCAACTCAGGACAGTACCAGCCACTCAATTCTTCCTTATGGCTTTTTTTTTTGTCCTCATCGAGGACTTGTTTCTATTTCTGTCTTCAGTAATTCATCTCTCTGGAAGTTGTCAAAGTTAAAGTTTTAATATTATCTCGATTACCTGCTTAACTTTCCCAGAGTTCTGGAAATCTAAAACCAACTGAAGAATATCTGGGGCACTCACAAGCTAAAGTGTGTGTTGACTATAAACTTGTAATTTCTGATATTTTCATCTAAGTGTATGGAACATTTTAAATTTTCTTGAACACATATCAATAAATGTAGAAAAATTGGGATATGGGTGAATACAACTGTGTACATATGTGAAAACAGGAAGAACTATCTGTGTTGCTAGATGAATTCCACACAGTGACCCACTAAACAACAGAACAATGCACGGTTTGGTCTCATCCAACCTCACTCATTTTGTGAGGCACTGAGTCAATCCATGTAGTTGAGGGTCATCTTCTCTTTGGCTAACTCTCTACCAATATGAGTCCTTCTCCAAGGACTCGTCTCTCCTGATAGCATGCCCAACGTATTTGAGACTTGACCTTCCTGTCTAGGTTCTAAGGAACATCCTGGCTATTCTTCTAAGACAGATGTACATGTTCTTCAAGCAGCCCATGGTACTTTCAATATTCTTCAGGAACATCATAATTCAAAAACATCACATTTTTAGTGGCTTAAAGTAACACGTATTGATTATTTTATAAACTGAAGGCAGAAATCTCTTTGTTTTTTAACCAGTTTTATCGGTACTTCATCCACATATCATACCATTCAATCACTCAATCATATCAAGAAGCATTGTACAATCTTTACCACAATCAATCTTATAACATTTTCACTTTCCCTGTACTCTCTGTTATTCATATAACTGTTTTTTAAATTTTTGCAAAAATACACACAACCCAGTTCAGCAACTTCTACATGTATAATTCAATGCCACTGATTGTACTCTTTGTGTTTACAGCCATTATTTACATCCCTCTCCGAATTGTTCTACCACCATTAAAATGAACTCAACACTCATAAAATACATCATTTTTCCCTACTGTTGTCCAGCTTTCATATGCATACAAAGCGATAGAAAATATCAAGGCTTGTGACTGGCACAATTTTGTCCTCAGAGTGAAATCTTTCCTATTTAATGTTCTAAAGAGGTCTTGTGAAGTAGATTTGTCTAATGCAATACATCATATGATTTCATAACTGCTGCTCCTTGAGTGTTGAATGTGGTTCCAGTAAAGTGAAATCCTTAACATCATTAATCTTTTATCCATTCATTTATTTAGGTGCTGTAGATTGGTCTGATACTGATGATTTTTTTTTTTTATTTGCAGTATAATCCATTGTGAAGGCTTTAGTTTTTATCTTTATAAGAAAGTGCTTAAAGTTCCCTTTACTTTCAGCAAGCAAGATTGTGTCATCGGCATATTGAAGATTGTAAATAAGCCTTCCTCAAATACTGATGACATATTCTTCTTTGTATAATCTAACTCCTTGGATTTCCCACTCACTCCCCAAACATTCAGATTGAATACCAGTGTTTAAAAGACACAACCTTGACGCATACCTTTCTTAATTTTAAACCAGGAAGTATCCTCTAGTTCTGTTGTAATGACTGCCTCTTGCTCTATGTACAAGTACCCTAGGAGCACATTATAGTGTTCCTGAATTTTCATTATTACCAGTATTGTATATAGTTTAATATCATCCACATTGTCAAATACCCTTGCCTATTCAATAAAGCACAAGCAAATATTTTCCTGGTATTCCCTGATTTCAGCAAAGCTCCATCTGACATCAAAAATCATATGCCTGTTACCATGCCTCTTCTGAATTTGACTTGACCCACTGTAAGTTTCCTGTTGTTGTGTTTTAATTATTTTCAACATCATTATACACACGGCAGTCATTATTTTGTCTAGTAATTTCTACACTCTGTTGGGTCACCTTTCTTTTGAATGGACACAAACATGGGCATCTTCCAGTTGTTTGACCAGGGAATGGTCTTCAGATTCTCTACATTGACAGTGGTTTTCGTGCACCATCAGCCTGTTGAAACATTTCCATTGGTGTTTTGTCCATCCCGAGGTCGTCTTTCTTGTGAATGCTTTCAATGCATCGCTGACTACTACCTTTAGTGCCATATGTTCCTGACAGTATGCTAACTCTTGAAATAGCTAAATGTTGGCTATTTGAGAGGGAGCTCATGGCCCTGTATTTTCCTTCCATCTGCTCTTGGTGGCTCTTGTATCATTCATTCAATATTTTGTTCATAGAATTCTTTAAAATTTCAACCCAAAGTTTGAAATAATTATTCTTTGGGGTGTTTTTCATCCTCAGTGTGCTGAGTGTATCTTTCCCTTTTGATTTCCTCACTTTAGGTCTTTCCTGATTTCATCATAATGCTTTACTTTTTATTTTTGTGCTGTGGTTTAAAATAATAGTTGTAATAATTGATCTTCACTATAATGCCACTGAGAAATGTATGTGGACATTATCAAGTGGGAATAAAACTAGCTGTTCAAAGTTTCAACAAAATTCAATAAAATTTTATTTTTTTGAAAAACACACTATTGCTTATTTTCTCCTATATATTATACCATTTACTTTTCTCTGCTTTTATTCTAAAACATTTCTCATATTAAGTCCTCAAACCATTTCTGTTATCAAATTTCTGAATTTTCCTTTGTTTAATGGTATCTTAATTCAATATAAATTTCCCATAGTTCAAAGTAAAGAATAATATTTCATTTTCTGTTTCCCTGGTTATTCTTAATCTACTTATTCATATGAAACAAATCATTCTGGGGCTGCTAATAGTTGTTTTATATAGCATGTTAGTAAAAAAGGTGGTGCAACAGCATGAACCTACTAAAAAAAAGTAGCTGAAAAGATTCATAGAAAGGTAAAAAGCAGAAATACGAGTTCCATTTATAAGATATCACAAAATTCTCATGTAGGTAGAAAAGAAATTCCATCTTCTCTCATTAAAACTTCTTCTGCATTGTTTGTACCTAAACCAAAGTCACCATAAACCAAAGTCACCATACATCAAAATAAAAGTGTTCTTTTTATACAATCACTTTGAATATATGCCACCAAGTTTGACTTCCTCTTTGTAATAGCCAGAGAACTGGCTTTTCTTTTCAGAAACCCTTAAATTTTATAAGAAATTTAATTATATTTTGTCATCAATAATTTATGGTTCCAAATTATACTAAATTGGCAGCTGCTCATGTGAAGTGCAAATGAAATCAGGCCAATTCTAACCAAATCAGGCATAAAATTATATTTTAATAAACTTTGATTCTGCTTCCTATTACCCTTTTCTCTATATCATGCATGCATGAGTTTCATGTGTAATTTGTGTACACAGATGCTGAGTTTTATTGCTTTAGTCATTTAAACCTCACTGTTGAAAAGAAGATTGTATTTGCATGCGGAAACTAACAAAAATCAAAAACAAGAGAGGGAAAAACAGATGATGATGGAAATTGATCATTTTATAAAGTTCCATTTAAATTTAAATAATGAAAATATTCCTGTTAAGTCAGAGGATCAGAGGGGGAAATGGAGATGATATGGCACTGTCTGTGTTGTAGTTGAAGAAGTGATCTTGAAAGAATAAAAGTCAAAGAACATTTGAAACTTAAAAGGTCTTATCTGGTAGACATCCTTAAAGACAGCCAATGTGGTTATTCGGGATTGCAATCTTCAACATATTGCCTTAACAATGTCCCCAAACCATAACTTGCTACAGAAATGCAAATTAAAATTGATATAACGTTTCTATTAAAAACTAGTCAGAATAAAAAACAAACTAATTAGAAGGTGAGAAAGAAATTATCCAGTTGATAAACCAACACAAACTGAACAACAAAATGACACACTCAACCTACTAAGCAATTTGGGGTATTGAAAAAATAACAAGACACCATTAACATAAAAATTAAAAATTAGCAAGAGTATGCAAAACATAGAGACAGCAGCGGACTGCTTTCATAAGGGAAATGCAACCAGCTGACAACATAATATTAAAATTATGTATAAATTATTAATCTCTCACCATAAATAGATATGAAAGGAAACATGATAAGGATTATTGAAGAAAAGCAACACAACTCAAATGGTTAAGTACATATTTATACCAAATTGATTAGAGATTATGTTTTCATAGAAAAAAGACAAAGAGGTTCTAACAGATGTATAACTGGATTTTTTAAGATGCTAACCAGAAAGATAGACTAGAACTAATACTGAAAATTATAATCCATGCTTTTTCAAATAACAAAAACAAGAATTAAATACACATATAATGGACTAAGTATTGAATGGACTAAGTAAGTACCAGGAGTTTGATTCCAAATTCAATATTAAATATTTCATAAAAATGTTATTAATTTATGAAGTTCAACAGAATCTCAGGAATCATTGAAATTAAGATCCCAGGGCAAGGAAACTACCAGCATCAAGTTTAACCAGTCACGGAGCACGTTAGAAAGCCCTTTTTTGAAAGATTGAACCAATGACTATTCATCTAGCTTAGATGTCTTCCAATTATTAAGAAAAAAAGCCCTTAAAAACTGGTTTTAATCATGTACTATCCTTAAAAAAATTGTATATTCATGAGTCCTTCTAAAGAAATCTGCCAGGAATTACTCAGAAAACATGTCTAAAGCATATAAAAATATAGAATCTTAAGATTATTAAGTCAGCATTATTTGCAATTGCAAAATATTCATAAAATTCTAAGTGCTTACACAAAAAATAGTGGTCAAATCAACTGAAATAGAGGCACATATTCTAGAGCTATTGAAACATAGAAAATGAGGAAGAGTTGTATGAACTTTCATAGTGTAATTCATAGGGGACAAATTAAGACAAAATAGTTGTACTATCTATGGTTATGCGTTTAGGCTACACGCAATCCTCAAAGTTAACAATTCAAAATCACTAGCTATGGTTATGCGTTTAGGCTACACGCAATCCTCAATGTTAACAATTCAAAGTCACTAGCTATGGTTATGCGTTTAGGCTACACGCAATCCTCAATGTTAACAATTCAGTCACTAGCCTCTGGTGATTTGACAAGACGTTCTAGTCATATAAATAGTCTCAGAAACTCACAGAGGAAATTCCACCCTGTCGTGTAGGATTACTATGAGTCAGCATCAACTCAATGGTAGTGAGCTGGATCATTGCATGTTGTTTGATTTATTAAAATGAGTTTGTTAAAATTTACTTTGGTGAATAAAAACAAACACCAGATACATAAGACAAGTTACTGAAATCCATTGTTCACATGGGTAGATTGGAATGGTGGAATGAAATTGCAATTATATGGAAGTTATGGGGAAATGGCATATTTCAGAATACATTTTTGTTTAGATTATATTAATGATTTACACGTGGAAAAATAAAATAAAGATAAACTAAAAATGGAATAGAAAAATAAACAAATAATCTAGCTAATTCAAACTAATAACACAACTACACTGAAGGTTAAAACAACAGCAGAGAACTAGTTCATATAACTCTTAAATAAAATATTTTCAAAATAACCCCCTACGTAAAGAGCAAAAGAGCTTTAAAAATGATTGAACTGAATATTAGTCCTACTTTCATACAGATATCATTTAGTATATTTGAAATTACCGTGAAGTGTGGATGTTACATTATTTTAAAATCTGAGACTCTGTGAGTCTCAGATTCAGGGTTTCCAAAAGTTCAGTGCAATTCATTAGCAAATTCATTTTGAAAGGTAAAGTGTTTGCTAATTTATTAAAAAATTTACTATATATTTCAAACTGTAATTTAATAAGTTATTCTTAATTAAAACAAGTATTATACACATTCTATTCATTTAAATAAATTAAACTAATCAGCTAATTCATTTCATTAAGTAAATGATGAGGCTTTTATAAAACATTCACAGAATTTAAATAATAATCAAAATACAGTGATTGCTGCTAGACTTCAAATGGACCCTACGCAGTGTATTTTTTTAAAAGTATGAAATAAGACATTGTCCAGGTCTAAAAAAGATGTAAAAGAAAAGTTAAAAAAAATGACTGATGTGTTCCCAGTGTATGGTGGAATATAGAATTATCGTAATGCGTATATAACATCTCATAAAATCTAAAATCATATGCTAACACATGCATTGTAATTTTCTGTAGTGACTTGCAGATATTACTAATACTTTAGGTTCTATGCTTTAAAATGTGTGCATTTTCCACGATGGTTATGTGCTAAATTGCTACCCTAACAACTTCAAAAATGCCTACTTTATTTAGAATTAATTTATTGTAAGATAATGAATTTTCTACAGGTATTTTCACAGAAATTCTGTTTTTAAAATCATTTTATTAGGGGTTCATACAACTCTTATCACAATCCATGCACACATCAAATGTGTAAAGCGCTTTTGTACATTCATTGCCCTCATCATTCTCAAAACATTTCCTCTCCACTTGAGCCCCCCAGATATAAGGTCCTCATTTCCCCCCTTCCTCTCCACTCCCCGCTCCCTCATGAGCCCTTGATAATTTATAAATTATTATTTTGTCATATCTTGCCCTCACCCACTTCCCAGGGAGTAGGTCACATATAGCTCCTTATAATCGGTTCCCTCTTTCCAACCCACTCTCCCTCTACCCTCCCAGTATCGCCACTCTCACCACTGGTCCTGAAGGGATCATCCGCCCTGGATTCCCTGTATTTCTTTTCCTATCTGTACCAGTGTACATCCTCTGGTCTAGCCAGACTTGCAAGGTCAAATTCGTGTCATGATAGTGGGAGCGGGGAGGAAACATTTAGGTACTAGAAGAAAGTTGTATTTTTCATCGTTGCTACATCGCCCCCTTATGAGGAGTTATTAATAGAAGCATGTGTTTTTTTTAATAATAAGTAGTTTTTAATAAATATTCCAGTCTTGGTCAAGATTTGTCTATATTAGTTTTCAAACTTTATTTCAAGTCATTCTAATGAATTATGGAGTTCTTCTACATATGGCATTTTCCTTTAGGATCACCTCATTCATCTGTTAAGGTCATCCATCCTAATTCTTCAGGATTTTGGTAGGCTTGTATCCTGGAAAAATATATAAAATTTGAAAAAACCCAAACAAAGAATCCTTGACACTGGAGTTAGTCTTTACACTCTATGATCTATGTGTGGTCCTAACGCTAGAGTAACTTCTTCCACAATCAAGCTGACTTAACTGGTGGTGTGCACGAGGTCTTGACTGCTGACTAGTCTTCCTTTCTCTTGCTCCATGATAACTCTGCTTTCTCAGGCTATCAGTGCTCACTTTTAACTTTAAAGAGGTAACTCCAGAGAAGTCGCAGTAGATGATCTGGAGGCTAAAATTTTCATCGATTCTCTCATTTTGTAACAGTATGCTTAATTGCACCGAGAAATAGATATTTACCATAACATTCAATTCTTTTCCTATTGGCTTGTTAGCACAAAAATCACACAGACACACAAAAAAGAGAAAACACCTTGGGCTTAGAGTTTTTGAATTCTTCAATGCCCCATGAGGAAGATGCTGCCTCACTGCAAACAGACTTTATGCATATCAAACCTGAAGTTGCAGGGTCAGGAAGCACACATTCTCTAATTCGGATTTTGGAAGTGATACTGCTGCCTTTGCTTTTGTTGTTAGCTGCAATCGAATCAGATTCCACCCTTAGCAACCCTGTGCACACAGAATGAAACCTGACCTGGTCCTGGGCCATCCCCACAACTATTCCTGTGCTTGCGCACACTGCTGCAGCCACAGCGTCGATCTATCGCAGTGAAGGCTGTCCTCTAAGCATATTGAAAACATGTCCAAAGGATAGGAGACCAAGTCTTGCTATCCTTTCCTCTAAGGAGCACTCTGCCTGTACTTATTCCAAGAAAGATTTATTTCTCATTTTAGCAGTCCATGGTACTTTGATTATTTTTCAAAAGCACCACATTTCAAACATGTCAACTTTTCTTCAGTGTTCCTTATGATTATGCGGTAATTGAAAATACCATGGCTTGAGTCAGGCACACCATAGTTCTCAAAGTAATATCCTTGCTTTTCAAAAACATAGAGGTGATGTGCAACAGATTTATGCAATGCAACCTGTCTTTGATCTCTTCACTGCTGCTTTGGTGAACTTTGATTATGAAGCCAAGCGATAAACAAATCCTTGACAACTTCAAACTTTTCTCCATTTAGCATCACCATTTCAGTCCAGTTGTAAAGGCTGCAATATTTGATTTTCCTCAGCAAACGCTTCAAATTCTTCTCACTTTCAGCATGTAGGATTTTGTCTTCTGCCTATCTTAGGTTATGAATAAATTTTCCTTCAATGCAGAGGTTGAATTCTTTTTCATATAATCCAGCTTCTTGGATTATTTTTTCAACATACAGATTGAATAAATATGGTTAGATGATGCAACACCAGTGTACACCTATCTTGATTTTAACCATATGGCAGTCCTTTGTTCTGTCCGTGCAAGTGCGTTGAAGTGTTCTGGAATTTTCGTTCTTCCTAAGGCTATTCATAGTTCTTAAAATTCACAATCAAATGCCTTGGCATTGGCAATAAAACACAAGTAAACATCTTTCTGGTATTCTCTACCTTGCGCCAAGATCCATTTGACATCAGTAATGATATCCCTGTTCTATGTCCTCTTTTGAATCCTGCCTGAATTCTGGCAGCTCCCTCTGAATGTACTGCTGCAACCAGTGTTGGATGAATGACCACAAAATTTTACTTGCATGTGATATCAATGAGATTGCTCTAGAATTTGAGTATTCTCTTGGTTCATCTTTCTTTGGAACGTGTACAGATGGGTCTCTTCCAGTTAGTTGGCCAAGTAGCTATCTTCCAAATTCCCAGTGGGGCATTAGTCTGTGGAGACATTTCAATTGGTATTCCATGGATGCCTGGAACCTTGTTGTGGTGAATGCTTAGAATGCACCTTGGACGTTCTTCCTTCAGCACTGATGTGTCCTTCTCAAATGCTGCTTCCTGAAATGGTTGAATGTCGAACAATTCTTTTTGGTGCAGTGACTCCTTATGCTTTCTGTATCATTCAATATTTTGACCATATAAGTTTTCAGTCTTGCAACTTGAACCTTGATTTTTTTTTCTCTTGAATTCTTTTAGTTGAAAATATGTTGTTTGTTTTTCCTTGTTAATATTCTAACTCTAGGTCTGCACACATTTCATCATAATATTTTACTTTGTCTTCTCCAGCTGTCTTTTCTATTCAGGTCTTTGACTCCATTTCTTCCATTTTCCTTTAGTACTCTCTGATCAATAGCAAGTTTTGGAGTTTTCTGTAATCCATGTGGATTTTTTTTGTCTTTTTAATTACATTTTGCTTTTTTCATGAATGGGGTTCTTGATTTTCTTCCACAGCTCATCAGAGTATCTGTCATTAGCTTTCAATGCATTAAGTCTCCTCTTGAGAATATCTCAGAATTCAGGTGGGATAGAATAAGGTCTTTTTTTTTTTACTTTTTCATGGACTTGTTTTAATTTTTTTCAGCTTCAACCTAAACTTACATATAAACAATTGATAGTCTGTGAGGTAGTTAGTTCATTGTGCCAACCTGGTCAATAAACACATGTGGGATTAATTGAAGAGCAGAGGGATAAATGGCTCATAAGTCTCGCCTTTCAACTTTTCGGGTCTCTTGCTTTGTGATGGTCAGACCAGGGTGCAGCTACCTTAGCCAGTTCCCTGCTTCAGCTTGCAAGGCTCACTTCCTGCAAGACATCCCTGAGGAGAAGCCACATGCCCCTACCCCAATGCAGTCCTAGGTGCTGGAGAAGCCATGTGGAGACCCCTGCCAGTGCTGAGATTCTTATACATTCACTGACTAGGCTTTCCTCCTGCAGTCAGCATCATTATGTCTGCTTTGTTAGATGGAGGAGGATTTTGTAGATTGGTGTTGGACATATGGGCTAATATTGGACTTATGTGCTTGGACAGCACGGGGCTAGGATATTTTGTTTATGTGCACTTAACCTTTATATAAAACTCTCTCTTGTACATGAGTTTCTGTAGATTTGTTTCTCTAAAGTACCCAGACTAACACAGTCTGTTCCACAGTCAGCCTGGTTTTAACTGCTGATATTGAGCTTTTCTCTCTTCTTTTCCCACGAGAAAGTCAATTTTATTTCTATTTATTCCATCTGGAAAATTCCATGTTTTGTCTTGTTGAAAGACAATTTTCTGTGCAAAAGATGTTGGTCTTGCAAAATTATATCACATAATCTCCAGTTTTGCTTCTGTCACCAAGATCATGTTTTGTAATGACTGTCCTTTCCTCTGTTTCCAAATTTTGCATTCTAATCTCCAATAATTAGCAATGCATCTTGATTGCACATTTTATCAATTGCTGACTGAAGATGCTGGTAGAATTTTCAATTTCTTAATGACTAGCTATTGTTGTTGGAGCACAGACTTTAATATTTGAATTGATTGAATTTTCATGAAGGTTTATAAATATAATTCTGCTGCAGACTGTATTGTACATTGTACTTTAAGACAGCTCTAGCAATGCATTTTCTGATGATTAGTACAATGCCACTTCTCTTGACTTTCTCATTCCTGGCCCAGTAAACCATATAACATTCTGATTCAAAATGTCCAATATCAGTCCATTTCAGGTCAATTATATCTAGTTTATTGATCTTTAAGCATTCATTGTCATTTGTAATGACCTCTGATTTTCCTAGGTTCATAATTAATACATCCCAAGTTGCTGGTTTTAGTACAACTTTGCAGATGTTTCTTCTTGCCTTGAGTTGTTCCCTTCAGCAAGTTAAGATCCCAATGACTCTACTCTCACAGGTTTGACTCCATTCAGTACACCATGATTGAATCTACTTTGAGAAAGCAGCTCCCCATCAGTCACATCTCTGTTGCTTTCTACCCAAATGGCCCATCATCTGGCACTATCTCTAATAATGTTGTCTGACAATATTTCAAATCTGTAAATAGAGCTACTTCCTCTGAAGTGGCAGCTGGCTTCTTCTTTGTTGTCTGTTGTTATTCTGGAAGGTATGCTGAAATCTCATCTCTTTGGTGTCCCTTGCTGCCATTTGCAATACTAGTGACATAGCTTCCATTATCAGATACAGTAGATAGGAAAATAAATACTAGGCTATACTAAAAATGAGACATTACTCTCTGTTTGTGATGCTGTGGCAGCTTGTGTGTTGCTATGATGCTGGAAGCTATGTCATCGTTATCCACTGATTATAGAGACATGTACAAATGTATGTTGTTAGGATTAAACCTGTATATGTATGTAGTAAAATACTAGTAGTGATGTTTTATTCTTCTGTGTGAACATGTACATATACATACATGTTTATATATATGGACACACAATTACACACACATCTAAATATCACATATATAAATTAAACCTCATCATACAGAAAACAAAATCCTCACAACTACATCCATAATAAATATCAAGGTCAATCAAGAAATTACTGACATGATCAAGTATGTCATATTTATATGGATCAATTATCAATTGTCCATCAGCATGGAGAAGGCAATTAAGAAATCAGACCAAATCTTCCATTGGAAAATGTAGTGCAGAAGTACTCGTTGAAGTATTATATATAAATGAATACTGTATCATAAGTGAAGACTGACAAACTTCAAAGTACTCTCCATTACACTGAATACATTTGTCAAATCTGAGATTCCATTCTTGGAAACCTTTGTCAAACTCATCTGTTTGGATGGCTGATAGCACCTCCCTTGTTTCTTTTCTTCACCTCTTCTTTTTGATCAAATTACTGTCCTTTCATGTCCCTCTTTAGTCATGGAAACAAGATGAAGTCGCATGGAGTGTGGTCAGGTGAGTAGGTGCCTAGGGCAAGAGAAGCATGATGTTTTTTGCTAAAAACTTGCACACTGAGATGGCTGCTTGAGCAGGTGCATTGTCATGGTGGCAGAACCAGTCCCCTGTCTGCCACAAATCAGCCTATTTTTGTTGTACTCTGTTACATATTCTTTTCCAAACATTTAAATAGAAGCTTATTCACAGTCTGACCTAGTGAAATGAACTCCACATGCATTAAAAGTCAACATTTTTGTCCTTTCAGAAGGTGACAGAGGTCCAGAAATAAGGTTTGTCATCAATCAACATTTCACCTCTTGGAAATAAGAAAACCACTCATACACTTGAGCTTTTTTCCATAGTGCTGTCCTTGTGAGCTGTATTCAACATTACAACAGTTACTGTGGCAGTTTATTCCTGAGCAGGAAACAAAATTTCACAGCCACAGCTGTTCTCTTAAATCAGCCATCACAAAATGAGGTTCCAGCAAAACTGCTTTTATAAAAAGCATTCACTGTGACCAGAGGGAAACTTCCCAGGGGGCGCCACTGGGTGCACTATCTCAGCAGGTTACTTGATGCTTGCCTAGTTGGGGCTGAGGGTGGGGGAGGGCAGATGTGTACTACAAAAGCTCTGCTCTGCCCAGCACAATCCCAGTGTTTTTGGACACTCCCTCATATACTATACCATAGGCTACCTAAAGAACTAAAACATACTGTCCGGCGCCTCCCTTCACCTACCCCGCTGCTGCCCGTCCCCCAGAGAGGAGGCCATATGTGGCTCCCTGTGATCCATTCCCCCTTACTACCTCCCCTTTCCCTCCTG
>NW_022103903.1:16612688-16653902 GCF_000313985.2 Echinops telfairi | reverse complement strand
AAAAAAAAAAAGAATGATGAAGTCAATATGTACTAAAGTGCTGGACACAGATGACGTATGTATAGATTGTGATGAGTTGTATGAGCCCCTAATAAAATGATTATTTATAAAAAAAAAAAAAAAGAGAACTAAAACATATTTCTTGGAATAAGTATGGCCAGGATGATTCTTAAGATCAAGGGTGCTGAGATTTAATCTTACCTATATAGGACATACTATCAGGAATGACCAATCCTTGGAAAATAATGTCTTGCTTAAAAAAGTTGTTATTATTGCTGAGTGTTGTCCTGTGTGTTCTGATTCATAGACACCCTATGTACAAAAGAATGCAATACTGTGAAGACTTGTACAATTCACACAATTGTTTTGTTTGAGGTCATTGTTGTCGTCACCAGGCCCCTCTATCTCCTAGGGTGTCGTTCTCTTATTGCTAAACTGCTAGTTTAGTAAGCAGCATGTAATTTTTACGGGAACTGTCCCTTCTGATTAAATTTCTCAGTACACGAGATGAAGTCTTCCCTTTCGATCATAAGGAACATTCTGGCTGTACTCCTCAAGATACACTTATTGGTGTTCTGGCAGTTCAGAGTACTCATACCTATTTTTGCAAACATTGCAAGTCAAGTGCACCATGTATGCTGAGGTTGTTTTTATTCATTATTCAATTTGGTAAAGTAGAGAGTTAGTGTAAAATAGTAAGTCACTAAATGAGATGGATCACATTGTGTACTGACTCAAATACAGCAATTATTTTGAAGGTCAGGCTACCTTTTGGTTTTGTTACACTTAAGGTTTAACTATGAATCAGAACCAAATCCAACACATTGACACAAAGGTGAACTCAGTGGCACCTGCTATATGCATTTATATCTCACTGGGTAACACTGTAAACTCAGATAGTCAGGTAACATAGGAGAAAAAATTAAATGTTTCAGATCATTATACTTTAACTCAGTAGTAGGAACATCTTAAAGACCTTTTATTTTCTTCATTCCTTAACACTTTATTTTTCTATGAAATTATTTAATAGGATTATTTTTAATCCTTTATTGATCTTGCACTAAAACAATAAAACCCAAAGTACTATCTAAAACTGTAAATAGATTGACGAGCTTTACAATCTCATATTGTGAAGTTTTCATGCTTCCTTTACCATAACCACAATTTCTGATTCATTTAACAAAATGGAACTATTATGAAAATATATTAAAAGCATAAAAGTTTACACACCTCTTTTGATTTTATTAGCAATCTTATTAATGAGGTGAAACATATTACAGCTATAAAACTTGAGCTAACCAAACATGTGGTATCATTACATTTAAAAAATTTATAGGAAAATTGTGAAAATTAGTATCATTAGTGAAAGATTACAGGAGTTGAAAATCTTGAGACTGTCAATAGGATAGTTGAGGGTCAATAAAGTGATGGTTAGCTTAATAGCAAGAAGTATATCACAAAAGAAGGCAAGTAGATATTAT
The DNA here is from genome assembly GCF_000313985.2 of Echinops telfairi. Classification (NCBI taxonomy): domain Eukaryota; kingdom Metazoa; phylum Chordata; class Mammalia; order Afrosoricida; family Tenrecidae; genus Echinops; species Echinops telfairi. The sequence continues at coordinate 16,652,421 of NW_022103903.1, read as the reverse complement.
GTACAGTAGTATGCATAGATGCTGTAAGAACTACATCACCATAGTATGTTTTTCATGTTCATTGAATAAGTAACTAGCAATAAAATGAAATTATTAGTGTACTTTTGCTTGTCTAGGTGAAGTAATAGGAAGGAACCATTTACGTATTTTTACTGTATGGTTGTAAAATACGACAGTTGTTTTTGTTTTTCCTACATATTTTGGATGGTAATACTAAGCCAAATTGTTTTTATGCTTGAGATTTGTAAAGTGTAATACCTCACTTCAGCATTTCTTAACCCTTATTAATTTAAATGTTTTTGACTAGGAGAACATGTCATGTAATGGTACCTTAGGCTCTAAAGATGCTAAAGACTACTTGAGTTGCAACAGTTTTCAATAAAAATGGCAGAGCTAAGATATAGCAGAAACACACGTGATCAACATGAAGCAATCATAGGATGTATAATATAATTTGACTTTGAAAATATTTCAATGACATGAAAGAAATGAACATACTTCAAAACAAATATGATTAGATACATTGATTTAGCATACATACCCCAATTTGGTAAGATGATATAATGCAAAAATTGTGGCAGCCATTCTCCTAGATGTATATGTTTGAGTAAAATATTAGTATTTTCATATTATACTTTAGGAAATTAATAAGAGGCTCCCATTTGTGGTCAACATATCCTTATTCTTATCTGTTGACCATTGTTTTCATTTTTTTAAAATTGAACAATCATTTTATTGGGGGCTCATACAACTCATCACAATCTGTACAGGCATCGTTTGTGTCCAGCACATTAGTACATATGTTGACTTCATCATTCTCACACCTGCTTTCCACTTGAGCCCTTGGTGTCAGCTCATTTTCCCCTCTCCCTCCCCCTGCTCCCTTCCTCCTGAACCCTTGATAATTTATAAATTATTATTATTTTATCATATCTTACCCCATCCAACATCTCCCTCACCCACTTCTCCGCTGTCCGTCCCCCAGGGAGGAGGCCATATGTAGACCTTGTCATCTGTTCCCCCTTTCTCCCTCACCTTCCCTTCACCCTCCCGCTATCGCCACTCTCTCCACTGGTCCTGGGGGGTTCATCTGTCCTGGGTTCACTGTATTTCCAGTTCCTATCTGTGCCAGTGTACATCTTCTGGTCCAGCCAGATATGTAAGGTAGAATTGGGATCATGGTAGTTAGGGGGAGGAAGCATTTAAGAACTAGAGGAAAATTGCTTATTTCATTGTTACTACACTGCATTCTGATTTGCTCCTCTCCTCCCCGCAGCCCTTCTGCAAGGGGATGTCCAATTTCCCCTGGATGGGCCCTGGGTCCCCACACTGCACTCTCCCTCATTCACAGAGTTATGATTTTTTTGTTTGTTTTGTTTTTTGGTCTTTGATGCCTGATACCTGACCCCTACACCGCCTTGTCATCTTACAGGCTGGTGTGCTTCTTCCATGTGGGCTTTGTTGTTTCTCAGTTAGATGGCCCCTTGTTTATCTTCCAGCATGTGGGACCCCAGATTCTGTGTAATTTGACAGCTTGGCACCATCAGCTTTCTTCACCGCATTTGCTTATGTACCTGCTTTGTCTTCAGCATTCGTGTCAGGGTAGGCTGGTGTGCTTCTTCCTTGTGGGTTTTGTTGTTTTTTAGCTAGATGGCCGTCTGTTTGTCTTCAAGCCTTTAAGACCCCAGTGCTGTATCATTTGATAGCCCGGCACCATCTGTTTTCTTCACCACACTTGCTTGCACACCCATTGTCTTCAGTGACTTCAGGTGTTATATTTTTTGGTAGCAAAGCATTATCTGCTTTCTTCACCACATTTTCTTCTGCACCTATTGTCTTCAGCAATCATGCCAGGCAAGTGAGCATCTCAGACCGCTGAATTGTTAGAACAAAGTGTTCTTGTGTTGGGCAAGTACTTGAGCAGGGGCCTACTGTCCATCTGTTTTCTTAATACTTAACCTATAAATATATGTACATAGATCCATTTCCCCCTCATTATAAATAAATATATTTACATCTTTATATGCCTGTATTTACATCTCTTCGGCTACTCTTTGCCTCCTAGTTCTTTCCTCTATTTCTTTGTACTTTCTTCTTGTCCACTATCATATTCTGCCTTCATGTGGGTTTTAGGCATTCCTCTCCTTTACATTGCCCTTGATCCAGCCCTGCAAGGCCTCCTGCACCCTCCTTGACATTGATTTTTTATCGCTTGTAGTTCCCTTGTCCCTGTGCTTATTAACACCCTCTTCCTTCCCACCCCTCTCCCCTACCCCCATGTTCCCCTGATCTGTCATTCCATTGTTCTCTCTTCTGGCTTGTTTATTCCGCCTATCCCTTCCAGGTAGACATGCTATGTACCATCACCAGACTGAGTGCAACGAAGCAACAACAGAAAGTAAAGCAATGGCTACAACAACAAGAACGCGTACACATGCATACATATATAAACGTATGAATAGTTCAGGGTCTGTTTGTTTTCCTTAACGTGTGCTTTCCAGTCAAGTCTGTTGGGGTGCCATGCCCGGTACGGCCTCTATCCCTGATGACTTCACCGCTCTGCTCCCCCCGCTGCTCTGATGCATGCCTCCAGAGGCTGGTGAGTTCTTGGCAGGCACAATTCCCGCCATTTGTCTCCAGTGCTGTCCCCAGTGGTGCAATGAGTCAAAGAGGAATGCTGTGTCTCGTTGTGGGGCCGGCCCTTGGTCAACTCCATGCATCGCTGTTCTGAACAGGCACATTGTCCCCAGGGCTCAGCAAGCCAGGATGCGCTCCACTCTTTCCTTTTCTTCCCCTTTCCCCGTCATTGGCTCACATGCGCTCTGACCAGACCAGTCCCCCTTCCCCTCTTCCTGAGCTGCAGCTTCAGTGCTGTCCTCTGAAGTGAATTTCCCCTGAGCGAGGGTGGTGCCTTGCACCCAGTTGTTAATGGGGCCGGCCCCTCAGCCTTCTCTATCGGTTCTGGCTTCATGTCAGTGTGTTGCGTTCCTGTTTTGGAGCTCCAGGTTGAAGTCTGGTCCCTCTTTCCCTGTGGAGACACAATCAACACCCTCCCTCTGGGTGGGTTAGTGCCCTGTTCCCCTGGCTACCCATACCTTTTCCCTCCTCCCTTTTAATGGGCTACCATATGTATCCCATATGTATCCCTGGGTTTAGTGTGGCCTGTGCCATATTACCTGGACCTCACTCCAGGGACGTATGTATACAGCATCTTCTTCCTTATGCCCTTTTTTGAAAAAATAAAATTTTTTTGAGCTTACCTTAGCGGACACATGTAGTACTTGTCTTTTTTGTTTGGCTTACTTCACGTAGTATAATTTCTTCCAATTCTTCCCATGCGGCGATGTGCTTCATGTGTTCATCACTGCTTTTTAGGGATGCGTAATACTCCATTGTATGTATGTACCAGAGTTTTTTAATCCATTCGTCTGTTGATGGAAATTTGGGCTGTTTCCAACTCCTTTCAATTGTGAACTGTGCCGCGATGAACATTGGATCACAGATGTCTGGTTGTGGTTTGTTTTTTGTCTCTTCCGGGTATATGCAAGTAGGGGGATTGCTGGATCATAGGGTAGCTCAATTTCCATCTGTTTTAGATATCGCCAAATCGATTTCCATAGTGGCTGTACATACCTACAGGTCCACCAGCAGTGGACAAGAGTTCCTATCTCTCTGCATCCCCTCCAACACTTATTACTTTCTGATTTCTTGAATTGAGCTATCTTTGAGGGTGTTAGGTGGTATCTCATAGTTGTTTTAATTTGCATTTCCCTTATAGCTAGATATCTGAAACATTTTCTCATATATTTATTGGCCATTGGGATTTCTGCCCTTAAAAACTTCTGCTCAGGTATTTTTTATCTCCATAAAGAACACTTAATTCATAGGAATGAATAGTCAATATGAAAAGCAAAAATCCACAGCCAATTGCAATTTATTCAAAGCATGCTGTAAACACTCAACTAAAAGACAGACAGGAATTAATTAAAGGAATTATATTACAACATAAAATGTAGAAGTTCCCTTTGAATGTAAAGGGCATGCTGATGTAGACAAGAGTGACATTTGGGTTTGCAGAGGTAGATTATTACAATCCTGTGTTCATCCCCAAAGGAAAATGATATGATTACTATTTGTTGGGTCTTTTAATTTTCCTCTCTGAAAATATTTTGGCCTCTGGTTGATATTTATGAGTGTTTTTTTTCATGCTACATATTTCAGATGTACAACATATTTCCTAAAGTATGTTGACAAGTAAATATAAAGTATCCAAATAACACAAGAAATCAAAGATTGAAACATTCATAGAGTAAATTTGCTTGATTTCATTTTATAAGGATGGACATCCAATATTCATGGAAGCAACAATCAATAATTCAAATGATGTATCACATTATGAAAATCTCCTCAAGACTTTTTTAAAGTGTTAAAGAATAAAATGTCAATTTGAGGACTGATGCGTAAGGTGTGTTTACCCATGCTATGGTATTTATGCATGTGACCTGCATATCAGCAATAAATAAGGAAAACCATATAAGAATCTATGCATTTGAATTATGGTGTTAACAAAGAATACTGAAAGCACCACATATGGTCAGAACTACAAATAAATATATTGAAACACGTACATGTAATGTTCCTGAGAAACAAGGGTGGAGAAACTTTGTCTCATGCTGTGCACGTGCTCTCAGGAAAGAAGAGTACCAGAACGGGACGTCATTCTTTGCAAATAGACTTTCTTTGAAAAAGAAGACCCTCGGCAAGATGGATTGGCTTCAGCATAGGCTCAAAGACAACAGCAATTGTGAGGAGGACATCAGACTGGGCAGTTTTATTCCATTGCACGTGAAACAGAGCCACCTAACAACGAGATTAAAAATAATGTTTCATCATTCCGAAATTTTTCTTTTATCTATAAATCTAAATATATACCATATTTATTTCCAATCGTAAATTAGACTATTTTAAATGATTAGCATGGAAATCTGATGGCTTTTTGGTGTAAGTTTGGGACTGCTAAATTCAAGTTGGCTGTTCAAATCCACCAGTCTTCCTGTGGAAGAAAGATGAGACTGTGTACTTCAATACATCTGGACAGTCTTGGGGATTCTGCATATTTTTGGAATAGATTGAATGGCAGTGTGTAGTCAAATGTGCCAGGTATGTAAATTTATTCGGTGTTCAATGTATCTGGTTAGTGAAAATGGATTTAAACACTATTATCTCACTAGATTTCTATCTTTCATAAAGGAAGACTATTGTATCTAACCGTCACCAGTAAGTTTTAAAATTTAAGCATTTTATAAGTCTGTAAAAGTAACTTTAGTTTGTACTTCAAATATTCATATTAAAGTGTTGCTTAATTTAGTACAAATCAAGCTCATGAATTTAAAATAAAATTTAGGGAAATGTAACTTTAAAAGAGCTGGCATTTTAATATGACTTAAAAGTTAGACTAGTCTTATAGTATTAACACTAGTTTTCACTTTGTAAAAATTAATTATATCTAGAAAGTTACTGTGGATTCAGATGATAAAACTGCACTATAATTATGGCTCAGATGGTACTGTTATTCTTAGCTCCCATTTTCATTTGTGTATAACTTCATGACAAGCACCTTTTGGGGGTAGAATTTCTCACACTTTTCAAGCAAAATTAGAATTTTTTCTAGATTGTTTGAATAAGCAACAATTCACCAACTGCTAAGATAAAAAGGGTAGTTTCTATATGCTGTGGAAAAGTTTTCTTTTGCTTTTTAACATAACTTATAACAGTGCTTTATAATGGGTATCGATTGTACATTTTTTATTTTATTCACGTTTTAAATTTATAATCAAACATGAAAATAATTTTCTTATTTTTTGGAAATAGTATAAGGGAATTTGGTGTTATTTTTAGAAAAATCAATGTTTTGATTAAGTGTTCATATTAGGAAAGAAGAATAAATGCAACAAAATATTTATGGATTTTTTTATAACACAATCTAAAATTACACCATGGATTTAATTTTACATTTACAGATGTTATCTTAACTATAACTCTCTTGAGAAGTTATAGTCCTTTTTATGGCAAGAAATTATGACTATGCTGGAGTTCAGAGTATCAGTAAAATTATATCCTAAAATATGGCATAAGGATAAATACATAATTTTTTATATCCAATCATGAAATTGAAACTAAGTAATGCATAATTATACCACAGAATTTCTACAGTCATTGTCTGGGTACCAGGGCTCAGATTAAAGCCCAAAATGTACCCATTATTTTTGACTGTATGTTTATAGTTGACTCTGTGTCTGGAGTGGTGGGAAAATCATGCTGAATATTGGAATTCAGATCACAGATATGCTTTATGCCTTCATCAGCAACAGCGTGACATCTGGAGAGAGACCTTCTAGACTCCCTCATGCAAAATGGTTCTATATTTAGTGATTACTATTTGCAGATTCTGCTTGTATTTACTATACTGCACATTTGTCAGCAGTGAAGCATTTGCTTAAGAATTCAGACCATCTTGGATTTCTCTAAGCGACGTCAGTCTATCCAAATGCCACTACTTCTATTTAACATAGACGTACATCCAGATTGAAAAGATGGTAACCACATCTTGACATCTAGTACTGTTTCCCCTAAACATCCAATAAGGAGAATAATTCTGAGGATAAGAGCTCCCATTTATTAACTATTGACTTATTACTTATCGTTAACATGTTTTTATCATCTGGACGGATTGTGGATTTCAGTCTATAGTAGGGAAAATAATGCTCATGATCCAAATTCTAATTTGGTATGAAAGCAGAGTGAGGAAAAAATAAAAGTTGCAGGTAGAAATAAGCACACACCCCCCGTTAACCTTGCTAGGGAAGGGAATCTGGTCAATCTGTGCTTCACCATGACATTGTCATTGTGATTCGTACCAGGAGTGACTTCACTAGCCACTGCTACTTGTGACCATGGACGAAGGCTGGAGGAGCTTCTAGATAATAGAAAAGTAATGGAAGTACATTCTCTCCTAAGGATCCAGAAGGAACACAGCCCTGCTAACACACCGATTTTAGCCTTATAAGATTCATTTTAAAATAAAAAGGAAGACTGTATTGTTGAAATCACCAAGTTTGTTTGTTATAATTTGTTACAACATAAATAGGAAAGTCATCCCCAAGCTTCCACTGTGTATAGAGTATGTATAGAAGGTACCAAAATGTTAAATGAACAACATAATTGATAAAAACAAAGCAAAAAAACCCCAAACCCATAAAAACTGAGAAACAGCAACTCACTTGCTCCATGAAATCACCCACAAGGAGGACATTCTAAGCCTAGAAACAAACCGGTGTCATCCAGAACTATCTGGTCAATCTGTTCAAGTACCATAACTTGCTCAGATGCTTTGAAGCTCACATTTTGGTGATCCTTGAGCCTTTTAAAATTTTGTTAGATATATCTTACTTTGGAAATGCCCTGAAATATGTCTCTCTAGTTAACTTTGATTCCTTGATTTTGAAATGTAAAGAAATTTGCTGCATTCATTGAGGCTTTTCTAAACGTTGGCATGTGGCATTTGGATTAAAACTTCAGATTTTTATTAATCTGGCTAGCAGAGAAGGATACAAGCTGTATTTCTACTTTTTGCTTTCTTTTATCATAATTTAATTAGATGCTCTTCCCATTATTTTGGGCGCACTGGGGCAGAATGGTTTCACTTGGGCTGCTAACCACAAGGCTGAGCAGTTTCAAATCCCACTCCCACTAGATAGGTGGGGACGAGGCGATGTTGGGAAGAGAGGGGCAGGCAGGATGGGCGGAGACCAGACATTCTACTCCTGTAAAGAGTGACAGTCTCAGAAACGCACAGGGGCAGTTCTACCCTGGCCTATAGGATTGCTATGAGTGGCAGTGAGCTTAGTGTTCCCATGATTTTAACTTGTAAAAAGGGTAGGTGGCATGGAGAGTTACACATTGAGTTGCTAACTTCAATGTCATTAGTTCAAAGCCAGTAGCAGCTCCAAAGGAGAAAGATGAGGCTTTCTCCTTCTGTAAAGACTTAGTCTTATAGTCTCAGCTTGGAAACTCCGAGTGACAATTCCACTTTCTTACAGGATCACACTTTGAATCAGAAACAACTTGATAGTACTGAGTTGAGAAGGTAATTTTACTTTTTCTCCAAATTAAAATGGGATTTTTCCTCATTTGAAAATAATCATTTATTTAATTCCTTATCCAATAACAACTATTATCAGAGGCAAAAAGCCAAGTGGAAACAAGACAAACTTCAGCAGGTAATCAATAAGCTTTACTTTCTTGTCTCCTTTCCCAGGCTCCAGATTCATCATACACTAAGGAAAGAGGTATCAGAGGAATCCGTGGTGGAGGTAATAGCTTAAGAGATATGGTAATTATAGCCTGCTTTTTTGTTACAAACTGCTAACCCTGTTCACTCTACCAAACTGTTCAGATAAGGTCTGCAGTCACCAAGAAAAGTAGGATTTACTCCAAAGAATTTGATGAAGATGCTTTGCTTATATAGTGATGAAAGAAAACAAGACAACATTAATAGTGGTCATTGGCCTACCATGGCCAATGAGTTATTTCCTGCAGCAGACAACGAAGGAATGACAGGTTGGGTGCACACTTCTGAACTGTAGTATAAAAAGCTTTTTTTCCCCTGCAGCAGCAAATTAAAACATGCGTTTGGCTGGGTGTCATACAGTTACAGTGTGTTTACTGTCCCTCTGTACGTTGAGATGGTAACAGCAAGGTCTGTCATTGGAAGCCACCAGCTACTGCGGGAGGAAAGGAGGCCACTCGCTTTCGTAAGACTGAGTTTTGGAATTATCCAAAGGGTAATTCTACCCTGTCCTATAAGTTGATATGAGTGGGAAGCAGCTCCAGGGCTGTGAATTTGGTTTGGTTTGGAGATGTCATATATAATAAGTTATGCTGTTATATGATGTTATGATAGGATATGTCATACATAAGCAGAGTATGTACTTGGAAAAGGGTATTGTCCTGATATGAAAATAGAAGAAATTATTTTTAATTTTTAGTTCCAGACCCAAAGACCCTGAGAAGGTAATCCAATCGAGTTTGTGAAGAATGCACTGGGTTGTTTCCATCCTTTCCAATTTATAAAAAATCTAAAGAAATTTTCTGCAGATTTGAACTAAATCAAAGACATTTTCTTTGGTTCAGATCTGTATACTATTAGACATTGCTTTAACAGCCACTGTTGCATTAGTCTTCAGAAATTACTATTACAGATAACTTTAAAAGCAGAATATTTGAAAAAAATATATATTTAAAAGCCATTTTTAAAATTGTTTAACAAAACTATGCTGTGCTTTATTCATTTTTAAAATTTGTTTTACTATTATTTTATATTTAAAACATGTATAACATATTTCCAATTTACCTACATGTGTGAAATGATTGAGCAAATGTCAATTAAATATTGTGTTTTATTAAAAGTTGAAGGTCATGATAAAATAATTGAAAATTTTCTTACTATAAAATTCAAATGTAAATGGCCTAAAAATAAAATAAACCTGGTCTTCTTGTAATTATTGATTATGTAATATTTTATAGTTAAATAAGTAATAAAAATATTTCAATATATAATTCTGGTAATCAATTATAATATTTAATATAAAACTGATTATTGTTTTATCTCAGTTTATTTTAAGTAATTTCATATTATGAAAATGCATCATTACATTTATTAAAAGTTCATTATCTATAAGGTGTGTGCGTAGAACCCCTACATTAGGAAAACCACAAATCATGGTAGTGTATACTACCACATGGTAATTATTTCCAATGTCACTAGGCAGAGTCCCTGCCCATCCTATACATCATATTTATAATTTTGCTTATGGTTCATCATCTTATTTAAGATTGCATTCAACCCAATAGGTCAGGTTTCATAAAAAGGGTTTTTAGATTGTAAAAATAAATATAGCCCTTAGTAATACTCATTGCCCGTAGTAAATACTAATGTTAATCAAAATTATTTTGATGACCTCTGGCAACTATATTTTAAGTACTACAGGCATATGTATTATATTATTTGAGTCATAAAACAGCAACGAATCAATTTAAGAAAATGTGCTGCCATCATGCACCTAAAAGCTTATAGGATATGTAAACAGATCTAGTTTCAGGATACAGAAATCTCGGATGCACTAGTTTAATATTACTTAATCTGAATCTCAATTTCCAGAAACAACACTATTTTTTAAATAAAATCTTAAAAAAATCAGTAAAGTATGCATGGCACGAAAACATAATTTATAAGCACATCACAGATAATGAGCCCGGTTGCTTAATTGTTACCACATGGAGCTGCAATCAGAAAGGTTGGCAGTTCAGAACCACCAGCCACTAAACTGAGAAAGACGAAACTTTCGGCTCCTGTAAATAGTCTAGGAAACTGTACCCTGTTTTATGGGGTTGCTATGCATTGGCATCGACTTGATGGCGGTGAGTTTTGTTTTGTTTTGTTTTGTTTGGAAAGGTAAGGCGTCCCCAAAGGCTTAGTGGTTACACGTGGTGCTGCGATCTGCAAGGTCCATTGTTCCACCGGCTTTCTACTCCAATAAATACTTTTTAAGGCAGTCCGACCCTGTCCAACAGATCGCTGCAAGTCAGTTTGGGCTCCATGCAGTGAGGTGCAGTCTGAATAAAGTGCAGCTAACGTTCAGAATCTACTCAATAATAATAAGTTTGGTTTATTACTAAAAATATCTAGATAAATAGACCTTTTAATGCCATCCACTTGGAATCTGTTTATATATAAAAAATACAGCCCACGTGCTTTTTTAGTAAAAGAAATATATAACCCTAAAATGCATATAAAAGTAAAAAAGATTTTTGCAAATTCTCTAAATTATTTTGTAGTAATAGATTCTGAGTATCTTTGAGATATTAAATGTGTTTCTTTGAAAATTATGTTTTATTTCTGGGAACTTTAATTATGGACATAAGTTGTCTAGTTTTAAAAATATAATTCTTTGTTTAGGATACATTCTTTTTCAGATTACTATGGGTTAATTTCCTCCCTTGAACTTTTCCCATTCAAAGGAGTGTGGCAATACTGTATTCTCCCTGGAAATAAATTTGTCTCCTTCAGAGCTTTCAAACTGTACTGGTACCCAATGTGAACTTTTCTATAGATTCACTAATAATACCCGAACTAATACAAAGTCTCGTTGTTGTTCCTACTTTTACTTTTCATATATTTATGAATTGGAGACCCCATGTTAAGACACTCCTGTAAGTTTAAATAAGACATGCCTAAAGAGACGTCAGACTAGCTAAAAAGCAAACGCAGAAAAAGTCTGTAGTCATTTTATAGTCATATGTCTATTCTTAAAGCCTTCATGTGAGTAAAGGAACTTGGCTTTAAGTTGTTCATTACATATTTAAATTCATTATATAATCTGTGGTGCTTGCAGTTTATACTTAGGAACCAAACGCATCACATTGGTATTTAAGATTGAGTTGTGTGACTCAGAATTATCAACAGCAAATGTCATCTAGCTTAAACTATGCATAGTATTAGTTGTTAACGTATGTATGCCACATTCTTGGTATTCTAAGCAATGATATAAATTTGTTTTAACATATTCAAGATCAAAAGTACTATTATAAACCATTTGATATGTTTTAATGTGTAAATCTATCTTGAAATTTTCTCTGTAATTACCATGCAGTTTATATTAATATAACAATACCAATAAATATGTCTTAATTATTTTAAGTCCATCTAATGAAAATGAGCATGAAAAAATTATTTTAGCACTTAGTTGAATGAACTTCAGAGCATTAATAATTTAAGTACATTAATGGAAGCATAAATCTTCTTAATTATTATTATTACTTATAAACTAGATATTAATTACATTATAAGAGATTCAGCATTGGATGGTGGATTGAGTCAGGATGACCCAAATGAGAATTAATATTTTCTATGAATCAATATTTAAATTCCCTATACTTATTATCTATATAATACAAACGTTGAATAAAATGAGGCTTAAAGTTCTCTCCAAATTGAGATTCCTCTTTTTTTGAGATCCTTTCATTTAAAGCAAACAAGAGACTTCTTTTCTCAATCCGAACTTATGCTATAAAACTCTTTTTCTCTCAGTCTTTGAAGTATATTTACAGAGTTTAGAGTTCCTTTATTTTCAGGACAAAGCACACTAATATTTGGTTCTGTCATATAGATGACTAAAAGAAGCTTTATATGAAAATAACGTTATCATTAAGCCTCATTCTGAATTACTCAATGTAAGAGATTATGGCCAGTTTGCAAATATTTAATTCGTAAATATATTTTCATAAACTAAATACAGTTTCTTGTAAATACTCGTCTGGTATGTTATTCAGTTGTGCTCAACGGAGACAGAGATTGTATAAATCAATGATAGATTAGCAAGATGCCATGTGCCTCAATCATGGGTGCTGTTGATGATTTGATCATTAAGAGAAAAATAGAAGTTTTTAATATAAAATTGGCTATCCTCTTTGTGTTTACTTTTCCATTATTTATTTTTAAATGCTTCTATATAGTAAAAATTATAATGTACAGTTATGAATAATTAAAAGGTTAGCAAATTTTCCATGCTGATGTTTGTAGTGTAGAAGCATTTAATGTCAATTTTATAATATCAATTATGAACGAGGGCACCAGATTGGCTACTAAGCATTTATATTCAATTATCTTTCATGGCTAGATATATTATAATTAGTTAAACCTTTACTGTCAGAAGTTAATTGTGCTGTTATTTGAAATCCAACCAAAAATGCTATTTGGACAATGGAATGACATGAAAATGGCTGTAGTTATGTTAGATAGCTGAATTATTGAATGTCTGTTGTGGATGACTACTTTTCATAGTATTTTGTCTGTGTAACAGGTATCATAACTTGAGACTAACCTGGACCCAGACTAGATAAATCTGTGTATGATCAGCCATCTAATAAGATGAGTATCATGTAAAACAAAGCCATACACAAACAAATAGCAATGACACAAACAAGAAATAAATACCTAGCAGTGATGTGAATAGAAACCCAGGTCTGTGAGTGGTTGACAAGAGGATAGTTTATACTAAGCCTAGAGCAATCGCTGTCAACCAGATTGTTATCCGGTTAACTAACAAATTCATAGCTGAGACTGAAAGAAAAAGGTATGAAAAGGAAAGCAACTTTTCCTTAAATATCTTTAGAAAAATTAAATCTTATTCTTTAGCATTGGTATAAAAAGCTTTGGCAGTTTTTCTGAATAATTATGATCGACATGAGTTGGAATTAACACAGTGGCAGTGTGTTTATAAGTCCTTTAACATAGCCACGACATCATTGACTATCTTTAGGATAGAACAAAAGTACCCCAAATTTTGGTTGCTCCATCCCACTCAATTGACAATGCTTTACATACTGATATTTTGGTGTGCATGTATCTTAATACTAGAAGCAAGAGGAGCTATAGTCAAAGACTGAGTAAGAAGAGCAAGTAGCACAAGCTAAGTGTAACTTAATTTACCACTTACGTGAGTACATTGAGACTCACAGAGACCCTGTAGGATAGAGTAGAATTGATCCTGTGGGTTTCCGAAAGGACTCCCACAGTCACAAAGTCGAGTGGAAGCAAAGCCAGACATAGCATTCTGTGACAAGAGTGATCCTATTTTTAACTTCTTATGAATTTTCGGTGGAAACATTGGCCGTATATTGAAATAGATCAGCCTAAGGATCAGTACAAATTATATGGAAAATCCACAGCAGCAATAATAACAAGAAAAAGTTTCCTTGAAATCAGGATTCTTTGTTTAATAACATACTGGTATAATTGTTATAATAATTCTAGTATAGGATTATAACATTCAACTATTGCAAAGTCGTTTGCTGATTTCAAATTTCTACTTTACTGACTCACTGGCATTAAATAACAAAATAGTTTATTTCTAGTTTGTAAATAAATATATGGTTATGTTGCATTACTTAAGAAAATTTATTTTATTAATGTAATCTTCATAATCAGTTTAATTTAATATATAATTTAAAATAAATGTCATAAGAACTAATTCCTTATCTTGAAGGACTTTAAGAAATTGAATGTTACAAAAATTAATGTTGCTAAACAGTTTTTTATGCAGTTGTGTATAAATAGAAAATGTTATTGGTAAATATAATTTATTTTCCACAACTGAGACTATTACTACTTAAAACATTACAGATGTCTTTATGATGAATTTGTCTCATGTGCTTTGGTCATGTTATTAAGAGATACTAGTCTCTGGAAAAGGACATTATTTTTGGCAAAATAGAAAGGTAGTGAAAAAGACAGATAGCTTCAACAAGATGGATTGACACAGTGGCTTCAGCAATGGACTCATACATAACTTCTGTGCAGGACTGAGCAGTGTTTCATTTTGGTGTACATAACCTCACTATGAACAAAGCAAGAAATGACTTGCATTGCATAATGTTTTATATATATATACATATCATATGTATTAGTCTAGGTACTTTGGAGAAACAAATCCACAGCGACTCATGTATGAGAGAGAGTTTTATGTAAAGAAAATGTGCATCATGAAAACATCCCAACCCAATGCTGCCCAAGCCCACAAGTCCAACATTAACCCATTAACCCAACACCAGTCCACAAAGTCCTCCACCTCACAAAACAGAGGCAATGATGCCGACTGCAGGAGGAAAGCTGAGTCCGTGAACGAATAAGCATCTCAGCACTAGCAGGGGTCTCCACACAGCTGCTCCAGCACCCAGGGCTGCATCGGGATAGGTCCATGTAGCTTCTCCTTGGGGATGTCTTGTAGGAAGTCAATCTTGCAAGCTGAAGCAGGGAACTGCTAAGGCAGCTGCACCCGATGCAACCATCACAAAACAAGAGACCCAAGAACTAGAGAGGCGAGGCTTCACCACCCATTTATCCCTCCACCTTTCAACCAGCCCCACATGTGATTATCGGCCAGGCTGGCACAATTAACTAACTCATCATATATATGTATATATCACTGTAATTTAGTCAATAATAACTCATAGTGATCTCCTGTAGATTTTGGAGAGTGTAAGGGTTTAGTTTATGGAACAAGGAAATTCTATCTTTATATATATATATACATATATATATACACACACACACACACACAGATAGAGATAGAGAGTTGTACATTTATCTATGTTATCGAGAGAGAGAGAGAGAGAGAGAGAGAGAGAGAGAGAGAATTAAAATCTAGAGAATATTGGGAAAATGATTTCAGGTCTACACTGATAATAAATGCTTAGCTCCATAATAATTTTAACATCAATGGTTTCATGTTTTTTGACATTCTGTAACAGACACCCAGAGTCTAAATAAAGGATTTATGCCATGGGCAATGAAGCAACAGATTCCATGTTAAACTTGTAAAATAATACCATCAATTAAATGGCTAGTTTTCAACCTGAAAACATATTGGGCTGGCAATTTAAATAGATCATGCATTTTGTGCATCTTTAAGTTGGTCTTTTGACATGCTGAGTAAAGGAAAAGAAGGTGATTTTATTTTTGTATTGTTGAAATACCTACAATTCGAAATGTCAAATGTCATTAAGTTTCATAATATCTCTGCTTTATAACAATGACTTTGTTTTACTTCTAGCAATGCCTTGAATAAAAGGTCACTTAGGAATATTGAAGTTACTATGTAAGCTTTTATAACTTAGCTGCCACTTAAACGTGGCTCCTAAGAGACCATGTGTCTTTTTAAGTTTATAATAATTTGGTCTAAATATCTTTCTGTTTAGATCCTTATTGAATCATATTCCAGATGACTGTAGTCAATAAAACTCTTAAACGTTGATGTATAAAATGAGTATGATAATTGTCTTTTTCCAATAATAACTATTAAAGCCAAGAGAACCTGATTTTCACAGAAACAAATGTATTTCCTTTGAATGAGCTAAATGGCATTTGAAGACTTCAATTTGCTCCTTAAACTCATAGACCATTAAATGACACTTAATCTGAGTCCCTCAAAAATATGGAAAAAAATGTAGTTTTGCCTGGTTTAAATTGAGGAGTGCCAAATTATTTTGAGCTGTGGTTAGAAAAGTGAAAAGTTTGGTGTCATCTAAGTCCATATCAAAGAAGCGGATAAACCTGTGTGACCAAAGATGATAACAAAATCCAAATATGATGAAGGGAAAGTATCACAGTTTAACTTGCGAATGCCCCATTTGTAAAAGTCAATGGAGAACAGTGGGCGTCCAACATCCATCTGCAGAGTATCTAGTCAGATTAAGCCTCTGGCAGATCCTCTCTGTTCAAAGATGAGTGACTCAAATGGATTTAGTATCAGACAGAAATCTGATTATAATGGACTGTATGCTGGTATGATACTTGGTCAGTTGACCTCCCTCTTGACCCAACCTGAATTTGCTTTAGGATTAAATATTTGTCACTTGTTCCATGTCAGAAATTTCTTTTACGGGGTCTTAAAATATTAGTGGTGGTCTTTTCTTTCTTACACTTTATTATTATTTTACCTCTTTATTATTATTAATTTCTTCTTTCTCATTTTTGTTCTGTATTGTTTCTGTTAAGTTTGCCAGTTTATGAAGTAAAGACAAAGTGGATGCTTGGAGACAATAACTGATGTGATCCTTTATCAGAGGGAGGGGTTGGGAGTGGAGGGAAATTGGAGTACAAACAATGAATGCCAGGGGGGATAGGGAGTAATAGAATTGATTGTGGTGATGTCTATACAATTCTTTTTATAAAGTGAGTTAACTATGGGAGTGTATGATATATGAGTTTATAACAAGAAAACTACTAAAGAAGAAGAAGAAAGAAGCAGAAGCAGAAGGAAGAAGAGGAAGAGGAAGGGGAAGGGGGAGAGGAAGAAGAAGAAAAAGAAGAAGAAGAAACTATAGTTGACCAATGGGTACCATAGGTGAAGGAAGAAGAGTTTTTGCTTAGGGGACATGGAGGTTAGGTTAATGGTGGTGGGATAATTTGGAAAAGGACATTAATAATGGTTGCACAATTCTAAAAACATAATCAGTGGCACTAAATTATCCATGTAGAAGTTGATAAATTGAAAAATGCTTTCTTGTGTATATTTCTTTAAATACTTTTATTGGGGGCTTTTATGTCTCATTACAATCTACACATTCCTCCAGTGTGTCAAGCACATTTGCTCATATGGCACCAACATAATTTTCAAAGCATTCTTTTCCAATTTAAGCCCCTGATATTCTTCCCCCAACCTCCCCCGCCCACACTCACTAAAGAACCCATATCTTACAGCATCCTCCATCACTCCTCACCCACTTTTCCATTATTCGTGCAACTGGGAGGGGGATTTATCTATCCTGCATTCCCTGTGTTGCTGGCTCTTATCCTTAGCAGTGTGCATGTTCTGGTCTAATCTGATTTGTAAGGTAGAATTGTGGTCGTGATAGTGGGATGAAGGTAGCACCAAAGAGCTAGAGGAAAGTTATACACTTCATCGGTGCTATACTGCACCTTGACTGGCTCATCTCTTCTCTGTGACCCCTCTATAAGGAGATATCCAATTGTCTACAGATGGGCATTGGGTCTCCACTCCATCCCCCTGCCTCCATTTACCTTGGGTAGGGTTTTTTACTGGGTCTTAGATGCCTGATACCTGATGTGTATATTGTTGACAAAATAGTTAAAATAGTAAAAAAATAGTAACTATACTCATAACAATGAGTATAAGGAAGAAGAAAATGTCCTAAAATTGGTTGCAGTAATGTTTGTAGAACTCTTCTTTATATGATTGAACTATGGAATTGTATGATATGTGGAAGAAATGCCAAATACATTATTTAAAAATGGAAATAACACAATCATATATGTATAGATATACAGGACACATTGAGCAACAATAACTGCATGTGTTGACATGTTTGCTTAAGAAAAGGTACACACTTTGAGCACGTTATCAGGAAAGACAAAATGCTGGTGAAGGACATCATGCTTGGTAAAGTATAATGAATATGAATTGGTTTCAAAAAGTTCATAAAATAATACATTATGTTTTATTTCCTTGTATATGTGAACAAAATTAGAGAAATTCTACTTCCCAATTTTAAAACTAATTATAATATGTCACTGACACAAAGATACACATAGGAAAATTGAATAAGATTAAAAATCTAGAAATAAGCCGATACAAGGATGGACAATTGAATTTTTACTAGGGTGTCATGATCATTCAATGGGCTAGAATAGTCTCCTTTGCAATTTATGCTGTCTCAACTGAATATCTACATTCAAAATAATGAAGTTTACGTCTATCTCCAACTATATGCAAAAGTAAACTTAACATGAATCCAAATACTTAATGTAAGAGTTAACACCATAAAATATAGTAGAAGAGTACATATAAAAATCTTTATGACCTTGAAATTTACAATAGATTTTTTGATGTAACACCAAAAGTGCAAAATAGATAAATTTAATTTCATCAAGATGTAAAATGTGTGCATTAGCGGGTGCTATCAAAAAAGGGGAAATGACATCCTATGATGGGAGGAAAATATCAGCAGGTAGGAATTTAGTATGAAAAATATGTAAAGAACTCATGCAATTCAACAATAAAAAAATCCATCAATTAAATGTGGACAAAAACTTATAGAATTTCACCACATAACATATAGAAATCACCAATAAGAAATGAAAAATGAAGTATTACTTAATACTCATTACAATTGACAAGTGAAAAACATTATTTGAGGATATGGAGCAATTGACACCCTTTTACATTGCAAGCAGGAATTTAATTTGCTTTAATTGTAAATATTTTGATATTTTCTCAAAAAAATCAAAACAAAATTATGACATGGGACAAAAATAATTTCTGCTTTTATACAAAAAAAAATTGAAATCAGATCATCAAATAAATACATCTACAGACATGTCCATTATAAAATTATTCACAATAGCCACAATGTGATAAAAGCACAAAAGTTCATTCGCAGTTGCATGAATACATTGTGATGAATAAACACAATTGAATATTATTTAGACATAAGAAGAAATGAAGTGCTGCTATATGTTAGTTACAGATTTATCTCAAAAGTATTACGTTAAGTGAAAAATTGCTAAGCTCAAAAGGCTGCACACTGTATAATTCCATGTGTGAGTAAATGGAATGTCCAGAACAGGTATATACATAAGAAAAATGCAGATTCATGGTGAACAAAGGCTAGAGGTGTAGAACCTATACTTCTTAATAGGTTGTACTTCTTGTAGGTTATTCTTTGAGTCAGGGGAAAATTCTTTGAAACTTATTGGTGTGATAGCTTTACAACTTTGGGAGTGTGCTAAATGTCACTGAATTGCATACTTAAAATACTTAATTTTATGTTAGGTGAGTTTCACTTTAATAAATATATATTTTTAAAATAAGTCTTAGACTCTTCAAATTTTCGTAAATATAAGTAAAGTTAGCAGTTATTACTTATTCCTGGTTTGGTTTGCCTTTCTCTGGAGCAACTTTCTCTGTTTTTACACTAGGTATAGTTTTGATCTTATGATATCCACTTTATAACTTTAACGTGACTAGGTATATCTTATTAAATCCATTTCATATCACTTTATTTGTGACTTACAAAAGATGCATTAATTTTCACTATGCCAATAGGTTTTATAAGAATATCATTAGTAACCAATATTTACCATATTGGTGGCATAGTGGATTATGCTTTGGCCTACTAACCTCAATATTAGTAATTGAAACCCGCCAGCCACTTTTATAGAGAACAATGATGCTTTCTGGTCTTGTAAAGGTTTGTAATTTTGGAAACCCAAAGGGGCAGTTCTATTCTGCCCTATAGGAGTACAATGAGTCTTAATTGATGGCAGTGAGTTTGGGTTTGGTTTGATATACCACCTCTTTCTTTTTCTGCCCCCTTTCTCCTTCTTCCTCCCTTTCTACCTCTTTCATTCTTTCCTACAATTTAGCCAAAGGGCTATCTAGTTATCTATAATCTATAATTATTATGCCTTCTCTTTTTTTCAAACTGAAGAAAAATGAGGCTTTCCACTCCTTTAAAGAGTTACACTCTCAGAAAACCAGAGGGGCAGTTTTACCTTGTTCTATATAGACTCATGATGAGGCAGAATTCACTCTATGGATATGAGTTTTGGGGAATCATTAAAATACCTTTGATATGTTTTGATCAAATGAAACTTGACGGAATCCAGTTTGTTGTTGTGTGCCTTTGTGTCAGTTCTGATTGAAAAAATCCCTATGCACAACAGGACAAAACACTGCCCAATCCTGTACCATGCTCACAATTGTTCTTAAGTTTGAGCAAAATCAATGAAGCCATTATGTCTTGCTGAAGGTCTTCCTCATTTTCACTGCCCCGGTACTTTACTAAGCATGATTGGTATCTCCTAATAATGTGTCCAAACTACACAAAATGGTGTCTTGACATCTTTGGCTCTAAGGAATATTTTAGTTGTACTTCTTCCAAGACAGATCTGTGTGTTCTTTTGGAACTGCATAGTACTTTCAATATCCTTCACCAGCACCGTAATTCAAGTGCATCGATGCGTCAACAGTCTTCCTTATTCAACATCCAGCTTTCCCATGCATATGAATGAGTTGACAGAAAATACCATGACTCGAGCCAGGCACCCCTTAGTCCTCAAAGTGATCACCTTCCTCTTCGACACGGTAAAGACGTCTTGTGCAGCAGATTTAACCAGTGCAATGCAGTCTTTCATCAGTTGACTACTTCTTCCATGAACACTGGCTGTGCAATCAAGAAAGGAGAAATCTGTGACAGCTTCACTCTTTTCTCTATCAGAGTGTTGCTTATTGGCCAGTTGTGAGGATTTTGCTCTATTGTACATTTAGCTACAATCTATACTTATGGCTATAATCCTTCATCTTCATCAGCAAATGCTTAAAGCCATCTTCACATTCAGCAAGCAAAGTTGTTTCATTTGCATAGCAAGTGGAAAATATATACTAATTATTACATTTTATTATAATGGCAATGTGAAAGAATCTTTAAAATATATGCATTTTTACTGATTGCAACCGGTGGGCTATACAATAAGTACATTCTTAGCATAGTTTCTAATAATTAAAACTCTATCAGTTCATGATCAGCAGTATGCAGAGATTTTAGCGCCAGCTCCTCAGGTAAGGATCATATGTTCAAGTCCAGGATATATAAAAGAGAAAAAATCAACTCTAAAAGAAATTCTCAACTCTAAAAGCACTCTACTCACATAATTTTATTTCCCCAGCTCCTATAATACAGCTTTTAAAATTTCTATTGAGTTTCATTATCATTCAATATTATGGATAGAATTGTAGCCTCCTGAAAGATAATATTGAAGTATTTGAATGTGACCTTGCTTATAAAAGACTACTTGAAAATGTAAAAATTTAATATAAAGGCAAGCAACAGTATGACTTCATGGTATCCACATAAAAAAGGAAAGGCAGAGACCTATGCAGAGAAAGACTGCTCTATAGAAGGAAAAGGACTAAAGGACAAAGAACACCAAGAACCGGTGCCACTAACATCAAGAAAGAAGTCTTTTCTTAGAGCCTGTGAAGAGATTTAGTCCTAGTGACCTCTGAATGCAGAACTGTTAGATACTACAATTTTCTTTTTATAAGATTTCTAATTTGTGAAATATTGGTCAGCAAAGCTAGTAAAAAACTACACATTGAAGTATTTACATACACCCTAGACTTTCCTATCACAATTAGAATAAACCTTCATGTGTGGTTAATTTATATTCATTTAAATATTGGAGAAGTTTCCAAGCATCATCATAAGTGTATGACTCAAAGGATTAAACACTTAACTACTGCCCCCAAAGCCAAATACACCCAGAGTTGCCTCAGAACGCCTGATGAACTTCTTTAAAGTTCACAGCCTTAGAACCTTTCTGATGTACAATTCTCTGAGACACATGGGGCTATCATACGTTGGCATTGACTCAACAACTAACAACAGTAGGTATCATGGTGAATAGTTTTTGTCTAACAGACGACAAAATGTGTTTCTAATCTCTACAAACTCTTCTTAGTTGACAGAAGAAACTTTGCCTAATTCACTGACTGTGAATAAGTGTCAAATGTGTATCATTAATTATTGATTTTTTGAAATTTAAGTTAAAAATAGAGAGTCTAATGTTCTAATCTTGTGAGCACCTGCTTTCACAGATTTTTAATTAGGCTTTGATATTATGTTAACAATTTTGAGGTAAATATGTTAAGAGTCTATAACTAGGAAGTATAATTTATGATGTGATTTAGCTACAAATATAAAGAACAATTACATTTTAACATTCAGTAAATATTTATTGTTATGTGTGTGTGTGTGCAACATATCTTGATCCAATTAAATTTGTCAATTAATTAGTTTAGACTCAACTGTTCTAAAAGTCAAATTCAATTAATTGCGATGTAATATATAATGCTAAAAATGAAGGTCTTATGTTTTGTTTTTCTTTTTGATAAAATTCAGATTTTTAAAGAAATGTCCAAGAATATGGAGCATTTACTCTTGGGGAATTCTAAAGGGCTCCCCTTTTGAAGAAAATAGTTTGTACTTTAAGCCTTTGGGATCTGTGTTTGAAATATTAATTCATTAAACTAGCTTAGCAAGGATTAGACCAATAGTCAAAGATCACTGACAGCAAGATATCTTCTCCTGGGAATCTTTTCTGTTTCAGTCATTTGTGGTCATTAAAGTAGATTGATTTATTGTCCCGTAGCCAGGAAAAAATGACTCAAATGTAGATCATTTTCCTTCTTCCTGTATGATAATAGTTGTTAATAAAGGAACATTTAACTCTTGGAATAATTCATGTTTGAGAATGTTCGAAACTTTTGAAACAGAAGAGTATATTAAGTAATTGCTTTTTAATACTTAAGTCTTTGTCTACCTCACAATTTTTTTCACATGAAGAGTGGCATTTTAATAGGACTTTTTAAAAACTGATATCTTCAGAGACAACACTACATTCTTGTTTGCTGATATTCAAACTGTACAAACACTAAAAGCAATTTCATATATTAAATTATTCATTCCTTCATTTAAAAACTATTGAGAATTTAATGTGGACCTTGCATTAAAAAG
Organism: Echinops telfairi; assembly: GCF_000313985.2. Lineage (NCBI taxonomy): Eukaryota > Metazoa > Chordata > Mammalia > Afrosoricida > Tenrecidae > Echinops > Echinops telfairi. The sequence continues at coordinate 16,629,264 of NW_022103903.1, read as the reverse complement.
CACATGCCTGAACCCTGACCTTATGGGGTTTACATTCTAGTGCAGGCCAAGATGTATTTTCATGTGTTCTTGGATGGAAGCAAAGAGAGTGGTAATATGCACATGTGGGGAAGTCTATTTTATCACTCATTGGGAAATATCACAAAAAGAGTTTTGAAAGAATCGAAATGGTGAGTGAATCTAAACTCTAATTATGAAGTAGTTTAGGGTAGGTCAAAGAATGTGTCCCGTGGAAAGGACCATATGCTTTAAGAATACAAATAGCTGAAAGTTGCTAAAATACATTGTTTATTAAAAGGAATAGTAAAGATGATTAAAATGACTACCTTAATGACTATCCAAAATAAATAGGAAATATCATAATATTTTTGTTTTAGAAAATCAAACTCTATCTCCATGTATGAAGAAACGAGTGAAAGTATAAATAATGGGGACAAAAAATGTAGGGAAATATTGGCTGTAAGCTAGATGAGAGATGGTAGTCTGACCAAATTGGATAGAAACAGTAAAAGAAGAAAGCAAGTGATCATATGTAGCCCATATCTTTAGGAGGTTAACTCAAGATGTTATGAAAATTCTCTTTTACAGGATTAAGATAAAATGAATTCAGGGTATTTCAAGGCTTTATAGGGTTTCAAACTAGTTAATTACTTATTTTTTCATATATACATGTGTATAAATTAAAACATATTATCAGAATTCTGTCTCATTAGCTCAAAGATGATACTACCAATGATAGCAAGTGATTCTTACTGGCTCTCTTTCCCCATTGTGCTTAGTAGAGCCTAATTTATATACAATTTTACCTTTTTAAATAAAATTCAAGGAGTTTTGACGATGCTGTGTACCAACATCAAAGATGAAATATTTTAATCTTGTTAGAGTTTCCCCAGGTTCTTTGGCCATCACCTTTGTGACCCTAACTTTCTGCTGATCTAATTTCTGTCTCTACTCTTAACCTTTTCTAGACTGTTATGTAAATGGGATTATAGGGTAAGGAGATATTGGTATTTCACTTTTATTAGCATAATGCTTTTACTATTCTTCAATCTTGTATGAATGCTATTTGTTTGTCCCCTTCATTACTAAAGATATTATAATGCAGTTATACATGTGTATTTGATTATTTTATCCTGATTTTAATATATTTCCATAATTAAAGAATATAATCTATTTTCAAGGTCTTTTAAAAATATTAGATTACATCTCATGTATGAATCATAACTAGAATGGTGTTATTAAGTACTACTCTTGACAAAAAGTTCTCATAGTTAATAGAAAATCACAATAGATTAGCATCTCTGAGGTCAACCAAGTCATATTTATACATTTATTAATTCTTCTCCTTTAAACTGATAAATCTATCTGTTCTCATTAGCTCCCCACCATCTTTCATGGTTATGTGTGAAAGAAGATGAAGAACAGTATGAAATGCTTTTTTTCTATTAAAATCTAGATTTTTTTAAGATACATTTTTTGAAACCAACAAATTGCAAGCAAACTTAAGGGAGAGTTGTGCCTCCCTCCCATCTGTCTGTCTTTTTTTTTTTCATCCACAGCAAAATAAAATCTCCCACGTTAGGTGAATTCATGTTAGAATTTGTCTCCTTAAATTACCAGAACTCTACAGAATTAAACTAAGTGAACAGTATTAAATGGGAGCTCTGGTACAAATCCCAGATTGAGTGGAGGCGAAATAAAAAGATTATTAAGGATTGCAGCTTTGTCATTTGACCTTCTAAATTTACATTGGCTATAATACTAAAACAAGGGAGGAAGATGGGTAATTATATGGCTTGGAGTTGTTAATTACTCATAGTGCCCCACTAGGACATAATAGAACTGACGCACGGTGTTTCCTAAGCTGAATTACAGAAGCGACCCAGGCCCTTTCCAAGGCAGAGTTCTAACAGGGTAGCTGATGGGTTTGGATGGAAAACTGTTTAATTAGAAGTGGAACTCTGGATCTTTACATCCCCAGAAATCCTTAGTAGAAATCACTAATTGTTTGGTAAATACAGTTGCTGTCAAGTTGATTCTGAATCCGGATAACCTTGAGTGTGTCTGAATATCAATGCGTTCTCCAAGGTTTTCTTTTGCAGAATTTAAAAAGCAAATCACCAAGTCCTCCTTCTCAGGTACCTTTGGGTAGACTGGCCCCCAACCTTTTAATTTGTAGCTGAATAGTTTCACCATTTGTACCATTTAGGGATTATATGGTTAATCCCACTGTGGATATTTTGTGTTTAAAATATCTGCTAGTACTTATTGGAGAGATGCAGTAAGCAATTCTACATAAAAGCCTGGAAATTGGAGGACAAGGAATGCCTTTTAATGTAAACTTGAGAATTAGCATCATGAAGATGGTAATGTAAACACCATGAATAATCTAATCACTTATGTAAAGATCTCAAATATGAGCAAATATTATCAAAGGAAATATTAGCAAAAGAAGTATAGTACTGAATAAAAAGAAGAAAGTCTTAGAACAGAGAACAGAAAGATCAGGAAAAGGAGGTTAGGACTAAACTTTTAAGTTTGTCAACATTCATGGGGTAAAGCTTAAGCAAAAATAAATGATGAATAAATAATTGATACAAATTGATTTATTTCAAATGGCGCTTTTAGTTTGATCATTAATCAAATAGACTTAAAATTTTAACATTCTCCCACTGATAGCTCCTCAGTAGTCTTCCAAAGCCAAGGTTTCTCTGCACATTTCTAACGCTTGCTTGTGTTTCCCTTGCTGTTCTCTACTGAAAAAAAGGATCAAATCTTGTTACTATACATTGTTGTGCTCATTAGCTGCTTTTAAAAAGTCAAACCGAGGGAAACAATATCTGAAAATATTATGGAAATGCACCTTCTAGGACCCCACTCCAAACCAAATGAAATATATTCTGGAGCATCCCAGAAATATATATTATCAACAAATGAAGCACACTGCCATCGAGCTGATTCCAACTCAAAATGACCGTATATGACAGGGTAGACTAACTCTTCACAGGAGTAGAATCCCCTTTTTTCTCCTGCTCAGTGCCCGATGGTTTCTAACTGCTGACCATGGACGAGGAAGCCTCAGGCATAATCACTATGCCACCAAGGCTCCCAGAAATATATTAGAAAACTTTTAAAAATCATGGTGAAATTCTAGTATACTTTCATTCCATTTTCCATGAACTTTTTTGAAACCCTGTTATATTTTAACATCTTTCAGGAAATAGTCCATCATGCTTGCCCACCACTAGCCCTCAGAAAGTTATGCATACGGTTTAATCATAATTTTTCAGAGCATGTTTCCATTATCTGGGAGGAATACATATTACTAAGACATAAAGGGTGAGTGCTACATTGTGTCTAACCACATTGCCACCAGTCAGTGACCTAATGTGATGTTTTACAGGATACTATTCAAATCCCCTTGTCCTCTAAAGAAAGAAAAGACAGGCTATTTATGCACACCATTAGTTAAGCTAGCAAATTTTTGAAGATGATCTAAGTTTCATTATCTTAACTGACAGGTATGTAGAAAAAAGACGTAATTTAAATAAACAAATGAAAACCTCATGGCAAGGATTCTTTTCAGGAATAATAACAAATCCAAAAGAACAGTTACATTAGCTGACAATTAGCGTGGACACCTAATGAAGTGTGTAATCATCTACAGTCTTTCTCTGGAGTCCTTCAGTCTCTTGTACTCCCTGCTATTAAGCCAGTTCTGAATCACAGAGACCCTCTAGGTCAGGGTAGAACTGGCCCTCTGACTTGCCAAGGCTTTAAATCATTACAGGAGTACACATCCTCATCCTTTCTCCATCAAGACAGATGGTGGGTTCAAATCGCTGACTTGTAGTTGACAGTTCAAAATGTAACCATCCAGAGCTCCTTACTTTAAAAAAAATTAAACATGTATATATTAGTGTTTTTCTATTATCTAATCATATGTAAATTTATGTGATAATAAGTGATGCTCTTCTTCTTCCAAGAGTTTGATGACAGTACAGATCTCAAAAATATTCCAAGGAATAATATATTACAGTTGTTTGTTTTTTTTTAACCAATGACACTTGCTCACCTCTACTTTTGTTTTTCACCTGCTCAGTCCACTAGGAAGTAATTTCATAATTCTATAGGAAGGTAGTGCGACTCTTCTAATAGTTTTTACATGTTGCTATATTTGTTTTTGTTTATTGGGTTGGCTGAGTGAGAGGACAGTTGCAAAGGTCTTCACTGACCACGTTCAGATATTAGCTGTAAATTTATGCAAAAGAGAACAACATGAAGAAAGAAAGAAAAAAAAGAATCCTGGATTGTATCCAGGATCACATATTGCATTAATGAGGTGCCTTCTGTTTTCTTTATTGTGAATGAATTATTCTGTCTTTATTTTTTATACTGAAATCTTTGAAGTGGGCAATACAAGTTAATTCCTTTAGAATCTGGGACATTTTCAAATATTCTATAACTTTCATGTGTCTGATTATTTTCACATGAAAAGCTATGCTGTGGTGAGTACTTAAGGACTTTAATATACTATTGTTTTTCCCCTGAGAAATTCAAATTTTTAGACTATTTTTCTTCTTACAAGACAAAGAAGATAGGACACTTCAAAGAAGCCACTGAGTCTGGGTTTTAATAGTCTGCTTAATAACCTATTGAAGCCAGTTTCTGGTGATTCAGTCAACATATAAATTCTGATAATCACTAGAGTGTACACATATCAATAGACTTAATAAAACCAAGGCTTCTGCTCTGCCTTCCTTTACCTTACACCCTTAAAATCTGTGTGCATCTATGCATGATTCCTAGATTCTTGATTGTAAAAATTGACAAGGTCTTTTAGCTCTTTTAGCACTTATTGAGTGCTAGGATTTGTCTGGTGCATTGTCATTCTAGAGTCAGAGAGAGGTGGTTGAGAAGCCCTTATAGAAAAACACCCTCAGTTTGTAAGGAAATTACTTTTTGTTGTTACTCGGTGTCCTCCGGGTGGTTTCAACTCACAGCAACCCTGTGTACAACAGGAGAAAACCCTATCCTTAGGCCATCCACAAAATTGTGATTTGAGCCGCTGTGTCAATCCATCTTAATGACAATCTTCTTCCCTTTTGTTGCCCCTGTGCTTTACCAGCACTGTGTCCTTCTCCAAGGACAGGTGTCTTCTGGTACCATGTCCACAGTACATGAGATAAAGTCTCACTAACCTTACCTCTGGGAAGCATTCTGACTGAACTACATCCAAGACAGATTTGTTTATTATTCTGGAAGTCTATGATAATTTTAATATTCTTCATCAACACCACAATTCAAATGCATGTCTCCTTATTTGGTGTTCCTTCTTCAGTGTCCAACTTTAATACAAACATGAAGCAATTGAAGAAGCTATGCCTTCAGTCAGGTGCACCTTAGCCTTCAGAGTAACATCCTTGATCTTAGAACCTTATAAAGAAGCTTGGTGCATCAGATTTGCTGCACAAATGAAACATGTCATTTGGTTTCTTGACTGCAGATTCCAGGAGAATTGATTGTGGATCCAAGCGAGTGAAATATCCTTGACAATTTCAGTAATTCCTCTCTTTGACTAATTCACTTACTGTGAGTCGATGTTGATCCATAGCAACCCCATAGGACAGAGTTGAACTGCCCCTGTCAGTTTCAGAGACTGTACATTTTCCTGGAAATAGAAAGTCCCGTGTTTCTTCCGAAGATTGGTTAGTGGTTTCAAACTACTGATTTTGCAGTTAGCAACCCAATGCACAACTGATTTATTATTACATTATCTATTGGTCCAATTGTGATGATTTGGTTTTCCTTACAGTAAGTTGTAATCCATACTGAAGTCATTCCTCTTCAATAGCAAGTGCTTCAAGTCATCCTGGCTTTCAGCAAGTGAGCTTGTGTTATTTGTATATCAAAGGTTTTTAATAAGCCTTCCTCCAATCCTGATGGCACATTCTTCTTCAAATAGTTCAGCTTTCTGAATTATCTGCTCAGCAAAAAGATAGAAAAATAAAGTAAGAGGATACCATCGATATGGACACCTTCCCTGATTTGAAACCACTCAGCATCTCCCAAGTCTGTTTAAAGAACTGCCTCTTGGCTTAGTCATTTGAAAATTCGTATGCATGAGAATCAGGTTCTTTCAGAAATGAGAAGAGCATATGACACTCCCCTTCCCATTCCATACATGTTGGTTTACTTGCTTTCCTTACCGAATTTTCAAAAACCACAAGTTTCTTAGCCGTGAAGCTAATTTTCACTTATAATGACCCATGTGTTATAGCTGTTGTTAGGTGCTCATCCAGTCAGATCTGACTCATGGTGTACAATAGAACAAAACACTGGCCTTCTTGAGCCCTCCTCAGAGTTGGCATTGTTTGAGTCCACTGTTGTAACCACTGTATCAATCAACCACACTGAAATTATTAATCTTTTTCCATGACCATATTTTACCCAGCTCATATTTTACCCACCATGAGCTCCTTTTCCAGGGACTGGATCCTCTTGATTACATGACTCACATGTGTTTCATAAAGTCTTACCATCCTTGTTCCAAGGAGCATTCTGGTTATGTGATGAAAGTTGAGCAATGGAAAAGAACTCATGTGTTTGAATGATGGTGTTGGAGAATACTATGGAAAGTACTGTGAACTTTTAGAAGAAGGACAACAAAAAAATCTGCTTAGGAAGGAGTGTGGCCAACCAGAAGAGAGAATAATGGGATGACATTTCGGGGGGACTTGGGAGAGGGGCAGGTGGGGGAAAGGAAGTGGGTTTTAACAAACCCAGGGACAAGGGAACGACAAGAGATCCAAAATCAATGGTGAGGAGGGTGTAGGAGGTCTAGCAGGGCTGGATCAAGGAAAATATAACTGAAAGGAATTCCTGAAACCCAAATGAAGACTGAACATGATAGTGGGACAAGAGGAAAGTACAAAGAAATAGAGGAAAGAACTAGGAGGCAAAGGGCATTTATAGAGATCTAAATACAGGCATACACAGATGTAAATATATTTTTATATGATGAGGGGGAAATAGATCTATGTACATATATTTATAGGTTTAGTATTAAGGAAACTGATGGACAGTGGTCCCCTACTCAAGTACTACCTCAACACAAGAACACTGTGTTCTAACAATTCGGCAGTCTGAGATGCTCACCTTCCTGGCATGATCGCTGAAGACAATGGGTACACAAGCAAATGTGGTGAAGAAAGCTGATGGTGTCTGGCTACCTAAAGATATAGTATCTGGGGTCCTAAATGCATGAAGATAAACAAGTGGCCTTCTAGCTGAGAAACAACAAAACCCACATGGAAGAAGCACACCAGCCTGTCCTTACATGATCCCTGACAAAGCGGGCACATAAGCAAATGTGGTGAAGAAAGCTGATAATGACCAGTTATTAAAAGATATAGCGTCTGGGGTCCTATAAACTTGAAGATAAACAAGTGGCCATCTACATGAGAAACAACAAAGCCCACAAGGGCTCAGGTAGAAAGCAAATATTTTGAGAATGAGGAAGGAAACCAATATACCAAAGTGCTTGACACAATGAATGTATGTATGGATTGTGATAAGAGTTGTATGAGCCTCCAATAAAATGATTGAAAAAACAAACACAAATGCATAAAGGCTTGTTAAGTCTCTCTGTATCAAAATACCTATTCTAAATCTAGGAATGTATACTAATAACATAATTATAAGAATATTAAAAAATTAATTAAAATAATAATTGTGCCATTAAAAAAATCTTTTAAGAGAGTGAGTGAAGAATTCTGATGCCCAATATATATTTTTCCAAAGAGTATGCTATCTTATAGTTCAGTTGGGTGTTAAGTCAGAAACGACAAAATATCTGAACTATTTCACATAATTATTATATGTAAATAATATATATCCATGTAGATATATATTAGTTGTAGATACAGATGTAGAAAGGCTTATGGAAATAGATTGAGACACAAGTATATGTATTGAGGGATATTTGTAAAAGCTCCTAGCCTCTAGATTAGAGATTACAATTTATTAATTTGTAGAAAATGCTGTAGGGAGAGTAGCATAGTGGCATTTGTCTCCTCAATCCTCCCACTTCACTGGCAATATGGTACATATGGTTACATTTACCAGTATGGTGAAATTGTTCTATAGGAAAGGGGTGAAGGGTGTGAATTACAGTGGTGATATATAAGATGGGTAGCTTTCCTTCTTCCCTCTGGAGAGAGGAGGATTTGCTAATCTTTTCAACATAAACAAATGGAATTCCTCTTTGAAATTAAATAAATCTCACTAGGGAAGAGTTAAGGCTAGTATCTTCAATCGATAACCAAGAGTTTTATCCATTTTTTAATGTAAAGACAAAAAAGATAATCTCCAAATCCCTTTTGATATCTCCTGGCTAATCAGTCACCTTTTGTGTTAACCCAGGCACTTTCCTAGAATGTAGTCATTTAGTTATTGGAGAGATAAGAGAAAGTTTATTATCCTTTGGATGGGATAATAAAGAGATAAATTGCTGTAAAATAAAAGGAAATATTTCTGGGAGGAATGGAATCAAACATCCTCTTTAATCCTAGAATAATTAATTTCATTGCTAAGGAAGGCAGGACTTTGCAAGAACAGTGAAAAAAAATCAAGATAAAATGTATCTTTCCACATTAAGTACATTTTATGTCTTCTGTAATAGCCCTATTTGTATTGATCTGTGTGTTCATGAACATGTAAAAGATATAAAATGTCTCTCATGACTTTCAAGGATTTGCCTGTGAGAATTTTGGGGTTGGGAAAGGCTGAGATGGGTCATTTATAACAAAGTTCTATTCAGGCCAGATTGATTAAATTAATCATGATGGAGAGGTGTCAGGTGAATTCCTGAATAACTATCCTCTTCTATGTCAGGTTACCTCTTCAATTACTTTCTTTTTTAATCCAGGAGGAAAGAAATAATAACCCCCTCAATGTATTATTCTAGTGGTTAGCAGCTGAATACAAAGAGCCCTATAACACTGGGTTGTTTTGGTTTTTTTTTTTTGGTTAATTGCTATGAATGAATAATTATCATTTAAAAATTACCCACCAGCAACATTCTTATGTCATCCTTGTGGAGCCCTGAATTAGGCATTGAGCTATTAACTGCTAAGTTGGTGGTTCAAACCCACCAGTGTTCCACAGAAGAAAGATGAGGCTTTGGCTGTCATAAGGAAACCTGACCTAAGGTCACTATTGAAGTGGAATTGACTGGATGGGAGGGGCTTCCTTTGTTTGGGTTTTAGATGGGACTTTTATACTGTATTGAATTCTGTGAAGAAATGATCAACTGTGAAATAGTGGGTTTTAGACTGTGTGTTAGTCCAGATTGATTAGAGAAGCAAATCCAGAATAGCTATAGATATAGATATGTGTATATAGATAGATAAGAGCTTTATATCAAAGAGTAATTGTATATTAAGAAAACATTCCAGCCAAGTCCAAATCAAGTCCATAAGTCTGATATTAGCCCATATATTTGATACCAGTGTATACATTCCTCTTCAGAGTCATGCAGCAATGATACCTAATGCAGGAATATCACAGGCCAATAGGTGGGAAGTCTTGTGGTTCCAGTGGTGGTGGAAGCATCTCAGAGCTGGTGTGGGTCTCCACATGGCTCCTGCAGCTCCAGGGCTCTGTCTCAGTCAGCATAGCTCCATGTGGCTCGTCAACAGGAATGTTGCACAGAGAGTGAGTGTGGGTCTGGCCTCCAGTGAGCCATATATCTCTTTAGTGGCTCCAAAAACGGTTATCAAGCTGTGATCTGATTGACTGGCTAAACTCTGCCCCTTCACTCTTAAACGTCTCAAGTTGACACAAGATTATGTAACTACCACAGACTGGGCTCTGTAAAGAAGCAAAACCTGTCATGCTTATATGTGTATATGTATAGAGAAATTAATATTGAGAAAATGACTCACACATCCTTAGAAGCAATCAAATCGAAGTCCAAGCAAGTTCCGAGCCCATGAGTCAGTTATTAGGCCAGAGGCTTCTACTTAGACTGGGGGATACAGAGATTGAGAGGTCAGATAAGAGAGATCATAGATCACTCATAAGTTCCAGGATGTTGGCCATATCAAAGGCCATTGGCTCAAGTTCAAAGAACTAGAGGTTAATAAGTCAGATACAAAATCCAGACTCAGGAAAAAGCAAGCATGCTTCTCTTCCCCATAGCACCCCTGTATATTGAAGGCATCCTTTTAACTGATTGCATCAAGGCTGTGACCTGAATAAATATGTTGCCTCTCACTCTAGTCTTCCTACAAATGATTGGTGATGACTACATTTGGACAGGTGAGCTCATGGGGAATTCCTGGGTATAAACTCCCAAACCACTGAGAATCCTGGCCAATTAGAATTACACAAAACCTAACTATCAAATACAGTATATGATACAGAACTTTTTCAGTCCACAGGGAAAGACAAAACACATATGAGTACATGCTCAAAATGCAATGGATACCAAGTGACAAATTAAATGAGAGAGAAACAGAAACATTGCCCTGGGGTGAGGGCTTAGTTTATTGTAAGGTGTTCATTACAAGGATTCCTGATATTCATGTCTTCTCATTTCCAAACATATTCACCACCTTCTATGCTCACCAAAAGAAGTCATACTTTGGTGGCACAATGGTCAAAGTGCTCAGCTGCTAACCAGAAGGTCACTGGTTCAACCCAAGCAGCTCCTCCTTGGAAGAAAGGTGCAAGCATTTGCTTCTGTAAAGATTTTCACTCGCTGCCATTGTGTTCATTCTCACCCAGGCAGTCCAGTGAAGGCCAAAGGAATCCTCACCGGTTGGAGCTGAATTAAGACATAACATCTTACTTAACATAATAGCCATGTAACGGTATTACTACCTTTAAGCAAATTGCTTTTGCCTAAAAAATAACATAAAATAATATAACTTCATTTGCAACAATCTTTCATCTTAAATTCTCCTGTCAAATTCTTGTTCTTATATAATATCTGTAGTAAGGACTGCTGGTGCCTGACCCAGATTCATATTATCAATCTGTGGGCTCATGTCTCTACAAGAGTGTGTGCTACTAGCTGGCAGATGCAATGTTCTCTGGGAATTACCAAGAAAATTGCATCGAGGCCAGATAATTTTACACGTGAACCCCAAGCCCCATATTCAAATCCATCCACTGGGAGATAACCTGGCTCACACAGTTTATAACACCAATTTCTGGCTCAATACCTTCCTCTTTCTCACAGCACTTCTTCTATTCCATTGTAGGCACCTTTGTAGTGGTTCTCACTCAATCAACAAGTGTACTCAATCCCCTCCCTCAGGCGCTGATTCTTGAACATCTTTCTAGGTCAATATATATAAGTATTAAATTTGTCTCCATAAAGTAGTATGAAATACATTCCCTACCTCAGCTGAAATGACCAGGAATTATTACCCCATGGTGTTTTGAGAAATTGGGGTTTTTGTTCTAATGATAGGAGACCTCAGACTCTGTTCAATTCAGAATATAGACCATACTCTCTGAAGACCGTCGGAGGAAGCAGGGTTTCCATGGCCTCGTAGCAGAATCATATGTGACAGTTATTTTGAAAATTGCATTTAATGAACCGAGCTCTATGGGGTTAGTTTTGCATTAAGATATATGATAAATGAAGAAAAATATACCTGCAAAACAAAAAGAAGACTATATGCTGCAAACATGAAGTTGGAAGTGGTTATTTCTCATCATGCATTTAGTAATTTCCTCTGTCAAATAAAATAAAAAATTAAATTATTAAATGGCATTCAAGATGTTGTCCAATGTGTTATGAGTTACTTTTACTTTTGCCTCGTTTTCTTCCTTGTCTTCAAATAAGCTACCAAAGAACAAAATGAAACCATGCACCATTCACCCTCGATAGGACACTGTTTTCCTGAGGAGCACCTCCCTTGAATGTTTTCTTCAATTCGGTAGCTTGATATCTGGTGAGCATGATCTTTCCTTTTCTGGCTCTCAAACTCCAAATCTTTGCACATTTCATTATAGTACTCTACTTAGTCTTCTCAAACTTCTCTTTAAGCTTTTCTGTTAATCTTTTACTGCATTTTTTTTTTTACCATCTGTATGTTCAAGAGCACATTTTAAAGTCTTTTGTGACAGCCGGTTTGTATTTCTGTGCTCACTGCAGCAGCCTCTATACTAAACGGAAAGCAATAGAGTGAAGATTAGCATGACCCCTGCTTAGGAGGATGACACGTACATTCGTGAAACATTCCATGTTTTTATTCAAAGCCTAAAAAAATAATCAATAGTGCTCAGATTGGTTGCTTCAAACTGTTCACAGTTAAGGAAGCTCTGCTGAATGGTTTAGTGGCCACTGGCAAGGATGTGGTTTTATATTGACGAGATCATATGCAAGCGAGGCAACATCTGCTATGAGACTTGGAGACTAATCTTTAACATCTGATTATGTTTGGCTTACTATTTAAATGTTCTTGGACCATGTGTGATCAGACTACTCTAATAAAATAAATATATTTTTTTAAATTATGCATTTTTCAAATAATTTCTTCAGTCACCCAAGCAATATTTTTCATTTCTATAACTCTGGTTGAGTTTTTCATATTTAGAATAAACTATGAAAGAAGAAATATAAGATATTAAATTTTTTGAAACCTAAATAAACTAATACATTTAGAAATATGCCCATTCGGGGTATATAATATTAGGATAAAATGTGACAACAAATGGAGATTTCTATTTGTATTTTTAACAATTCTGAAACATCAAGGTTTATTAAAATGATAGCAGAAAGATGTAGCTGATATTTTTAATTTGCAAAGATAAAAAAATGGACACTTCAGGAGTCTTGAATGACATATTCATAATAATATAATAAATATTAAATAATGATATGCCATAATAAAGGTGAAAACTCAGTGTCCTGTAGACAATAGAGATGCTTAATTATTTAAAATAACAATATAGGGGAGATGGTTTTCACCTAAAGACATATAGATTTTCTATTTGTTTTATTATGAAACAATTCATGCAATTATTGGAATTCAGCCATCATTTTTCTTTAAAAAATATTCACAATGAAATAAAAATTGCCAAGTAATCATATTGATAAATCATCAGCCAAAAGAAAGAATTATAAAATCACCAGACAAAAAGGTGCTCTTTAACTGTTTCCAGTCTGGCAGGCACATCTCCTCTAGGAAAGTGCTGTGCAACAGCTCAGTCGTGAGTGATGTTGTGAACGTCTATTGGTCTGGAAGGTGCTAAGTCAACACATGGGTTTCATATAAAGCATAAGGAAATTCTTAATAAACACCCCGGTTGCATCTAGAACCAATGAATAGAACATATGATTTATAATGTCTTTGAGTGTTGTTAATACACAGTATTTTCATATTATTTGCTTTTTCCACATTTTTCTTGTGTACTGATATTAAAAAACGGGTTAGCAAAATGAGAACAGTAAAATATCTACAAACAATTAAGATATGTCTCATGTTTCCTTCTGATAAAATTCACTCCTCTAACAAATCTATTATATAATGTATGATATGATTGTTATTATCTATACCTTTCGTGAAAGAAGGTATAAACTTTATCCAGTGGTAAAATCTGTTCCTTGAATTAATGAAACTGTGTTCTTGACATAATACATCAATACAGGTTGTGAGAGTATAATGAAAGAAAATTATAGGATGTTATAAGAAATTATCATATTGAAGTGTGTCCAATTATTTTTATTGTAGTTTGATAATCTGTTAAAATAAAATAAAATTAAGCTACGATTTTAAATCTCCATGGAGCAATAAAGAATCACACTGGAAAACTAGGTACAGCAGTGAAATACAAAAAAAAAAAAAAAATGTATGACAAGCCCTATTTCTGTATTCTTGTCTTATAATGAACAGAAGGTTCGGGGGGAAACATATTCAGCACACTGAGCTCTACTTTCTTTAAACCATAAAATGGAAACACGTAACTTTTCATGAAATCCATGTAATTGTTGGTAGCCAAAAAAGGTAATGTGTATGTATGTTCTCCATGTACTTTAAGGCATTATACAGGTATGTTGTTATTATTAAAAATATTTGAGTGCAGTTTTAATTTAAAAAAAAAATGCAATGTGCACATTATAGCTATCCTTGATTTTATTCACTTGAGATTATTTACCATTTATTTTAAAATACTTTAGGTTTTCCAAATTGCACGCTAAATTATCCACAATATTAACTGCCAGGTGTGCACTTTTATTCTGATACATAAACGTTATTTTCATTTTTTAGTTTAACCTAGGCATTGTCTAAAATTGGTAATATACAAAGTCCAGTGATAATATAACTCTCAACACTGAATTGGAAGATCAATGGCATGTCAGGTTTAATTTCTGTTTCTGGATGTCTGGCAGAGAGTGACATGCACAGAGCTGACTACTTTGTGTCATGTTATCCATCTGAATAGAGTGATTTCCATAAAAAAATCCATATGAAATTAAGCCTTCAAAATGCAGACAATGCTTTCTTTGATTTAAAATAAATGTATGAATTAAAGGTATAAATTTAATAAATCTGACACTGTGTTTGAACAAGCGGGTGATGGACAATTTAACACAATTCTGAGAAGCTATTAGTGATACATTTTTCTTATTTGAGAATACTACATATAAAACTATATTTGAAAAGCACTTCAGAATAAATGATATTCTGGGATTCACATAAAGTCTTTCAAATACTATTATGACTGAGCCCCTTTTAATATTGGTTGAAATCATTTTTCTACACTGTGTAATTCTACTTTAGTTTTAGATTATTTTCTCCTATTATTGACAGAAGGATGTTCTAGAAAAGCATTTCTTTCCTCTTTAACATAAAAGTATTTGTCTAAATCATTGCCAAGTGGTAATAAAACCATGAGTTGTATTAACATAGTCCAACAAAAACAAAACAAAAATAAACAAATATTATTTAATATCAAAAATATATAATTATACTAAATAGGTGGGTAATTGTGTGAAACACATTTTACCTAGTTGGGGGAATGGGAGCTTAGGCTAAACATTCATTTATATTAAGAAAACAATGATATTCTAAACATCCTTATTTCTTTTGAAATGCTCACGTTCGAGGTCAGAAACAGTCAGCTTTCCTGAATTTAAACCTTACTGTCTCTGGAGTGAAAATGTATGAAGGTGGTGGCCAGATAGAAAGTCCTTGGTTACAATTAAAAAATAAACCCCGGAATCCAGGAAGGCAGGAGAGAAGGATGAAGCATCTCTGGGGAAAAGAACGAGGAGAGAGAGCAGACATTTGAAAGGACTTAAGCAACAAAAGATAAACAACTTGTCTGAAAAACAAGTTGCTTCGAGAAGCATGTGAAGTTTGGGAGCTAAGAAGCAGCAAAATGCTTCCCAGGAAACAGATGTTTGTTATTATGTTGTGGTGGTTGCTAAAATCCATAAAGGCAGCTCTGACCCATAGTGACTCTCTGGAGAACAGAAGAAAGACTGCCGGGTGCTGCACCGTCCTCAGGATGGCTCTGTGCCTAAGCCCATCAACGCCACCACTGTGTCAATCCTTCTTCTTCTTAGGGCCTTCCCCCCTTCACAGCCCACACTTTAACATGCATGACGCCCTTCTCCTGACAATAGATCCAAAGTGTGTAAGATGAAGTCTTGCCACCCTTGCCTCTAAGGATCACACTGGCCTTACTTCTTCCAACACAGATTGGTTGTCCTTTCAGTAGTCCATGGTACTTGCAATATTCTTCTCCAGCACCACAATTCAAATGCACCACATTTTCTAAGGTCTTCCTTATTCAATGTCCAACTTTCATATCATGTGACACAATGGGGAATACCCTGAATTGGGTCAGGTCCACCTTAGTCCTCAAAGTAGCATCCTGGCTCTTCAACACTCCCAAGAGGTCTTATGCGGCAAATTTACCTGATGCAACACATCTTTTGATCCTTCATAATTTCAACCTTTTCTCCATTTATCATGTTGTTCCCTATTGATCTAGTTGTGAAAACGTTAGTCTTCTTTCATTGAGTTGATAGTAACTTGTTGCTTTGTATTTATTTGAAAATGTTCTTGTAACATAACCTTCAATGACATTTTGCTACAAACAAAGTGAAAAGGGCAAAAGGCCTTTCCTGGCCCTAAAAAGGTTTTGCACATGTCCGGAAGACTCATTTGTTCCACATTTATCAGTTAACTTACCAGTGTAAAAATATGTATATCAGCTTCAAGACACAAGACAGATAAGATGAGAATTTTTTTTGCCCTCTTTATGAGAGTAGGAAAATTTTTATTTGGTGAGTAAAATACAAATTGACAGACTGTACAATTATGTTTATAAGGCACTAGACTAGACTAGAAACTGAGGTAAGGTTCGCTAGAGGAGACAATGCTTTCAGATATAAAGAAAGCTTGACCAAAGATTTTTTTTTTAATTTTTAAAATAGTCTTTATTTCAGTTAATAGTATTAATCCACTGTTACTTCAATGCCCACCTTTCATATCATGTGACACAATGGGGAATACCCTGAATTGGGTCAGGTCCACCTTAGTCCTCA
>NW_022103903.1:16594613-16612447 GCF_000313985.2 Echinops telfairi | reverse complement strand
TTGTACATTCATTGCCCTCATCATTCTCAAAACATTTGTTCTCCACTTAAGCCCCTGGCATCAGGTCCTCATTTTTCCCCCTCCTTCCCTGCTCCTCCCTCCCTCATGAACCCTTGATAATTTATAAATTATTAGTTTGTCATATCTTGCCCTGTCTGACATCTCCCTTGAAGATGAGAATTTAAGGAACGTACAGTGAACATTGGACAGCTAATAGCAAGATTAGAAGTTCAAAATCATGAGCTTCTCTGTGGGAAAAACAGTCTACCTGCTACTGCCAAGATGTACAGCTTTGGAACCCTGTGTAGGCTCCCTACCAATCTACATCCACTGGATGGCAGTGGTTTTATTGCAGAAGCCCTGGTGGTGTAGTGGGTCATGTGTATGGCTTCTAATGACAAGGTCAGACATCCACAGTTTTACTGTGTCCATAGTTTTTCTATCAGTAGAATTGACTCAATGGTGGTCAATTTTTAAAGGGTTTTGTTTTAATACCACACGAACAAAAAAAGTAGCATATAAGTATTACCATCCTTGCCTCTAAGGAGCACTCTAACCATACTTCTTCCAATATAGTTCTATTGCAGTCCATGGTACTTTCAACATCATTCTCAGGCACCACAATTTAAATGCATCACTTCTTCCATCTTCCTTGTTCCATGTCCAACTTTCACTGATGCCTATGAGGCAATGAAGGTACTATGACTCGGGGCAGGCGGTTTTGTCCGCAAAGTAATAGGTGATCGTACTGTGGTGGTTTATGTGTTTCTGTGATGCTCAAAGTTATGTCACTGCTCATTCAAATGCCAGCAGGGTCACCCAAAGTGAACAGATTTCAGTGGAGCTTTATAAATAGAACATGAAGAGGCACTGGGCTCTCCACTTCAAAGGGAGGAGCCACTGAAAACCTTATGCATAGCTTGGAAGCTTTGACAATTCCTGAAGGCTTAAAAAAAATGGAAGCAGAGCAATTGGGGGGTTAGTGCCAGAGGATGGGCCCCTCAAGTCTGTGGGCACTTAACTTGTGACTGAGGAGGAGCTGATCTTTCGGAGTGGAGCGACCATGGTGACATAAGTCAGGTCAAACTTGCAGGAGTGGGGCCTCCAGGATCTCCATGTGCTGACGACGCCTGACTGAATGTAAGGAGAAAGCGCTGCAAAAGTCTGCAAAAAGTTGGAACTTAGAATGTGGGAATTATGAATCTAGGAATATCAGAAGTTGTCAAAAATGAAACGGAAGCCATAAAGATAGATATTCTAGATTTTAGTGAGCTTAATCAGAAAAATTTTATGATTTAATATGCCAGCAGTAACCCAATCAAGAGGAATGGTGCGGCATTCATTGTCAAAAAGGCCGTTATAATACTTACCTGGCAGGGGAGACACCATGATCAAGAAGGTGGTTTTCCCAGGGCGAGGCTTATCCATTGCACTCAGGATGTGCTGACCCCTGCGATTTCCCCAAATGTGGGAAACCCGACTGTATAACTTGTGGTATTGGGGGACTGCGTTCGCACTCTCCCCTGAAAAAGAAAAAAAAACGCCATTATAAACTCAGTCATGAAGCACATCGCTATCTGTGATAGAATTAATTACATCTATCTGTCTTCAAAGAATTCCCACATGAATTTTCCCACATCAATACAAGTATTATTCAAATTTATGCACCAACCACAAAAGATAATGATAAAAAATTGAAAAATTCTACCAGTTCTGCTGGAAATTGATCACACTGTTCATTAATCAAACTATTAAAACTAGCTAATGATTCACCAGCTTTTGCATCCCAATCTCTAATAATTAATTGAGGTTATGGCAAGGGAGTGAGGGGGGTATGGAGGTTATAACAATGAGGACAAGGAAAATAAAATTTTCAAAATCATTTGTAATCCTGATTGCACAACTGCTTTAACATGTTAAACTATTCCACTGTACATTATGTGAACTTTATGTCTACAAAAATGTTAATATTTTAAAATATAAGAGCTAGGGTGGAGGGCATCCCTTGGACTCTGATTTTCCATTTTATTGACATACCTTGGAGCAGGGACACAAGATGTGACAGCAGAGCAGTGGCAACAAAGGGCCACAGGAGCTGCAACAGCAAAACCCATAGTCAGACCACAGACAGACTAGTGGGCTTCTGAAAGTGACCAAGACACAGTTCCCTTAGGAAGCTATCCTAAGGATTGGATGGCCTCCCACCCTTATTTGAGTGAGCTAGGCTTCCTGGACCAGAGAACTCAAGCGGAGGGACTTCAAAGCAACTTTTGAAGACTTATTGCAGAGTGATGTGCTGTTTGGGCATGTAGTGGTGGACTTAAACTTGCTTTGTAATATTGATGGAAAAGGACAGAGGCCCTGAGGTCATGGTGCTGAGAAACCAAGGGCCAGAGTGACTTACCTGCAGGCTTTACTGTAAAAGGTCTGTCCTGAACGAAGGAGTCTGTCCTGAATATTTCTGATCTTGAATTAGACATATTAATGGATTTAATAAACCTCATCATTGTGAGTGTTGTCTGTGAGTTTTTAGTGGCCAGTGTAATGAATGTGAAATGCAGCAGAGAACAGAGGGCTCCACGGTAGGGGTGGTTGGTGTCAGAACTCTCAAAGAAAAGACTTGAATGCATATGTGATCCCTGTCTACTAGGTCTAGGCCCAAGTCTGACTATGTGTTTGCTTAGCCTTTCTGCCTATTAAGTCCAGGGAGGTCAAAGGCTGCCTCCACACAGTCTTTTTAAACAAATGAGATGCAGAAGGTTGAGCATAGGGCACATTTGGAAGAAAAGATTAGAAATTGATTTCAAACTGAATAACATATCAGTTAGATAACTGAATAACAGTCTTAAAGAGCAGTAGTAGACAAACTATTGTCCACAAGCTAGATCAGGCCCTTTGCCAGTTTTGTAAAGTGTTATATTGGAACACAGCCATGATCATATGCTTAGTTTGTCAGTGGGTGCTTTGGGGACACAAGCAGAGGTGAGGAGTTGCAACAGAGATCACATGCCTGCAAGGACTAAAATAGTTACTATATGGATTTTACAGTGCTGACCCATCATCTGGCGTTCAGGGGATAAGTCTAGGCTGTATAAATAAATGTTGAGTATTCAGATATAGATTGTTTTTAAAGCTGTAAGACTGGACCATGATGACTTTAGGTCGGAAAGAGATTCAAGGACAGAGAGGCCATTAAATATAAAGCTTACTGCCAACTCCATACTTCAAATGATGACTTACATTATTTTTCCACCCTTTATCAAAAGTACAGGACTCCTGGTTGGTGTTCACAGTTTAACAAAAAATTGGAGAGTCTAAATGCTCTTCTATTCATCTTAAAGAAAAACCAACCAAACAAAGAAAGCTAGCAACTGGATTCTGAACAATTATCCTTCAAAGTCCTGCTGAGTTGAGGTTAACCTAACAGACATGAGGTAGTCATGAGATTGAGTAACCTACATGGCAAACTATCATTATGAACATCATGACTCTTTATATAATAGCTTTGTTCACTATCACCTATTAAATATTATAGGTAATTTCTTATTTCAATCTTACAGAAACAGCCTATATCCTTTTTCATTCATTTTCCCACATGAATTTCAATACTATAAAAAATATTTCACAAATAACTAATTACTAAACAATTGCTTAAAACACAAAATAATTCATTTTCCATGTATTACCCTGTCCCCTCTTTTTGGGACTATAAACTAAAATTTCATCATTTAAAATACAACTGGTCCTATTAAGTGCTTTTTGAAATATAAAATAATCAATTCCAAATATTTATGTATTTGCATTCTGTTGTGTAACAATGTGCATCTATACTTCTTTCTTACCTTTTTGACAGGGAGAAGACCTAGAATAGAAAGCAAGCTCTATATGAATGTAGAGGCTCCTCATTGTACAAATCCATAGTGGTTTAAAGAGAAAAAGAATATATTCAAGGGACTTACAGCTGGAAAATGGAAGATACTCATTTAGACTGATCTTCTGGGAATTATTTCATATATCACATGGATGAACTTGTTAAATAAGGAGGTTGGTTACACCCTATACTACAAACTGGAAGTTACAAAAGTAGTGGGTGCTTCAGTAAAATGTTAAACACTGAAAAAAAAAAGGTTAAACATTTACATCCCCGCCAAAGCCTACTTTATTTGGGATATATTTTAATTTAATACTCAACAGTTTTATTCTCATAAATATTGTATATTTTATTAATGTCACTTTTTTTTCAAATCTGAATATAGTTTCAGAGAAATATTACAAATAGAAATAACTTCCAGATAAGAGAATTTCTTATCTAAAGACTTAAAATAATAAGAGACTGCATATTATACAATCTCACTGTGCCCATTATATCACTGGGAAAGAGTTTAACATGGAGAAAAGAAAAAATATCTTCTACCCATGTGATGGTAGAGCTAGAATTTAATAATTTGCATAACATCTAAGTCCTCTAATAGGTGACAATTATGATAATAAATTCTCCAGAGATGTATTGGGTCAAGAACATATTTGGAGAGTGTTTTCACTAACGCAAAACATCAAGGAACATGTGAAATATAAAATCTTGTTGATTTGCTACTGTACAACCACATTTTTATTTCTCTACATACAACTATAATTATTAAGAATTTCTTAGAGGTGATAAGGTAGCTTATAGGTAGAAGCTATAGTCAATACAATAAATTCAAATAAGATTTTTTGCAGGATTACGTCAAGGTTTTACACTTTATAATACTATTTTCATAATATTACTCCAGTAATCAATAAATTAGTACTAAGATTAATTTATGTTTTGCATAATTAAACATGGGCATATATATTCACTCATAATACATTAAGATATATTCAAAATCATTGTAGAAGTATACAGCTACAAGTTTGAAAATTACCATTTGTGTTAGCCTGGGTTGACTATAGAAACAAATCTGGAGACATTCATGTGAGTATAAGAAAGAGCTTTATATACAAGAGCAATTGAGTATTGAGAAAACATCCCAACACAGTCCAGATTAAGTATATAAGTCTGATTTTAGCCCAAATGTCAATACTAGTACATAAATTCATCTTCAGAATCACACATGCAATGATGCCGAATGCAGGAAAATCACAGGCCGGTGGGTGGAAAGCCTTGTGGATCCAGTGGCAGTAGAAGCCTCTCAGTGCTGGCATGGATCTCAGCATGGCTCCTCCAGTTCCCAAGGCTCTGGTTGCATCAGTGTATCTCCATGTGGCTTCTCCTCAGGGATGTCTCTCAAGGAGTGAGCATGTTGCCCCACTCCAACGAGCTTTTTATCTCCTTATTGCTTCCAATGAGGTCATTAAACTGTGACCTGATTGACTGGCTAAATTCACACCTTCATTCTTAAGTCTCAAATAGACAACAGATTCTGTAACTACCACACCATTGGAAGGCTGGTTGTACAATAACTAAGGGCAAGACTGCCCTGGGGTATAGTGATTGCACATTGGACCACTAACTGTGAGGTTAGCAATGTGAAAACATTAGTCCCTCCTCAGGGGAAAGATGAGGCATTGCACTCCCATAAAGGATCACAGTCTCAGAAACGCACAGGGGCACTTATACTCTGCCCTATCAGGTCACCGTGAGTCAGAATTGTGTCTGTGGCAGTGAGTTTGCTTTCCTGAGACAGCATGCTGACAAATAGACTGTTAAAACCCACTCGAGAGTCATAGAGAAGGAAGACATTGACATTGTTTTTGTAAAAATTATGGCTAAGAAAATTATATGGGGCAGCTCTACTCTGCCACATGGGGTCTCCAGGGGACAAAGTCAATGTCATCATATCCAGCAGCAAGTGTTTACTGTTCATTTATTAAATTGGACCTTGTCCGTGTTTATTTATAAGTAAATATGTATGAGGCTAAATTTTAAAAAAGTATTACTACTAGGGTTCCTCTTTGTATACATTCAGGTTTATTCCAAATAAAACATGTTTAAACACATCTCTGTGATCAGTAGTGGGTGGTTGTGCTTACGTTCTGGCATTAAAACTGTTGTCTTAATCTCATTAGGGTGCCTTCCAAAAAAGTTGAATCAGAAGAGTGATATCAAGGTTCATCTCTACATCATATTTAAGACTGAGTAGTCACAAAAGAAATGTATAGGAGCCACCTGATTTTGTGTGCTTGTTTTTTTAATCAAAAGGTGTAATCTTGATGGATTTTCTCAACAAACACAAAATGATAATGAGGATTTACTACAAAGAAGTTTTAAGAAAATAGGAAATTGCTTCAGTGAGGAAAAAGGCCAGGGAGTGTTGCCTAGAGGAATTCTTTAATCCATCAAAACAATGCACCTGCTCATTATCCTATAAGAATTTCATTTGAATGCTGTATTAAACTGGGTTTTCTAGAGAAGTTAAATATATATATGAGAGAGAGCAAACTTAATCAAATATAAGCAGGTCAGATAGTAGGCTACTGGCACTCCCAGGATTGGCAGACAATATGCCAGCCTGTGGGCTCAAGTTCAAAGAACTAGAGGTCATTGAGCTAGAAACAGTCTCCAGACCCAGCAAAAACAAAAAACAAAAAAAAAACCACCCCAAAACAAAAACAGGCTTTTCAAAAGCATCTACTTATATTGGCAGCAAGTCACAGTCCCCAGGAAACTTTCTTTTAATTGGCTGCATCGGGGCTCTGGCCTGAGTAAGGACACTGAATCCAACCCTCACTTCTTAAAATATATTGCCTGCTTCATAGCAGGTTCCATTATAAAATTGATTCCATTGCATTAAGTCACATCATGGGTAATTACTAGCCCTGGTGGTGTAGCATTATGACTTAGGCTGCCATCCACATGGTCAGCAGTTCAAAATCTTCCACAGCTCCACAGGAGAAAGACTGGGCTTTCTGCTCCCATAAACAGTTATAGTCTCAGAAACACAGAGGGGTTGCTGTGAGTCATTGGCTTGATGGCAGTGAGTTTGTTTTTAACTCACAAACTACTGAGAATTGTGACCTAGTCAAGTTGACACATGATTTAACATCACAGGCACCATACCCTATTTACCCTACAAACCAGGGTTCTTTTGCCCCTTCAGACTTCTTTTTGTTGCCCAAACTCAAGTAACCTTAAAAAGAATATGATTTAAGTCCCTCCAGACTACAAAAACTGCCATTTTGGCATAATGTGGATCAAGGAAAACAGAAATCTTCAGGAAAGCTTAGGAAAATGGAAACATCATTTAGGAACTGTATAGAAGTAATGGAACATATATCGAGAAATAACCTTATTTTCGTATGTATTTTGTTGGATACATGTTGCTAGGACTTTTAAAATACTTTTTATTTACCTTACTATTCTCTTTAAGAGCCTCTTAAGAATCACAAATTATTGCTTATAAAACTATACGAAAGTTAATATGAAAATAAAACCTCACACATGACATGGTTAGTCCTAGTCTTTTATGTGTAAACTCTTAAAAACAAAAGTTGTTGTTGCATAAGTTTGGCAATGTTAACGAAGATTTATCATAAAAGAATTATAGATCATATAGATTCTCTGACTGTTTGTAAGACAATGATTATAATGAAACTGAAAAGTGATTCACCAAAATATGATAATAATGACTAGTCTAGGCTATTGAGATTATTCCCCATGACTTTTAAGAGATCTACTATATGTATATATATTCAATTGTTTAAGTGTCCAACTTCATGCTACTAATTAAATTATACAAATTATTCTCAAAATTTGTAAAAACATCTCAAAATTAAAAGAATAAAAATAAATGTTTGTATTCAGAAGATAACTATTTAGTAGTATGTTTCTATTACGTGAATAATTATTTTATGATTTCCATCTTAGAAATATCTACAAAGATTACTTATAAAATAAGCACATTGATATAAATACCACAAGTAAGAGATGGAGTACTATTAATAGTATCTTGGTTATAGTGTCTTGTGAAGAACTTAACTTTATTTTTTATTGTTTTTTTAAAAAATTTAAAAAAAATCATCTTATTAGGGCTCACACAACTCTTATTACAATCCATACATCAAATGAATCAGTCATGTTTGCACATATGTTTCCCTCATTTTTTTCCAGACATTTACTTTCTATTGAGCCCTTGGTATCAGCTATTCCTGCCCACCTTAACCCACTGATAGATTATACATTGTTATTATTTTCATCTCTCACACTGACCGCTGTCTCCCTTCCCCCATGTTTTCTGTTGTTCTTCTTCCTGTAGAGGGGTGTTTGATTATGTGTCGATCACTGCAATCGGCTCCCCCTTTCTCCCTTCCTCTCTCCCTCTGCCACAATTTTGTTAAGTCTTTATTAATTAATTGTTCATAATTCATAGACTATAAAGATTTTAATAAACACATATACTATAGATACGTCTACATATCCTTTCCAATATGTGTACACTAAACCTAGCAGTTAGCCTTAATTTTTAAAAATCTACATTGAATATTACATAAATAAATAATGTTAGGAATGTTGCAGCAAAAATGTTTTTTAATATTCCACAGAAAATGAGCCATATAAGCAAAATTAACATATCCAAACCACCCTTAGATATGCATTTTCTTAATTTTGTCAGTGTAAGTTTGGATGATCTAAATGTAAAGTTGGCAATGCCACATGCTGTACCTTCGAAGTTAGATTTGCTATTCAGCCTAACTGAATTCTGCTATTGTCATTTAAATTGTACAATGAGAAGTTGATACACTATCCATTTCTTTCTGTTCAAAAATACTGTGGAAAACAAATATATTATTTTATCCATAAAAGATGGATAAAAGACCTATCCATCTTTTCAATGACTTCAGAGTTCGTAAGATAATCTCATGTGGAAAATAGTTACACACACAAACACACTTCTATGGGACATATTATTGTGCCAAATATGTGAGTTCAAATGTTATCTTCCATTTTGTCCATTAAAATATCTTGGTGGCACAATGGGTTAGGTGTTGGGCAATGAACTGAAATGCAGGTGGTTCCAACCCACTCGTCATGCTGGGGGAGGAATAGTACTCTCACATACACACTAATGTAGGGCAAATGGGGTGGGGGGAATCTGGAGAAGCTATTTCACTAAATAAAGTGATCAAATGGTATTAGTAAATGGAGTCAAATTAATTTATAGCCAAGAAAATACAAATTAATAAATTAAAATGCCATTGACTTATTTAACAGAATGACCAAAACTAAAGAGACCATGTAGTGGATGTCAAAGCATGCTGCCAAAATCTGTTCTAGAGCTACAAAATTCTCCAAAAGTCCTCAGCCACCTATTCCAATCTTATGAAATACGTCTCATGAAATTTGTGTCCTTAGTTTGGAGGTTTAGGATCATGGTTTCATAGAACATCCCAGTTAAATAGCACAATAATGCTCTTGGTGCTAATGCTTCACCTCCTATTTCGTTGCAGAGTACTTGTGGTCTTAAAAGTTCACAGCACCGATCCAAAATGCAACAATACCTGGAGCAAAAGGGGGAGAAGGAGAGACAGGAGTGGGTGGGGAAAATAAAATGGGTGGCTATTTGCCGATATGAACAACGGTCTCCTTGGTCATGAAGGCAGACAAATAGGAGCCATTAAATACAAAATGGGGCACATAGCAGAAATAGTCAAAGACCACAAATGCCGAGCCTTCCCAAATCCTTTGAGCATACTAAAAAGTCAATTTTGTCTAAATAAATCCCAGTGTTTCCTACGTGCTCAAAGATGAAGCAGAGTTCTCTTTTGCATCACAACCTACATTTCACCATTTGCACCAATGTTTGCCCTGTATGCAGGACAAATAACTAGAACTATTAACCGAGTAGAAATGCGTAGGCTATTCAAAGAGAAGAAAGGGTCTATGTCATGGCTTAAAAAAAAGGATTTAGCTTAAAAATATCTACAACAGCCGGAAAAGTATGCTGGGGATGATTTCTTTATTGTTTTTATCTTTTATTGGGAGCTATTACAGTTATTGAAACAATCCATTTTTCAACTAGATTAAAGATAATTGTACAAATGCTACCACCATCATTTTCTTTCTTCTTGAACTCTTTGAGTTCAGCTCCCCTTTGTCCTTTTCCTCCCCCACCATACCCTCCAGGAACTCTTATTATTATATTATATATTATTATTAATAATATTATTATTTGCCATATCTAAACCACTCACCTGAAATTCTGTTATGTGTTCCCCTCAAGTGGGGTTATAGCAATGATGACTGATAGCAGTCGTCATTGCTATCAGCTGCCCCTTTCCCCACTTACCCCATTCTCTTTATGTACACTCAGGGAATCATTACTTCTGTTACTGTTTCTGAGGTGTTATCTATCTTGGCTCTCATTCATTGAGCACTACTAATTGTACAATTGAACACAACAAGGTTAATGCGGTCAAACAAAGACCATCATAGTAAAGAGAGGAAATATAAACAATTAGAGGATAGTGATGTGTTTCATCAGTGCTATGCTGCTCCCCAGATTCATCCTCCCTTCCATGTGGCCCTTTTGTGAGGGACTACCCAAGTATCTTACAGGTGGGTTTTGGGTCTCCACTTTGTCCATTCTCCTTCATGTCATTATTTCTATTGCTTGTTTTTGAACTTCTGATATCCCTGTCTATACCTCATGATCCCACAGGTTAGTGTGCTTCTTCCATGTGGGCTTTCCTGCTTCACACTGCTAGATGGCCACTTGTTTCACTACAAACCTTTAAGACCCCAGATGCTATATCTTTTGATGGCCAGGCACCATCAGCTTTCTTTATCACATTTGCTTATGAACCCATTTTGCCTTCAGCAATCATGTTAGGAAGGTGAGTATCATATAGTACCACATTATGAGAACAAATTGTTCTTGTACAGAGGTAAGATTTAAGCAGGGGCCCAAAGTCCATCTGCTTCCTTGTTGAATATATATGTGTGTGTGTGTGTGTGTGTGTGTGTGTGTGTGTGTGTGTGTGTATGGATAAATACTCATATGTTTAGATATGTATACATCTACATGTATACATATCTATACATACATACATGTATAAAAACATGGATACATCTGTACATACATATTTATACCTATATATAATTATTACTTTCCTCTTTTTTCCTCCTTTTCTGTTTTATTTCCTCCTGCCCCACTATAATGTTTACCAATAGTTCAGCTGTCAATAATCCCTCTCAGATACATTTCAATTGATTGAACATGACCAGGAATGCTGCACCCTCCTCACCATCAATTTTGGAAACACTGTTATTCCCCTATCTCTGTCGCTATTGCCTCACCACTCACCCCCCTCTGTCCCCTATGCTCCCACCCCCCTCATGTTAGACTGCAATCCACCCACATGGTAGGCAATTCTTAACCAGCAGTTCTGTGGGAGGTAAACTGGGCTTTCCCCTCCTATAAACAACTACACTCTCAGAAATCCACAGTGGGCCACTATGAGTCAGCATGAACTGAGTTTCTAGTGAAATGTTACCTAATAGCCAAGTGAAAAACACATTTTTAAAACAAAGTGAATGATTAGCCTTCTTTTGGTAATTCTTCAACAAATATTCATGGAAAACAAACAAGTGCCGAAGCCATGGTTCAAGAAAAACTTAAGAAAATGTCTGATCTGTGGATCCAGTATTTTGGAGATGAGAGTGTGGTTTAAAAAGTAATTAACCTACAGCATCAGAGGTACTAGCTGAAGATAATTGAATTCTAAAATGAGTTGTGGAAAATCTGGAAAATGAGTATTATAGATAGCTTTGTAAGCATCTGCAAGTTATACACTTAAGATTATCTTATTCCTATTCTTCTTGAAAGAATCCTAGGAAAAGAGAATTGTCCAGATTGTTCCTGGAAATTTCCCTTTGAAACTACTGAATCTGAGCAGCAATTTGAAATGTATTAGTGGTGAACTCTGGCTCCAATGATCTGCCAAACTGATTATGCCTCTACTTCTTATTATGGTTTTTGATCAACAATTCAGAACAAACGTCACACATGGGATTTTGTTTTTGCTAAAGAGATACATCCTACACATGCCACCAAGTTTCAAAGACTGGGACTGTTTGGCCCAAATGAGAATTACTCTTAAGGGTCTTCCTGGAGACAAAACTCTCACGCAATAAGATTAGTTGAGGTCTTTGCTGTGCCTGCTGCTCAAATTCTTGCTCTGCTTTCATTCCTTTCCAATGTATATTGATTACAACAGTTCCTGCACACCAATCTCAATCTTATCCTACCGTCTGTTTTTCCAAGGGATCCAAAGTTTTCTATAAAATTGTTCAAAATAAGTAAAAATTCCCTATGCCTTTCTAAAACTGCAAATTGAAATAACATTTTGAAATTGTGTTCATTACAACTTAAGTTGAATATATACATACATGGCATATGATTTAGAATTCATGCATATATATATAATATATATTTGACAGAAATGTACTACATGTGCTCATTGTAAAAAATTAAAAGAAATAAAAAGTAAATGGATTATCAGTACTTAGATACTGGATACTAATATAGGTTTATGACCATAAGTGTATTATAAGTAAAACATGATTGCAACAAAATCATATAAATCTTTATTAAATAAAAATATGAACATATTTTGAGATATTTTCAGTTTCTAGCAATATAGTGCTGAAGGTGGTATTTCTATCTCTCAATATCTTCTCTGAAGAATTCTGTATGACTGGGTTTATGCATGCCTAAATGGCAGTTTTAACACCCCCATGATCGCTTTCCCTTTCAATGTTATTTGGGTTTGAGGAACAAGAGAAATCTAAAGGGGCAAGATGAGGGCATTAAGATGGCCGTGGTAAGTTTTACGGTAAAATTGTCGTAGAAGAATGAGCAAGTACATGAGGGAAAATGACCTTGGAACAAACGTCCTGGCCAAGTTCTCGTTAAGGCCGTCTTCCATTTCATTTTTTTTTCCTAGAGTAAATGCCCATTATCATCGGATGCTCCTCGGGAAAAGCTATAAAAAATATCCCTCTGGAATTTTAAAAGAATAATCCCGTAATTTCTGAGCTGACCTCTCCTCCTTTAATTTAAATGGTCCAGCAAACTCCCTCTGAAGCTAGTATTTAGACTTGACTTCCTTCTCTGAATCATCTTGGTCAAATTCAGCATTTGTTCCTGGTTATGGGACATTCCATAAAAAAACTCTTCTTTAGTTTTGATCTGCTTCAAATACTGATGAAAGTCGGTCCCTGGGCTGACTGGTCTTTGTCATCCATCAGAAAAAAGATTGCTAAGATTTTCTCTTAAAATTGATAATGTTAAATTATGTGAAACACAACTTGGGTTGCTACCTCATCAAAGCGATGCCTAAAACCTTCTTTCTGCAGTTTCCAGACTTGAGCCACAGTTTCTTGACTCTGAGGGTCTTTCCCCCACTTCATCCTTTGTGAGGCCTTCCAAACCTCCCTTCAAATGCTTGCCTCATCGGGGAACTCTTGTATCATGTGGGACACAGCATGCCTGAAAAACATTGTTTCCAAACTTTGCTGATGTGACAGATGCCCATTTGAGTTTTGTTAAAATTTTGATATTATTCTTTACCTGAAAAATTATTTTTATGACACATGCAAAAATATCAATTTTCCTTTTGAAGGCACCCTAGTGAAAAAGAAGGCAGTGTCTTAATGAGAAAATTTGCTTTCAGCCATGCACCCATTGTAGAGATATGATTGAATGTGCTTTGTTTGGAAAATTCTTAAACATATAAGAACCAGAATTTGGTAATAATTGAGATAAGTAGGCATACTGTGAGAGCCCTGCCTAATACAATAATCCTTTATAATATTTCCTGTAAAAGGATATTTCGAGGAGCTTATTTTATTGAATTTTGACAGAGGTGCAGAGTAAGCAATATTTAATTAAAATTTGCAAATATAAAAAGTATCTATATTTGTTACTGTTTAATAAAGCACTTAAACATATCCCACTCATATTTTCCCATGGTTTCTTTTTAACTTATTCATTTTATGTATTACAAATAAAATGTTTTCTCTTTTTTATTTCAGGAGAAAACCTCTTGTTAATAAAATTAAGTTGCAAATAAATATAAAACAGCTAATATAATATAAAACTGATAAAACAGTTGTGTTTTTCACTTTACAGTGTAGCACCCTACCACCAAAGCATATCATTACCACTTTTAAATATCAAATGCGACATAAGTTATCAATAGATGTTTATCTACTTACTAATAATCTCCAGCTCTCAGAGCATAAGGTATTATTTTCCTTTGAGATTTTGTTTCAATATACCACCTGTTCAATAAGGTAAAATTAACTAATTTAAGAAAAATATGTTTCTTATGGACTTATAGCTACCTAGACTTGTAAGTTATATATTCTAGTCGTGCACACTATTTTAAGAGGAAGGATAACTTTTTCATCCTTATGAGTTCTAAGGAAAGCCCATAGACAGTGCAGTGGTTCAAGACACCAACAAGTAATGAAAACTCAGTGGGAGAAGAAGGTTTCTTTCTGTTTGCATAGTGATTACAGCCATGGTAAGTGGATGAGGAAGTTCTCCTCCATAGTATATGGTCACTGTGAGTCAGAGTTGACTCCATGGGAATGATATTTTTACAACTATACACTGATATACCTATATTTATTTATATACATAAAATCTAAGGGAATATAATATAATGTTATCAATCATGTAGAAAAATTTTTCAAAAGTTGGTATGTTACTAAATAAACTTATAAATAAGACAGATAACTATTAGCACCACTTTACAAATTAAGTTGAAAAATTATGTGAATTAAATGGCTTCATTTTCCTTAAATGTTCAAAAATCTAACTAATAAAAGTGAAAATAATATATACAGAAAAATATGGTTATGCAGTGAGAAAGTTGATATTATATTCTGAAGAAATACCAAGTTTGCTGTGTGTAATATTTAATAAAACTTGCCTGTGGTCACTTAGAAGCGAGAGTGTACTGACTGTGTGTTAGTTCCAATAGGAGTGTGTGAGTCTAAGGCCATTGGCTTTGTTTTATAGAACAATAACAAGTAGATGAGCTCAAAACATTGACCCAGTTTGTAATCACAAATAAAAGAGAGTAAAAAAATCTAAAATCTTTGAATTTGCAACTTGGAAAAATGAATGATTTCACACCACCTACAAGGAAAAGATAAAATTTTAGACGACATAATTGGCCGCAGAGACATATAGACTCATTGTAAAGTCAAAGAAGAAATGAGTCTGCATCATTCTTCAATTTCTTAAAATGACCTAGGAAATATTTCTGTCAAACACAAAGCTTCATGTAAAAATAATAAGGGCATGTATACATTAAAAGAATGCAGATAATCTCAATGTATCTGTAATCAATGGATAATGAAGCCTATCTCAAATGTGTGTGTGTCTCTATGTGTGTGCGTGTGCAGGTTGTGTTACATAAAGCTCAGTGAAATTTCAAACACATTTTGCTACATGAATTTTGTGTATTCCAATTCAACTTTTTAACTTAAAAGGATAATTAATTTTAATATCTGCATCTCCCATCTTTCACTGTAGTTTTATGATTAAACGAATGTTGTGCTTGTATGCCTTCTTTGTGAGTAAATGCATTTAATATGTTAATAGAGAAAAGTCAATATTTCTGATCAATTGGAGAACTATGGTTTACTCTATTCTCACTCAGAATTATTTGAATTTGATGTATAAGCATTCTGTCCTGGTTCATTTTACATAAGTTGTTTGTTTCCATGGAATTAGAACAGAAATAGAACACATGAGATTAGTTTTTAAATGCTTTATTAAATTATTTTATGTGTTTGTGTGTGATTCAGCTTCACTAATATCTACTCTCGAAGTTGGGTCCTAGATTGGATAAAAATGTAAAATCGAGTAGTAAGTGGACACATTGGAAACTTTTGTAGTTGTTTTTAGCTTTGTTGGTCACCACAACGTAACTCAGAGAACGTTTACAAACACAAAAGACAATTTAGAAAATGTTACGATTATTAGTAACGTATGTTACACAGTCTGTAAAGCTGCATAAAGACTGGGAATTAAATGACAGACAGGTCATGAATTTGTGTTCTGGTGATTAGAATTAGTCTATTGCTGACCTGATTTAAAATTCTTCCCTGTGTACAGACCAAGTAAAAATGTAGTGCCTCTCCCTTTATTTCACTCCTATTGCCCCTTGCCTATGTAGCCAATGGGATAAATCCATACAAGTCAGGCTATTCTGATTACTACTTTGCTGTCCATTACTTACAGGATCCATGTTCACCTCCTCTCTGTGTATTCTTTTTTTTTTTTTTTTGGTTTATAAAAGGCAGTAGACTCTGTTTATTCAGTGTGACTCAAAACCACACACACACAAATACCATTTCTCCGCCAGCTCGGGGCCGGTGCAGGAGTGCTTCCTGGGACTCGTTCACAGGTTGACAAGTTTCTCGTTGAGGGTTATCTGTGACTGCGTAAGGTTGGCCAGGGAGGTCACCATCAGCAGGTGGTTGATGTTGCTGTTGAGCATGGTCTCGAAGTCATCGGGAACGATTTTGGGTACTTGGTTAACCAGGCTCATCAAGAAGCGGCCCACGGTATTGTCAGCTGTCACATTTCCAGACAGCACGTACTCTGCATACTGCAACACCGCATCCTGGACGCGGGCTGACACCCCTCCGACTTGCTGCAAGTCACTTGAGAGCCCGATCACCTGGTTGGAGCTAAAGCAGGTCTTCATAATCAGATCAACTCCGATGTGTTCGGTGTCGTAATACGCATACCTCACGGTCAGAGGTGTGAACATCACCCCCATGGTCCTCCCAAGGACACCCATTAAATTGCTGATATAGGCCTTGATGCTCATGCGGCCGTTCTGGAGGCTGGTGTCCACAGTGAGGTGAATGGGGTTGGGGGCCTCTCGGCTGTAGTACTCATGGATCAGCACTGAGCGCTCAGTGATGTCATGGCCTATAGTGTACCAGCCTAGGATGAGCTCATTTGGAGAGACTTTCTTGTGTAATTCATACATGTTCTTTGCAAATTCCATGTCCACGGCCACCTTATCTTCAGACTCATTGTGAGGCACTGAAAAGCAATTGATCACTTCCACTGAGTGCTTGTCGACAGTGCCCAGCCAGGTCCCGATAACTCGGGCAGCGCCCTCATTGCATCGTTGGTAGCTGTCCACGATGGAGGCTAAGATGACCGGGTGCAGCCGGACCACGCGGCCACCAGGGAAGGGCCCTGGGAGCGCAGGCGGCGAGTATTCTATGCTGCCACTTGGCCTCTACCACCCCAGGGCCCATTCAACCCTGTTATAGTCGCCTATCTTAATTCAATTAGGGCAGTTTGCACTGTGAGGTCTGATTTACATAAAATAGCGAACAACCATCTGCAGACAAGCTGGAACCTCACTTTACAAATGTGTTCCTTACAATTGTGGTAAACAGAGAAATTTATATCGATAAAATGGTTGCACAATTTTAGAAGTGGGTAAGTCCAGTCCAGTTCAAGACCCCTGGGCATATGTTAAGGTGGAAGTTTCTCCTAATTGGCATAGCTGAGTGGGTTGTTGAATTAGGAAGCAGGAAGATGAAGCTGGAAGACCACAGACTGGCGGATGCAGGAATATGAATTCAAGGTCAACAGGTCAGTCTTGTGGCTTGTAGAGGCCATTGAATCCAAGATCAGTAGTTCAGATGTCTGTCAGGCAGGTTTATGGCTCAAATCCAAAGAACTGGGAGCCAACAAACCAGATGCAGAATCAATCGAGTTACAACAAAAAGTAAACAAATTCCCCAAAGTGTCTATTCATCTACTCATACAGGAACTGGGTCTGTGTTCAACTGGGTTCTCCAGTGAAGC
>NW_022103903.1:16572991-16594473 GCF_000313985.2 Echinops telfairi | reverse complement strand
ATCAGGAATCCATTCTAAGGGTCAGATGTTCAGCTGTTAAACTAGAGGCTTCCCCTACCTTGTGTACCTACAGGGCTGGGGCTCCAGGAAGCAGGAGAGTAACCAGGAAGATGAATAAATTAGACCACAGACTGATAGATGCAGAGACAGGTGAACACAATGTTAGCAGGTGAGGCAATTGGGTACAGAATCCAAAGAAGCCAAGGTCAGGCAGTCCACTAGCAGGTCCCATGGCAGGTTGCTGATGGCTCCCAAGATCAGCAGGCAATATGGCAGACTATTGGCTCAAGTCTAAAGCAGGAGATATTAATGAATCAGATACAGGATCTTGATCTGGCAAAAAGGGAGCTAGATTCCCCACTTATGTAGAAAGTAGACTACATGTCTGAAGAAATTCCTTCCTATTACGTTAGGGCTATGACTGAGTAAAAGGGCTTCACTCAAACCTCATATTCCTACAACTGCTTGGCTGCTCACAGCAAATTCCATTATGGAGATGATTGCGTTACGTTAGGTCACATTAGGGGGATTACCAACAAGCTGCTGAAATCCTGGCCTCATCAAATTGACACAAAATCTCATTATCGCAGAAGTTAGAAGTAAATTTGGAAAAATGCATCTTACCTCTAATGTGCATTAAATATACACCTGTGTGAAGTAACCATATAGCCATCTTTGCCTTTCAAAGTATTTTTAAAATTATTTAAGGGTTTCCTTATAATATCATTCTTTTGTGTTCAATGTTTGTCTGTAGAATGCTAATTGTGTGCGAACAAGTGAGTGAAGAGTGGTGCAGCCATACTGCTAATGAGGGCTCTTAATATTTCTCTTCTCTGGGTTTACAGCGCACCTGCAACTTATCAACACGTGTTACATATTGTTTTGATTTTTCTCTTTGAACACAATAACAGGCAGCAGCCAAGGGAGTTACTGCCAGAACCAAAAATCCTTGCTGTTCACTGCCTGAATGAATAAAGGGTAAAAAGAGAAAAAGTAAGAATCTAGGAATTCGAACATATTTTTAGTACAGAGCTACGACAGTGAGCAAAGCTGACTCCTAAGATTCTATTCATTATATTGAACAATATATTGTATTCTTTTATCTCCCAGTAAGATTTTAATTTCTTTCAGAACTTGGAGTTTAAAATTGATATAATTAAATTCTTTACAGATAATTAGCTTTCTTTTTAGGAAGTTTTGTTCCTTTTGAGAATTACTTTATGGGTTTATTCAAAGAGTAATCAGATTGATTGTTTTTTCTTCCAACTGTTAACAATACAAACCAAAATCCTGTGATGGGTATTATACCCATAAACCCTTGTAGATAATTTGAGATAATCAGAGGTTTGTTTTACTGTTCTTTGAGAATAAAATAATGTACAAAAATTGGATGGCTTATTTCTTCATAACATTGAACATATATAATTATACTATATATTCTATACTATATATCTGATATATGCCTATACTATAAAAATGTACTATATATTCTATATCTAGATTTATGGTGTTCTTTGTCTTTTCTAAAACATTTTACACAGAAGCAGTTGTGTGTGTATGTATACAATATTAGACATTCTCTTGCAATTAATAATATCTTTATGTAAAATAGCTAAGGAAAGAATTATGCTTTACAGATGTAAGTTGCATAGCGTTTTAAACATTTTTCTATTTGATAAACATCTCTGAGGCACAAATAAGAAATTATAGAGGGAGAGCTCTCAATTTTTTACATTGTCCTATTCCAGAAACATAAAATTATTTTTGGAAGGATCAATTATGTATATTTAGAATTTAAATTTATATTTAAATCTATTCATTAACAACATCTTTGTAAGAAACACTTTTGACTCAGGTGGCAAATGTCTATTGATGATCCTTATTAAGTCAGACACCACTATTTATTAGAAGAACTCTGAGTGTCAACAATGATGAACATGTATAGTTCAAACAGATTTTAAAAAGCTGTAAAGTAACTTGCTTCCAACGGTTTCTCCCACTCAATGCCATAAAAAAGAGCCCTATGGAAGCATTTAAAAGATGTGTTTTCTTAGAAGACTTTCTTTCTAGAGTAATAGTGATTGGACAAAGTCTCTAAAAAATATTCTGAACTTGCAATTTCCAAGACTTAGTTGTCTACAAAACTTGATATACATAAATAATTAATGTGACTATATTGTTTCTAATGTACTGTTTTTACGTTTATGCAATCAGTGTTTCTATAAAGGCAGTATCAAACTAAAATGCATCATGCCCATAATAAAAACCTAAAATAGTTAAAAATATGCTTATAGTTACGAAGATAAAGATATGTATTTGTATATCTACTAATATATTTACTCTTAAATACACATAAAAGGAACCAATGCGTACTGAATAATTCTTCTTTTGATTGTCCAAACAGGATATTATTAGCCAACTTTAATGCTAATGATATAAAGCTCTATTACTCCCAATAATAATTATTGTGTTACAATATGAAGATTAATTTCAACTGGTAAAAACCTAGATGTATCTATTTCACATAAAAATAACTCATCAAATGCCATTAAAAATTCAAACCATTTTACCAAACAAAATAAAGCAGAGCTAAAGTCTAATTGAGCTCTGATGGCATAGTTATGTGTCTTTCTAGGAACCGCAAGGTCAGTAGTTTGAAACCACCAGCCACTTTGCCAGGCAAAGACTGGGCTCCTACTAGAGATTGCCAGACTGGGAAACTGACTGGTCGAGTCATACCCCGGCCCGTAGGGGCAGCTCTGAGCCACAATGGACTTGATGGCAGTGCGTCTGGTTTGGGTTATATTGTTCATCAAACAGTGCCAGTTATCAAAGCCGAGTTTTGAGATACGACTGTACATGTCATAGCACAACATTGCCTTATAGAATTTAATAATTAATCAATTTAACTGTACAGTTGTGTGCAGAGTTCATTGTAGCAATTTAGCTTTAGTTATGAAATGAATCAGCAGACGTGCCCCATTTCACATTAAATAATTATTGTCAACTTCCCCCCAACATATTATGTGTGTGCCCCTTTAAATATTCTTTGTTGATTTTGTTAGATGAAAATGTGAGTATATGTTTATTAATTTTGTTAGATAAAATGTGAATTATTTTCATATTAAAATGAATTTTTAAACGTAAAGTATGATTCAATTCTCATGTCTTTTGTCACTGTCTCCTATTTTTTATTTTTCAAATTCTGCCTCCTATTAGAACAATTAAATGTAATGATAGAATAAAAATTCACATTTTCCAGGACTCATCATATTTAATTATAACATAGTCATTATTATTATTATTATCTAGTCATTAGCACTTTGTGCAATGGAGCCTCGTGGAATTTCCCCCAAATTTCTATTAGAGGTATACAGCAGGATATTCTGAGAGCCCTCCTATAAAGACCAATAGAAACCACGAGGCATTTGGATAAATTTGTGAAAAGGGAACACACTATTCCTTTTCTGGAACATTAGCTTTTTACTTCTTTGCACTCAGCTTAAAACTCAACCTCCTTTGGAAACTCAGAAGAGCTTGCTACTCCTCATCTTAACTTGCCCCCTTTATTTCTTCTTGGTGGCCTACATGGATCCAGCTACCAGGATTCTTCAATTGTAGAAATACTGCCTTTTCTAAATTGATAGTATTAGTTTTTAACTTGAAATTTTCTCACTGGGTGTACGAGATAGTTGCTTCTCTCTGACTCTGACTTCTGAAGGTTCTGTTAATTCAAGTCTCAGTCATATTAATTTATGATTTAAATATAGTCATTCTAAATGCTAAAAATCACGACCCAAATAGAAGTCCGAATAGACGACCAGATATCTTGTAAACAGTCTTTAACCTTTTAAATGGATAAGAGGTGTAAGAGCTGTTAAGACTTTCAACTAGTGCAGTGCCATTACATTGGGACTATAATGTGCACTGCTATAATTTTGATAGTATTCTCAGAGTTACCAACACAGTTATGATGCCTTTGGCATATGTTGATGAAACAGAACTTGAAGTCATGGTTCTGGAATATGGATTTTAGATTTAGCTCAGCCACCTTCCTTATGCTAGCTTTCTTAACTGGGAACTGATTGTGGTAGCTACTTTTGTGAAATTTAAAATTTCTTAGCGAACACATTTTGAAAACACACTTTTAATATAGGCTTATCTATATAATGTTTCCCACTTAATATATTAAGAAAGAAGAGATGCATTATAACTTTTTTTAAGGGAACATTAAATTATCTAACTCTTTAAGGCAAAAGAATTAAAAAGTAATTTGTCTTACAAGAGTATACTAATAAAGGGAATCTTATATACAAAAGATATTATACTATATGTGTTATTATTAGCAAAAAAATATGTATGATTTTAAAATGACATCTGAATCTCTACGCTGTCTCCCTGAAAATAAGACAGTGTCGTATATTAATTTTTGCTCCCAAAGATGCACTAGGTCTTATTTTCAGGGGATGTCTTATTTTTCCATGAAGAAGAATGCAGTGCACATTTATTGTTTATTGTTTTTTTGAAATATAGTAGATTTTTATTATTTTTCATTTTCCATAAAATAAATACTTGCTACATAAAAGTCTCACCTAAAATGCTTAGTTACCTGCTCAGGATTACTAAGAAATTATTTCTATTGAAATTATAAATTGCTTGACTTAGTAAGAAACATGTTTTTCCCTCCACTATTTTAGTATAACTTAACATTCCAGGATCATGAGGTTTAAAACTTTAAACTAAGATTTCTATGGCAAATGGTTACAAACCCAACTGTAAATACTTATATATATATATGTTCCCAGATTTGAATCTACACAATGTGAACATCAGCCTTTTCTGTCTGCTGTTCCCCCCTCACCTTGCAATCTGGCCTGACTTTGGAGAACCACAGTACTCCACTGGAGCAACTCTGCTCCCCTCCCTCCTCTCCAAGACATTCCATCCTGCCTGTTGTTGCATATGGGAGGTGACACTGGCAGGTACAGCCCTAGGGTGCTGGCTAAACATCCCATGTTGCACATAACAGGCACCCACAACAACTATCTGGTCTACCATGTTAAACAAGATTAAGAAACCCTGTTGCACAGGATGAGTCAATTCCCATTTTATGACCAGCCTGTTGACTTAATTCTGAGAATACATACTTTGTGATTGGCAAAGACTACTTAAAAGGAGTCTGTGGCCCACTGGCTCAGTGAAAGCGTGAATTGGGAGAAAAAATGTGGCGCTCTGCTTCTGTAGTGTTGGAAGCCTTCTATAGGGTTACTATGAGTTACTATGAGTCAGAATTGACTCGATGGCAACAAGTTTTGCTTATTCGTTTATTTAAAAGGTTTAATCAGTATTCACTCCTGCTTCTGACTAAAATCAATAGTTGCCTATAAGTATTAAAACGATACTGCCCGGGAGGCGCG
Organism: Echinops telfairi; assembly: GCF_000313985.2. Taxonomy (NCBI): domain Eukaryota; kingdom Metazoa; phylum Chordata; class Mammalia; order Afrosoricida; family Tenrecidae; genus Echinops; species Echinops telfairi. Next base: position 16,589,056 of record NW_022103903.1, on the reverse strand, counting down.
GCACAGCGTGCTCTGCCTCCAGTAGCTTTTGTTGCGGGGCTCTGAGACAGGACGGTCGGCTGCATTGGAACGCGGAGGCAAGACCTTTTGGACAGATCAGATTCATTGTCACGATGCCTGAAATAAATAGTGACCATCTCGATGAGCAGCAGGTCCAACTTCTAGCTAGATGTGTATTCTCATGGATGAAAATGAGAACAAAACTGGGGCTGAGACGAACAAGAATTGTCATCTGAATGAAAACCTTGAAAATAGAGGATTATTCCATCGAGCTTTTAGTGTTTTCTTATTCAACACAGAAAACAAACTTGCTTCAGCAGAGAGCAGATGCTAAATTACCTTTCCAGGTTACTTTACCAAGACTTGTTGTAGTCCTCTATTATGTAATCCAGAACTGAAGAAAATGATGCAATTGGAGTAAGACTAGCAGCGCAGAGGCGTTTAAAAGCTGAGCTGGGAATTCCCACAGAAGAGGTTCTTCCAGAAGACATGAATTTTCTAACACGAATTCACCACAAGGTTCCATCTGATGGCATCTGGGGTGAACGTGAGATTGATTACATTTTGTTTGTGAGGAAGAATGTAACTCTGGATCCAGATCCCAATAAGATTAAAAGTTGCGTTATGTGTCAAAGGAAGAAGTAGAAGAACTTTTGGAAAAAGCAGCCTGTGGGGAAATTATGATAACTCCATGGTTTAAAATGATTGCGGAGCCTTTTTGCTTTAAATGGTGGGATAACTTAAATCAGTTGAGTAAGTTTCTCGAACATGAGAAAATACCTCGAATGTGAAAATAGGGATGAATAGTAAAGTCTACACTGCTCTCCGTGGTGAACTTAGACTGATGATTGTGTGTTTTGATACTTTGCCTTTTTATTAGGAGAACACTCATTTGGTGCGTTGATGATTATACAATTGAAAAGTTATATGGAAAGGGCAGCTGACTTAATTCTGTATCCTTTGCTTATTCATATGTTGCTATTTGAGAAAGTATTATAAAAGAGCAAAAAGGCAATTTGATCTGTCCAAAAACATATCCATGACAATTTTGGATGAGAAAAGCTCTTAAATTTTTAGGTATTAGGATATAGATGTTAGGATAAACATTTTCAGAATATTTCTAGGTCAGTGCGCTGTTTGCCAGTCACTTTATATACCATTGAATTTGTAATGTAATCCAGAAAAGGAAATAGGAAACTTATTTGCTTAGCTCCTTCAACACAGTTCTAGCTTTTAGGATTACCAGATAAAACTCGTCAAACAGGCTAAAGGGGAATTAATTAGCCTTGCAATAATACATTGATTTTTATTGTTCATTGTTTTATTAAAAGAGACCTTGCACTTCCTGTCTCCTCTGGCTGCGCTGTGGCCAACAGTGAGCTGCGCGGCTGCGCCCACCGCTATGGTCCCGAGTCCAGAGTTATGGTAGCTTGGGGGGGGCTTATTTTCCGGGAGGTCTTATTTTCGGGGGGATGCCTTATATTTCAGCGAGAGGCAAAACTGTAAGTAAGTCTTATTTTCGGGGGTAGTCTTACTTTCGGGGAAACAGAGTAGTTTACTCATAATAGGAAAAGAATTTTCCTCTCAGCAATTAAATTTCTTCACCACATTTTGCACCTGTATCTTCTCTGTTGCCTTCCTGAGGGCGAGTATCGAGCAGGGCCATGATGTAAGAATTAATTGTTCTTAAATTGGATTTAACATTTAGTGTGAGACCTTAAACCATTTGTGGATCTAGTTTTTTTCTTTCTTATAATTTGTTGTTATTTGGAATTAATGCATATGTCACATAAGTCCATCGTCAATCATGTGAAGCGGAATTGTACAAATGCTTCCAAAATAACTCTCCAATCATACTTTTCCTTCCTGGGCTCTTTGACATAGCCTCCCTCTTACCCCTCCCCTCTTAACTCTCCACTCACCCCCAAACAAACAAACAAGCAAAAACCCCAATCCAAAATAGCCCTAGATCTATTTGCTGTCTCTAAAGGCTCATCAATCCTGGGTTTCAATTACGGAAAAACAGAAAAAAGAAATAATAACACAATTTCAAGAGGGTGGTCCCCAATGGCATAGCAGCTCTGAGATACCCCCTAATGTGAACAAACATAAACAAAGTAAAACAGGTTGTCCCTCACAGGATTGCCAGAAAAATACATTTCTTAATATAGCATATCGGATGTGGATACAGCAAGACTTTGTCTGTCAACCAATAGCATATCGGGTGTGGATGCAGCAAGACTTTGTCTGTCAACCAACAGGGCACCCTTCTTGAGACAGCTGTCTTCAGCTTCCTCAGACCCAATGTATTTTCTGATTTAAATCCTCGGGTAACAAGTGTGTCTGCTGTAGAATCCAGTCCATCCAGTGGCGGTCCCACTTGGGGTCTCCCCAATGCAGCCTCGGGAGCGGGTCCTGCACCCTAAAGACCTGGGAGTCGGTGTCCCAGCATTCCATGGCACACGACCTGGGTTCCCTGGCTACCCCCAGATGCCTGAGGTCAAGGTTGCCCACCTGCTGCACACCACCAAAGATATTCCCCACCTAGTGACTCCAAAAGCACTTCAGTCATTTCTCCCCACACCTGGAGGTCATCCCTGTCTTTGCTCCCACTAATAGACATGCACCTCTGCTCCCCCAGATGTGACCATTTCCTCTCCCCTCCCCTGCACTGCCCCTCCAATCAATAAGCCTCATCCCTCTGACAAGGCTGCCTCTCTCTCCAGGAACCTCACCCCAAGTTCACTTTGCTGAGATCCACTCAGCAAGGTGTACTCCTCCTCCCCTGACCGTTTGATCCTGGCTGTCATGAGGTGCCCTCTGGTCAAGTGACCTACAGTGGGTTCTGTGTGTGCTGCCTGGGCCCCAGTCAGGCTCCTTAACAGGCCTCTGGACTCCAGCCAGAAGACCTGACACTCTCGAAGCCTTAGTTCGTTCTAGTTCTGCAGCTTGTTCCTACCGCAGTGGCCTCAGACAGGATTTGTCCTATTGTGCTTGACTAAGTTCACTCAGCTCAATGTCTCCAGATCTCTCCATGGCTGCATGTGTTTATGGTTTCATCGCTCTTCTTTGGGATGTGGAGTGTTCCATTGTGTGTATGTACCATGTTGTTTTGTTTGTTTGTTTGTTTTTAAAGGAAATCAATTTATTTTACTTGAAAATTCTGCAAAACATGAGTCACTTCAAATTCTATCACTTGAAGAAAATTATTGGTAACATGCTGGTCATTCTCTTTCTATTTATCTCTGGATATGTCTATGCCAAATCTATTTTATAAAAATGAGTGATATAACCCATGTTGTTTAACAAATTAAATTTCTTTCTTCTTTTTTTTTAAAATCAATTTATTGGGGCTCATACAATTCATCACAATACATAGATCAATTGTGTAGAGCACATCTATACATTTGTTGCCCTCATCATTCCCAAAATTCGCTTGCCTCTTGGGTTCCCGGAATCAGCTCATTTTCCTTTTTTCCCCCCTCCCCCTCCCTTCCTCTGCCCCCCTCCCCATGCACCCTTGATAATTTATAAATTATTATTATATCTTATATTACACTGCCCGGCGTCTCCCTTCACCTACCCCTCTGTTGCCCATCACCCAGAGAGGAGGTTATATGTAGCTCTCTGTGATCAATTCCCCCTTTCTACACCCCCCTTCCCTCCTGGTATCACCACTGTCACCCCTGGTCCTGAGTGGTTCATCTGTCCTAGATTCCCTGCGTTTCCAATTCCCATCTGTACCGCTGTGCATCATCTGGTCTAGCCAGATCTGCAAGGCAGAATTGGGGTCCTGGTAGTTGGGGGGAGGAAGCGTTTAAGAACTAGAGGAAGGTTGTGGATTTCATTATTGTTATACTGAACCCTAAGTGACTCATCTCCCCACTACCCCTCTGCAAGGTATGTCCAGTTGTCTAGAGATGGGCATTGGGTCCCCATCACGGAATACACTCTTTTATTGATGGGAATTTAGGCTGTTTCCAGCTTCTAACTATTGTGAGCTGTGCTGTGACAAACATAGGGGAGCAAATATTCATTCCTGTTATGTTTCTTACTTCATTGGGGTATATGCCCAGTAATGGTATTGCTGGATCATAGGGTATTTCAGTCGTCATTGTCTGTATGCAGATGTTTTAGGAATTGCCATATCACCTTCCACAGCAGCTGTACATGTTTACAAGTCCACCGGCAGTAGATGAGTTCCAATTTCACCACACCCTCGCCAACATTTGTTGTTCTCAATGTTTTTGAAAAAATGGGCCACTGTTATGGGCATTAGATGGTACTGTGGTTATTTTCACTTGTTTTTCCCGTATGACTCGTGACCATGTGTTTATTAGCCACTTGAGTGTCAGCCTTTGTGAATCATCAGTTCAGGTCCTTTGCCCAATTCTCAAAGGGTTATTAGTTTTTTTTGTTTGTTTCTCCTTGTTTTAGTCTTTTAAAATACTGTACATTTTAGTAATTAGTCCTTTGTCCGTTATGCCATTAATAAATATCTTTTCCCAGTCATTGGGCTTTATTTTTACTCTTTCAATGAAGTATTTCGATGTACACAGTGTTGTATTATTAATAAGTCACACTCATCTATTTTATCATCCGTGAAATGTGTTTCCTTTGTCATTTCTTATAACTCGTGTTTTTCCTGCACTCCTGCTCCTAGCTTGGTCCCAATTTTCTCACTGATGACCCTGATGGCTTTGGGTATTACATTTGGGTCTTGATTCACCTTGAGTGTGTTTTTGTGCATGCAGTGAGACATGGATCTTGTTTCAATCTTCTGCACGTGGATAACCAGATTTTCCAACACTATTTATTGAAGAGGGCATCTGCTTCCCATTTAATGTCTTTTGGACCTTTGTAAAAAACAGTTGTCCGTGTGCAGATGTTTTTATTTTGGGGTTTTCTGTTCAGACCCATTGGTTTGTGTATCGATCTTAATGCCAGGAGCAGGCTGTTTTGACAACTCTGGTTGTATGGTAGGTTGTGAGGTCAGTAGTGCAAGACCACCTACTTTGTTCGTGTTGAGGAGTTCTTTGCCTACCTGGGCTTCTTCCCTCTCCATATGAAGTTGGTAATCAATTTTTCCATTTCTTTGAAGAATGATACTGGAATTTGGATCGGGATTGTATTGAATTTTTAGATTGCTTTAGGTAGAATTGACATCTTTACTATATTGAGTCTGATCCATGCATATGGAATATTCTTTCATTTTGGTGTCATGTAGTAATGTTCTGTAGTTTTCTTTGTACGGGTTTTTCAGTTAGGTTTATTGGAGGGTATTTGAGTTTTGCATGACTAGTTTGAATGATATTGACTCCTAGGTACCTTTTTCTGTATTCCCATCACTGGTATATAGAAATCAAATTGGCTTCTGCTTCTTAATCTTGTATCCTGCTATTCTACTAAGCTTCTCTCTTGTTTCCAGCAATCCTATTGTGGACACCTTAGGATTATCAATATATAAAATCATATAAACTGCAAAGAGCAAAATTTTCACTTCTTTTTTGCCCAATACTCTTTGATATCTTGCCGTTGTCCTGTGGTACTGGCTAGGACTTAAGGCATCATGTTGAATAAAAGTGGGGATATGGGACATCACTGTCAGGTTCCCTTATTCAATGGAAATGTTTTCAACTTTTCCCCATTAACTATACTATTGTCTATTGGTTTTTCATATGTAGCCTTTATTGTAGTGAGAATTTTCCCTTCTGATCGTATCTTCTTGAGAGTTTTTATTAGGAATGGGTTTTGAATAATATCCCATTTTTTGTTGTTGTTGCATCAATTGATATTATATTTGGTTCTTTTCCTTTTTCTTATTTATGTGGTGGTTTACCTTAATTATATTTTGGATATTGAACCATCTCTGCATTTTTTGTATGAATCCCCCTTGGTCATGCTGTATTTTTTTTTAATATTTTGTTGGATTCTACTGGCCAAGATTTTTGAGGATTTTTGCATCTACATTCATAATATATACCAGTCTGTACTTCTCTATCCTTTTTGAAGCTTTGCCCAGTTTTGGTATCAGGATTATGCTGGCTTCATGGAATGAGTTTGGGAGTTTGCTGTCCCTTTCTGTGTTCTGGAAGAGTTTCTGTAGGGTTGGTGTCAGCTCTTCTCTGAATGCTTGGTAGATTTCTCCTGTGAAGCCATCTGGACCAGGGCTTTTATTAGTTGGGAATTTCTTGATGATTTAATCAATTCCTTCCTTTTCTATGGCTCTCTTCAAGTTATTGATGTCCACATGCATTAGTTTGGGTAAAGAGAGATTTTCTCAGTATATGTCCGTGTCCTCCAATTCATTGAATTTTGGGAAATACAACCTTTCATAGTACATTGTTATTATTTTTTTTTATTTCATTAGGATCTGTTGTGATTTCCTGTTTCATTTCTAATTCTAGACATTGGCCGTCAGCTCCTTCTTTTCCTTTGTTAAATTTGCTGGTGTTTTGTTGTTTTTAGTGATCCTTTCAAAGAACCAAATCTTTGCTTTGTTGATTTTTTTCCAGCTTTCTTTTTCCCAATCCATTTATTTCTGCTCTAATTTTTATGATTTCTTTTCATCTGCTGTTGGAAGGATTATGCTGCTGACTATTGACCAATAGACAATAGTATAGTTAATGGAGAAAAGTTGAAAACATTTCCATTGAATAAGGGAACCTGACAGTGATGTCCCATATCCCCACTGTTATAACTGCTGGAGGTGCTATGTAAAGGTTCTGACCATGACTCTATCTTTTTTCATATGTGCATTTATTGCAATAAAGCAACCTCTGATACTGCCTGTGCTGCATCCCATAGGCTTTGCTATGTTGTGTTATGCTCATTGGTTTTTAAGAAATTTGTAATTTCCTCTATAATTTAGGCCATTACCCCTTTTTTGTCTCCAATTGTTTGAGTTTTTTCATTATCTATCTGTTGTTGACTTACAGCATTACGGTACTGTGGTCAGAGAAGATGGTTTAAATGTTCTCTATGTGTTAAAATTTTTGCAAATTTGCCTTATGTCCCAGTATGGGGTTTATTTTAGAATATGAGCAGATGCATTGGAGAAGAATATACATGTTTTTTGGGGATGTTTTTGCTGTTGGTTGGAGAGCTCTGAAAATATCTAGGAGTTCGAGTTGATAGATTGTGTTGTTTAACTCTTCAGTTTTTTCAATGGATTCCTTATCTGTTAATCCATTTTTCTCTGACAGCAGCGTATTGAAATCACTAGTATAATTGTTGACATGATTATTCCATTTTTTCATCACTTTGATGAGTTGGTTGATGAATTTCAAGGGTCTTTTGTTGGGCACATAAAAATTATCATGTTTATGAGTTCTGGTCTATTGATCCCTTGAGCATTATGTAATGCCCATTTTTATATCTCATTATATCATGTACCATAAAGTCTATTATTCAGACATTACTATTGCCACCCCAGTGGTTTGTTTTTTTTTAATTGCCATTAGGTTGATAAATTTCACCCACGCTTTGACTTTGGGTCATTTTTTTCTGTGAGTTTGAGATGTGTTTCTTGAAGGCAGCAGATTGATGGATTTTATTATCTAATCCAGTCTATTATTTTTTGCCTTTTAATTGTTGCGCATAGGCCATTAACATCCAGTATATCTAAATCTAAATATAGATTTTTCACTGTCATCTCATACTATTTGTGTTTGATATTTCCCTTTCTTCCCCTTTTATAGGGTGATGTGTGTGAGAGGTGTTTATTCTTGTTTCTGTTTCTTCACTAGATCTGTAATATTTTGGGTACTCTTTGGGTACTCTTGTGCTGGTTTCTGTGGTGTGTTACATCCTGTGGGGCTGCATGATTATGTGCTGTGGTTTTGGTTTTCTGCAAATAAAGAACTGGACATTGAACTTTATAATGCTGGTTTTGTTTTCAAGACTTCTCTCCTACACTCCCTCAACAACAACAACAACAACATTCAATCAAATAGTGGTGTAATAGAGATTTGTTCTCTGTAAGACGAGTTACATTCAGTGCAGATGTGTATAATCATATGTACACCAGCAGATTAAGGGGAATGTTCTTTGGGATTGCAAAGGTGTAATTTTGAAAAATATTCTCAAAGGACAGCTGATGAGATCAGTGGTTCATTCTGAAGTTTAAGAAAATTGAAAACTGCACTGGTGAGAAAAATGGCAGGAACTTGTGCTGAGGCATTTTTTTTCCATTACAACAATTCAACTACCCATCATTTTTCAAGGGTAGCAAGGGATGTCCATGGAGAATTTTGTTGGGGAACCTTACACAATCCAAATTGCAACCCTGCAGTTATTTCTGCAGATTTACTTTCATTTCTTCAACTCCAAGAATATCGAAAACAAACAATTTTGAGTAATCCAAGAATGCCTAAAGTGCCCCTTTGATGTGGTGTAAATTGAACTAAGCAGAATTCTGCAAGAGAAAGGTTAGCCAAAACAAACTCACTGTCATCAATCGATGCTGATTCTTAGTGCCCCTCTAGTACAGGCTAGAACCGCCCCAGTGGGTTTCAAGGACTATAATACTTTATAGGACTAGAAAGGCCTGTCTTTCTACCACAGAGCAGTTTCAAACTGATCACCTTGCATTCACCACCCAAAATGTAAGCACTGTGCCACCAGCTTCTCCTTTGAGGGATTAGAGAGACGGAAATGCCACCTTCATGATTCATCAGTCCACATTGCTCTACCTGCCTGAGCAGTGATTCTCTGGGCTTAGAGCACCCTCTGAGGTTCACTGAGGACAGACAGAGTTGACATGGGCACAGTGATGCTGGCAAGGCTCAGGCTGGGGCTACAGCTCTGGCACTGCCCATCCCCATGCAGATTTATTCAAGTAACACAAATACACAAATGTTGGAAATTGAAGAGTGAGTGAAGGGTTGGACTAGAGGAGGGATGCCACTCTCATGTGTTTGATGGGTATAAGAGGAAAAGCACAACTCCACAAAATGAAGAGATGTATTTCTCAACCATGGACATGTCGAACACTTGTTTAAAAATTACTTTATCTTTTCTATAGATAAAGGATGGGATTTAGGATGGAAGTTCAGTTTTCATTTTATTCATTATATGTATCATGCCATAAAATGATTAGACAATATTTAAAAATTCCATGGTCCTATGTATATGTACATTAGTAGGAACCTAGAGATGTTACTCTAAAATTTAGATTTTGAAATTAGAGTCTAAATCCTGCATGCATTGATACATCAGTACTAATTTTATGCAGATAGATTGTAGCTGGGAATTTTACATTATGAAATATCACTGCTCCTCTGGGACCTGAATTCTTACTTTGAGGCTTTGGATTTGTCATTGTATTTGGCTGTTTATGCAGCTGACATGTCCTAGTGAATAAGGAAATATGACATACCCTAAGCTCAAGTACAGTGAGTAATTATGCTTTTACACTCATGAAGCCAAATGGTCCAATCACTTATTCCCATCCAATAAGAGCACCAGGCTCATTTAGCTTCAACTGACTCCAAGGAGTTGGAAGTGTATTGACCTCAACTAATTTCAAAATACTGCTGTTTTATTTCTGTGTGAGTTAGATGCTTTTGAAAATGTAAAATTAATCTGTTATCAAAGTAAATCTTAAAATAAAACATGTGCAGCTCCCCAAAAATAATGTAAGTCAAGAATTTGGGAAGTGCAGACTGGAAGCTAACTGGCATTAAATTCACAAAACAAAATAAAAACCTTTTTATGACCTTTCTATAAATCCCTTAAAAACAGTATGAATCAAAATAGATGCATTTGGAACACTTTCTGTATCAGTCAATATTTTTACATAGTTAAAACTTGATGCTAATCATAAAGTAAACTTGATAAAATAAAATAAATTTTTAACAACCGTCCTTATGCATAGAAACCTTTCAAATAGAAGCACTGAATGAAGTGTTTTGTTGGCATGCTTAGATGCTCCAATAACTAATATGATCACAGTGCTTTTGATAACCAAAGTCATTTCCCCATCTTTAGAAACCTCTACACATGAACAACCAGATTCAACCGATCTCAAAATACTGTGTATGTGAATGAACACTCCCTTTGGCTTCATCTCTGAATGGTGTACATCTTATTTGTTGTGCATTGTGTTTTTGCATGTATGCTTTGATGCATAGTAACTTCTCATGTTATGGAATTGATTTACATTAGACACAAACTATAAGTAAAAATAAATGGCTGGAAAAGCAAAAAAAGTTTCTAGAGTTAGATGGAAGACATGCTTGGAAATGAAAACTAGATATTTTGATCTTTATTTAATAATCATTTATATTATTGTATGACAATACTATATATTTTTGATATAGTAAAGGGGAAGAGAGCACAATAAGTCAGTGGAAAAGAAGACACTGGGAAGTCACAAATGTTAACGGCAACAAACATAAATACTCTTACACACACGTTTGTTATAACAATAATAGATGTGTCAACACATCTGGTGCTACATATGTGTTACATAATGGAGGCCAAACAAATGGGAAGATTTGTGCATGTGTGTAGTAGAACACACTCATAGACAAGGTAACGTTATTGACATTTCTTAGTCATATCCAAAAATGTTCTAAACACGAATCAAAGGACGTAGGGGCTTGTGACCAGGCTTTCACGTGTCTGATGGACCCATAGTCTGGTTTATTGAAGCCGACAGAACACTGCGGGACTAGACAGTGAATTATAATAACACCTTAGAGGAAGATGCCGCTTCAAACAGTAGTTCTCAACCTGTGGGTTGCGACCCCTTTGGGGGTCGACAACCCTTTCACAGGGGTCACCTAATACATCTTGCATATCAGATACTTACATTACAATTCATAACCGTACCAAAATTAGTTATGAAGTAGAAACAAAAGTAATTTTACGGTTGGGGTCAACACAACCTGAGGAACTGTGTTAATGGGTTGCAGCATTAGGAAGGTTGAGAACCACAGCCTTAAAACAATCAACTATAGGAGACCAAGGTCAAGTCCAGGCAATTCTGAGTCATGATGAACTGTGCTCCCACAGGTTTTCAGTATCTGTGCTCTCTGGAGTGACTCATGAAACTAGAGTAATACTCACAAATTTAGAAGTTGTAAATTTCCTGAACTAAATTTCTTAAATTTCATTTTTCTCCTTTGTATAGATTTCAACATTGTTATATCCCGAAATACAGTATCTATAATACATCACTCTCAATCAAAAAATCGATTTATAGCATCTGTAATACATCACTATTATATTTATAGCACTATTGTATTTATAGCATTTATAATACATCTGTATATAGCATCTATAATACATCACTCTCAATTCAAAACTCTATTTATAGCATCAAACTTAAACTTTATGAGCTTTCCTTTTAAAAAGTCTTGATAATTGTATTGTTGATAAATGCATTGGAGTGCAATGAGTAGAAAATAGATATACCCCTTATAATGTTTATAGTTATTGCATGTGCTGTAGATCAATGATATTTAACTAGCTGGCTAGGAGTCTAGCTCGCTATTATCTGCTGATGGATCCTTTACATTTCACTCAGTGAAAACCTGGCAAGTGCACTCTATCTGTGGCTGCGTCATGCACAGCTGGTACACCAGAAGATGAAGTGGCCCCAACACCAAACTGAGTGATTGACAGCCAAGGTTTTCATCTAGCAAAGTGCAGTTTTGTTACATAATTACCAGAATTATATGCAGCACTATATCTATTTCCTGACTATAAATTGAAGGGTTGTTCTCTCTGAGTTATGAAAGAAATTATAAACTAATTTGTGGAAACAACATCTGTTGTGAACAGGCTAAAAGCTCTAGTAAGAAAGGAATAATTTATTTCCTTCTGTTTTGTAGCTATTTATAAGATCAAGAAAAAATGAAAGTCTTTTCCTAGTCTATAGTCCTTCACAAAAATATTTATGTCTGTATGTTTATATTATATAAGAAACATAATGCTATCTGGCTATGCATATACTCAGTAAAAAGAAAAATACTCAACTTCCTTTAAACTTAAAAAACAATACAGAATTGATTTTATTATGACATTTGCATGTGATAAAATGTTATCTATTGTAAAATTTCTTTGTTCTCAGAGCATAAGATAAATATTATAAATATTTGATCATTTTTCATAGGTCGGATAATAAATCAATTATTCTTCTAAAAAATAACATTTTTATTTTCAACTCCCTTAGTCTGCGTTGTCATATTTTGTGAACAATTCATATTAATTCTACTCATATATTATCTCATTCTAAATATTTAAATATCCTTGTTTTAGGATATTATGAGACTTGAGACCTCTTACTCAAACGGAATGTGTGGTTTACCTAAACTGTCCTCATACTTTCTTACATGTGTTCAGCCCAAAGAACTAATGTTACAGATGTCTTGGTTACTTGTTGGTGCAATGCAAAGTCTATTGTTGCTAAGTTTCAGATCAATTCCATGGCAGTGAATTCATTCTCTGCTAATTCTGTCCTTGGTCTAAAGTCCCAATATATAGTTTTATGTGTACTATGTTCTCAATTTTAAGTGTCTTAGTAACGTGGTTTGTGGTGTTTGAGTAATATTTTTTATTAAAAAAAATCTTAGAGAATATATACTCCAATTGTTATTTAGTGTGAATATCAAATTAATAGGTCACAATAATCCTTTCAGGAAATTATATTAAGGAAAAACAGGTAAACTTTAAATAGTGTATGTTTATAATTAATCTCTAATAATCAATATTTAAAATTAATTTCAAGAGAGAAAATATCTGGAATATATATCATGCTTTAGAATTAATTTGTACATTATAAGTGATTTCATGATTAATCATCATGTAAGATATTATTCATATGTTCAGAACCTGTGGAGATATGCCATTTAAATTATAGATACATGTACATATACATGTGGGTATGTAAGTATAGTGATTAGGAATGATCATATAAGATATAATTGATTATAGTTATTTCCTGCTAGAATAACAGGAACAAAAACAATAGGAACATAACTCCCTTCCCTGTTGACTCAACTCTGACTCCTTGTAATTTCATGTGGCACACAGAAGTGCTCTACAGAATAGATTATGCTGCATTTTTCCTGATGGCCATCTGTGGGCTGGAAGAACCAACATTCAGGTTCGTAGTTGCAATACATTTATAGATCACCTGAGTTAAATCGTGCTGTACTTGTCAAAGTTTCATGGATTTTCAATGTTAGGATCTCAGTTAGATGCTTGGCTCTGTGATCTCTAAACAATTTTCAATTTACACAATCCAAAACCAGATATTAGTGCCTTTGGAAAAGGAAAATAAAAGGTTTTCAAAGTTTCTGACTAGTATTTTCTGTGTATTTTGCTGTTGTTTTCAACTGTCTTTTATTGGGTTACATATATATATTTTTTCTTCTGAATGGAATTCTTGTTTTATGTACATATTTTGCAGTTTTACTCTTAAGTCACAGTGAATACAAATTTTAGTATTTCTGTGTTTCAAATTTCATAGAATAGTTTTTCAAAAAGTTTGTGGAAAAATCCTTTAACTTTTAATTCCAATTAAACATTTAACTTTTAATTCCAATTAAACATTTTCTGTAAACATTATGAATTCCCATCATAGGAGTTTATGAAATAATGTATTATATTAGAGTTTTATTTCAAATTTTTTTTATACTATGTACAATAATTAATGTCAAGTATGTGCTTTATGAATAATATGTGTATGGAGACTCCTACAATTTTAGTGATAGGTTGAATTTTAGCATAATTAACCTCTCCTATGAAGAAAATAGTTAAACCCCTTACTTACAATGATAACATAAAGACTTAAACTTAGAATTATTAAAATAATCCAAATCAGGAACTCTTAGAATTTCATGGGATTAAAAAAGTTTCAATAATATCACCTCTCATGAGACAAACATATGACAGACTTATTATTGTTATTATCCAAGCTCATTCAGAAGAAGACATTGAAACGAGGTTATCATTACTGATATCAGGTGGATCTTGGCTGAAAGAAGAGTCTAATAGAATGATGCTTATTTGTGTTTTATTGACTAACCATAGCAGTTAACTGTGTGGATCTTAACATACTATGGATAACATTGTGAAAAATGGGAATTCTGGGACATTCAGTTGTGCTCAGAGTATGTACATATATCAAAAGGCAGGCGTTGGACCAGAACACGAGCTGATTGCATGGTATAAAATCAGGAGGTGTGTGTCAAAGCTGTATATTTTCACCATAATTATTCAATCTGCATGCTGAGCTAATAATATGAGCTCCTGGCTTATCTGAAGAAGACGGTCTCAGGCTTGGAGGAAGTCTCATGAACAACTGTCAACACACAGACGGCACGACCTTGCTTGCTGAAGCAGGAGATGTCTGGAAGAACTGACTGAGGAAGATCAAAGGCTTCCGTCTTCAGTAGGAATCATAACTGAGATAACTGGTGGAGGTGGGGGTGGGGGTGGGAGTGGGGTGGCACTTGCCTTGATGGAGAGCTATCTTGAGAAACTAATTTTGAGGAGGGGTGTGGAGAAAAATAGCAAGGAGGAGCCGTAATCTAAATATTCACAGACAAGGGCCTTAAAAGTGGTACACTCTGCTTTTTTCCTCAGAGTCAGAGATAGATATTTTAATTGACTGTGTTAGGCAGGGTTCTCTAGAGAAACAAGACCAGGACACCTATGATTTTATACACATATAAAATGATAGGTTTATACAGCGAGTAGGAATATAACAGCTAATCAGTCCACATAGCAGCAGAGAGAGTTCCTTTCAACTCACTTCCATAGAACAGTTAATATACTGGGAGTCCTATAACTTGTGGAAGCTGTCGGGTTCAAGATCAAGGAAGCAGACAGCAAAGACCTTCTTAGGGAAAGGCAAGCAGAGTCTGCCCACAGGAAACAAGCAGCAGGGTGGGTCACCAATAGTCAGTAGTTTGGGAGCATAGCAAAGCAGGCCTAGAGGGGATGTCAAATGCAAATAATACAAGGTGACAGAATTCACCAGCCTCAACTCAAGAGATGTAGGATGTACCTACCAGCAGCATGGCAAAGCAGGTCTTGAAGGAGCCTCAAGCTCTAGTGACAGGATCTCTGGACTGGCCTAGCCCACAGGAGGTGCAGCTCACAGGTTAAGACAGAGAACTTAGCTACAAGAGCAGAACAAAAGCTCCAGTAAGCTCTGATCACCAGACAGCAAGAGAGATGGAGGCAGCCTTGCAGAGCCATTGAACTCTTTGCCCTCCAATCAAACTTCAATCTGCTTAATCCACAGGTTCCTATTGGCCAGGTTGGCACAGGAAACCTAACTATCACATTGACCTTGGGCCCTGCTCTTATATTCAAATTCAGTGAAGGTAGCTCCTGAGGGCTGGTAAAGTAAATTCTCTTCTCTCTCCCTTTGTGAGAGTTGTTTTGTTCAATAGCCTACAACTCCTGAAAACTGCAGATGCAAACATCAAGACTAGGATCTTTGCAGGAGATAGTATGTAACTTTTGCCTTTCATCAATCATTGATTGGAATGGGCTATTGTCACAGGACTCAGACCCTGTGGAACCTTCAAGAGCTACAGCAAGAACACAGGGACTGCTATTCATTCTATTATCACCTGAACAGCAACAGAGCAATATATAAAAACAACATCATGTCTCAGAAACAACAGATACTTTAAGTGCACACAAGAAAGCAAGAAAATGTCAAAACTGAGTGGCTTATACACAGAAATACATAAGTGTAAATCAGGTTTTTAAAAGGTATTAGATTTCCCATCAGGTTGTTAAGAAGCATGATCTGCTGCTGCTTTAAACCAATAGAGGAAATGTTCAACAGAACTACAGAAAGAAGGGAAGAGAAGATAAACTAACTCAGGAAAATACATCAAGAATAATATGACTGAACAAAAAACCATATCATTGTGTGCTCACCTCCATGACATGATTGCTGAAGACAAATGGGTGCATAAGCAATTGTGGCGAAGAAAGCTAATGGTGCCCAGCTATCAAAAGATATAGCATCTGGGGTCATAAAGGCTTGAAGGTAAACAAGGGGCCATCTAGCTCAGAAGCAACAAAGCCCAC
>NW_022103903.1:16566948-16572454 GCF_000313985.2 Echinops telfairi | reverse complement strand
GGGAAAATGAGGAGCTGATGCCAGGGGCTTAGGTGGAGAGCAAATGTTTTGAGAATGATGAGGGCAATGAATGTACAAATGTGCTTTACACAATTGACGTATGTATGGATTGTGATAAGAGTTGTATGAGCCCCTAATAAAATGATTTAGAAAAAGAAAGAAAAAAAAAGAATAATGTGACAAAATAAATTAAGAATAATTCAACAATTCCAAGTTGTCAAGAATTTCATATCACTTGAGTCCACAACCAATACCAAAGGAAGGAATGATCAAGGAAGCAGCAGCCAAGACATTGCATTGGCTAAATCTGCTGTATAAGATATTTTTTAAGTGCTGGGTGACAAAGAGGTCAATCTGAGGACTAAAGTGTCCCTGGACTCAGCCATGGCGTTGTCAATCACATATGCATGTGAAAGTTGGACTTTGAATAAGAAAGACTAAAGATGAGTCAGTGCATCTGGATTATGGGTCTGGCAAAGAATAACACAAGTGCCATGGATTACCAAAGAACTAAAAACACATATGCCTTGAAGAGCTACAATCAGAATGCTTCTTAGAAATAAGATTTTTTTCATGCATTTTGGACACATTGTCCAGTTCCTGGAGAAGGACATTATGCTTGGTAAACTGGAAGAGAAACAAATAAGAAGAAGGTTTTCAGTGAGAAGGACTGACATAATGGCTGCAACAATGGGCTCCAACAAAACAATAATTATGATGAGTGAGGATCAGGCAGTGTTTTGTTGTGTTGTTCACAGGGTTATTATGAGTCTGAACAAACTCGATAGTATCTTACAACAGCAACAACAAATAGCGATCTAGAAGATAAACGTTATTAGAACAAGCCGGCTCTCTGAAGGGACACAGCAGTAGACTTGACATAATGAAAACACAAACCAATGAGCTGGAAGATAAAACTTTTAAGACCAAAATGCAAGAAGAATAATCTGTTAAAAATCTGAAGAAAATCTCAGAATTCCATGGAACACTATCAAAAGGAGCAATTTAAGTCCATTGAGTATTGACAATGAGGAACAGAGAGAAGGAACGATGCTCAGAGGAATGAGTTCAACAACTATTAGAAGAGAACTTTCCTATCATCCTGATACCATCGAAAATCACAATTCAAGAATGTCAAACAGACTTGCTTACAGAAGAAAATCACCAGGGCACAGCATATTCAACCTTTCTAACCTGAAAGATTAGGAGAGAACCCTGAGAGCAACTGTGGAAAACAAAATTCCGCACAAAGGTGAAGAAATAAGAATAAGCTCAGGTTTTTCTGTTGAAACCATTCTGTTAAAAATACAATGGAAAAAAAAAATACAATGGAAAGATATATGCAAACCATTGAATGAAAAAGGGAAAGTAATACCAGCAAAAGTGCTATAGCTAGCAAAAATTTCCCTCAAATATGAGTGAGAAATACAGACATTTCAGACAATGAGAAAACTAAAAGAGTTTGACAAATAAGACCAGTGTTATAAAAAAATACTAAAAGCAGTTATTTGGGTGGAAAATCACAACAGACAGCAGCCTAAGCCTACATATAAGACACCATCATCCAGAATCAGCCTACTCAATAACACACACAGTGAAACAAAAATGCAAGATTCAAATTAGGAAACTAGGGGAAAAATCCTCAATAGCAACAAGAACAAAGCAATAGAAGGAAGAAATGGAGTAGTTCACAAAAGTTACTAAACTGCCTAAAATATAGAAAAATATTAACCTATAACAAACTAACTTAAAAAATTATAAGACATCTACAAAATAAAATAGAATACAACCACAAAAATCTACTAAATACTAGGACTAACACAGAAAAGTGAAGGAATAATATTACAACTAACACACAAACCAAATAAAATCCATATGAGAAATTAAAATATACATAAGCAGCAATAAAATCATACTTATAAATAACAATATTGGATGTAAATGTATTAAACTAACTAAGCAGTTAGTTAGTTTAATACATTTAAAACTAGTTAAGAGACAGAACAGCAGAATAAGTAAGAAAATATGATTCATTAATATTTTGCTTACAAGAAACACAACCGAAACACAAACACAAAAGCTGACTAAAATTAAAGAATGTGTGTGTGTTTGTATATATATATAGTGATATAAATTCCTGATAATAGATGTGAAAGCAAAATCCCTCATGAGAGACAAAGAAATTATGTAATGAAAGAAGCCACAATCAAACAAAAATACCTAGCCATAATAAAACATCTGTGTACCCAATTAAGGATGCTTATAGACTTGAAGAGACAAATAGACAATTCTACAAAATAATGGGACAGTTCAATATATCATTCTTAAGGACAGATAGATAAAATGGAATGAAAATCAACAAAGATACAAAATAATTATAAAATTAGCTTGATCCTTTAGACACATAATGTACACTTCACTCTAAAACAGCATAATATACATTATTTTCCAGTATTCATTAGATATACTCTAGAATAGAGCATATATTGGCCCACAAAGCAAACATCAATAAATTTCAAAGCATCCATATACAACAATCTGTCTTATCAAATCACAATGTTATTAAATTAGAATATATTCACTTGAAGATCAAGCAAAAAATATCAAGCACATAGTTAAAGGCAAATGTAAACCATAGAACTTTAAAGATAATCAATGAAAACAGAAGGACAAATGTAAGGGCCCTTATAAAACTGCACTACCAAACATAACGAAAGACATTCACAGGAGGTGATCATGAGGTGTCAATGGAATCGGGTATCAGGCATCTAATACCCAGAATAAAACCATACCCAAGGTGAATGTGGGGCAGGGGTGGGGTGGGGGTGGGGCGCATGGAATGGAGACCCAATGACCATCTGTAGACAATTGGACATCCCCTCACAGAGGGGTCACAGGGAAGAGATGAGCCAGTCAGGGTATAGTATAGCACCGATGAAACACACAACTTTCCTCTAGCTCTTTGGTGCTTCCTTCACCCGGCTACCATGACCTCAATTCTACCTTACAAATCGGAGTAGACCAGAAATGCACACTGCTACAGATAAGAGCCTGCAACACGGAGAATCTGGGATAGATAAACCCCTTAGGGCCAACAAGGAGAGTAGACATACCAGGAGGATTAGGGGAAGGTGTGGGGAAAAGATGGAACCGATCACAAGGATCAACCTGGAACAACTAACTCCCTTCAAGGGGGACAAATAATGGAAAAATGGGTGAGGGGCAACGGAGGATGATGTAAGATATAGAAATAATAATCTATAACTTATCAAGTGTTCATGAGGGAGGGTGAACCGGGAAGGAGGGGGAAGAAATGGGGAGCTGATATCAGGGGCTCAAGTGGGAAGAGAATGCTTTGAAAATGATGATGGCAGCATATGTGCAAATGTGCTTGACACACTGGAGGAATGTATGGATTGTGATAAAAGAAGTAAGAGCCCCCAATAAAAGTATTAAAAAAAAAGGAAAAATATTAACACTACAAAAACAAAATGGAAGACTAGGCCCTCCTAAAAATATACCATTTATATCAGAAGGCTTCATCAAAAGAGTTAAAAAGAGAACACATAGATTGGGTGATGATGCATTGGATAAAGGAGTGGTCTCAAAAATCTATTTAAAAACTACACCACCTCAATAAGAAAAACACGGATCATCCAATCCAACTATGGGCAGCACACATAAATAGGCAAGTCACCAAAGAAGACATCCAAGTAGCTAGCAATCATTGTGATGCTTAGTCATGTAAGAAATCTAGCTATAAACAATGATGGTGTACCACTTCATATGGATCTAATAGAATAAAAATAAAAAATAAAGCAGACAAAATGTTGGAGAGGATGAAGAAAAATTATAACATTCATACACTGCTGATGGGTATTCAGAATTCAGTCACCATATTGGAAAACAGCACTTTGAATCTTTAAACAACTGCAAATAGAAATGCCATGTTGTAGTTATCTTCAGAGGTGCCATCCAGTTGGCTCTTACCCATAGCACCCCAAGGAACAACAGAATGAAACACTGCCCAGTGCTGCAACATCATCCCACAATTGTTCCAGAATGAAACACTACCCAGTGCTGCACAATCCCACAATTGTTCCTATGCTGAGCCCATTGTTACAGTCACTACGTCAATTCATCTCTTGAGGGCCATGATTTCCTCCCACCGTCCCTCTTTTTTACAAAGCATGATGTCCTTCTCCAGAAACTGGGCTCTCTGGACAATCTGTCCATCTGTGAAATCTCTCCATCCTTGTCTCTAAGGAGTTCTCTAGCCATATTTCTTTCAAGACAGTCCTTTTAGCAGTCCATGGTACTTTCAATGTTCTTCCCCAGCTCCACAAAAAATGTGTCCATTTTTCTTTAGTTTTTCTTATTCATTGTCTAACTTTCACATGTGGTAGGAGAAGATTGGAAATACCCTGGGTTGATTCGGGTGCACCTTAATCCTCAAAGGAACATCCTTGCTTTTCAATACTCTTGTGAAGCAGATTTAATTAATGTAATGCATCATGTGATCTCTTGATAACTTCTTCCATGAGTATTGATTGTGGATCAAAGCAAGACAAAATCCTTGAGAGCTACAACCTTTTCTCCATTTGTCACAATGTTACCTGTGTTAATTAATGCCCCTAATAAGAATGGGCATTCCAGAGCTATTAATTGAACTCCTGGGAACTCATACATGATATATGAGGCAGTTGTGGGAACAGAACAGGGAAAAACTGTATCATTTAAATTATTCAGTTGTAAGGATTTGGGTCTTCTTCACATTGAATCTTAAATCCCCACTAAAGGCTGAAATCCTTGAACTTCATCAGCATGTGTTTAAGTCCTCCTCACTTTCAGCAAGTAATGTTGTGTCACCTGCATATCAGAGATGGATAATAAACTTCCCTCTAATCCTCATGCCACATTCTTATTCATATGATCCAACTTTTCTGATGATTTGCTCAGCACACAGATTGAATAAATATGATGAAAGGATACATCCCTGACACACCTTTCCTGATTTTACATGTCAAAATATCTCCTTGTTCGGTTTACAAAACTGGCTCTTGATTCATGTGTAGGTTTCTCAAGAGCACAATAAAGTGTTCTGGACTGTCCATTATTCTCAAGGCTATGCATAACTTGTTGTTATCCATACTGTCATATGCTTTGGTATTGTCAAGAAAATTCAAGTACAGTATATACCTTTCTGGTATTCTTATTCTTCGACCAACATCCATCTGACAGAAATACCATATGACTCTTCATAGTCTCTACTTGGTATACATATGGTGTATATAAAATATACTATGTATATGCCATATACATATGGTATCTATAGAAATACCCTATGACTGCAATATCTCTACTTGGTATGTATATGGTGTATATAGAATATACCATGTATATGCCATATGCATATGGTATCTATAGAAATACCATATGACACTGCATGGTCTCTACTTGGTATGTATATGGTGTGTATATATATAATATATCATGTATATGCCAT
>NW_022103903.1:16553303-16566848 GCF_000313985.2 Echinops telfairi | reverse complement strand
ACTGCATTGTCTCTACTTGGTATATATATGGTATATATAATAATATATCATGTATATGCCATATACATATGGTATCTATAGAAATACCATATGACTCTGCATTGTCTCTACTTGGTATATCTCCCAAAGGAATAAAGACCAAAAATATAAACAGAGATAGGCACACTCAGTGCTATCTACAAAAGCAGTGGGATAAAAACAACCAATCTGCCTGTCTGTGAAGGAATAGATAAGTAAACTCTGGTGCACACATACAGTGGAATATTATGCAACTCTAAGAAACTATAATGAAAGTGGAAGATCTTATAACACTGACAAATTTAAAGACATTATAGTTAGTATCGTTAGTTAATTTCATAAGGTTGTTCAAAAGAATAAAGTACTGATAGATGCTACAACATGATGAATCTTAAAAAAATATGCTAAGTAGAAAAATTAGTTACAAAAGGCATATTTTAGTATTGTACTGATATAAAATCCAGGATAAGTAAATATGTGGAGACATAAAATCTTAATTTTGCCTAAGGTGATAGGGGGGACTTGTGGTAGGAAATAAGAAGTAAATGCTAATGGGTTTAATGTTATTTTTAAACAACAATATTAATATGCTCTTACAGTGATTTTAATGATGTTCCTAGAAATCTTTTAATAAACAACAAAATTATTAAAATGATAAATAATAAAGAAAAACACTGCATTTCACCATGATTATAAAAGAAAAAAAAAACTAAGAAAAAACTATTTTGCCCCAAAAGAAGCAGACTTTGAAGGCCATGGTGAGGCTGGGGGCTAAGAGAGGGAAGACAGGTAAGGAGGAAGGTATAGAAAGGAAAACAGAATGGTAGACGAACCCCATACGTGGGGACTGTCAGGTATACTGTCTGTGTTCTGATGACTGAGGCTGTGCACTGTCTGGTTCATGTATTTATCTTGTGTGTTTTATACACCAAAATAATTTTTAAAATCTCGCATTTAGGATTAGGCACATCTAAATTAATTCTCCGCACTATAATCTCTAGCTGTGAGAATACACTCAGGGATGATGTATCCAGACAGCATCCAAAAGACAAAATAAACTGCATCGAGTTTTCTAATGATATTAAATTAATATAAAATATGATCAAAGTGTACATTTGATAATTTGGTGACTTCAACAGTAAAAATCAACCCTTCAATTTCCATAAAGTACCTATTCCAGATTTGAAGGGAAGAGGCAAAATGATTATTAAAATTAGAAAGGTAGATAGCGTAGGAAGGAGCTCAAATGGTGACCTTGGAGGAAAGGACATTGCTCCTTTGTTGCTCTGTCCCTGAACTCTGATAGGAATTCAGTTGAGCTGGAACAGAGATATTAGAGGATGGAATACCAGCAGCCTGCTGCTCATGCCTGATTTAGCCTCCTGCAATTGTTGAAAAAGCTTCTGTGTGGAACCATCTCTTATGACAAGAAGGGATTACTGTGAAAAGCACAGCTGCTTTGCTGAGAAGAACATGAAACCTACAGGAAATCAGTAGGAAATAGGTAAGAGCAGAAATCTTTCTCCTCTAGCTCGTCTTTTGTTGCTGTTTCTTGTTAGCATCCACCAAGTCAGATTTGACTCCTGACGATCTTATTATAAGAGGTGGTAACCTTGCTTGATCCTGTGACATTTTCATGATCATCACTCCAACACATAATTCTCCTGCCTTATTCAATTTCCAGTTTTTCCATGTCTATAAGGAAATTGAAAAAAGCAAAAACAAAATATAACTTGGGGCAAGTTCATGTTAGTCTCCAAAGTGACCACAAAAGGATTTTCAAGATTTTAAATATATAATTTGCAGCAGATTTGCCCAATGTATTTGACTTCTTGACTGCTGCTTCAATAGTCCTTGGCTGTGGCCCCCACAAACACTAGAAACCGTGAATCTTCTATTTGTTCTTCATGCTATAGTTCTGAGTGCTAGTTATGAGGATTCTGTTTCCTTCACTATCAAGTTTAAGCCTTGTCTGTAGTCTCTTACCTTCATCAATGCTTCCATTTGACTTCTTTTTGGCAAAGTTGCATTGCCTGTATACCATCTGGTCTTACTCTGGACCAGAGGCTGTGTTCTTTTTCAAACCATTCAGTTTCATGGTGCATTTTTTCAGTTTACAGTTGACTAATGTGGAAAAGTACAACACTGCTGCACTCATTTTCCAATTTGAACCACACACCAACCCTTTCTTCTCTTTGAACCATTACATCTTGATCCACGTACAGGCGCAGAATGAACAATACTAAATATGGGGATTTAATTTTTATAATATTATAATTAATTATAACCCCCCCCCCCAAAATGTTATCCATTGAGTCTGTAGTCAATAAAACACAGGGAGATGTCTTCTTGGTATTTTCTGTCTTCTGTTAAGATCCATTGGGCATCATCAATGATCTCTCTCCTTTCAGGTGGTCTTGTGAACACAGCTTGAATTTGGCAGTTCTCTGCAGCTTATTTCCAGCATGTGATATTGATGATATTGTTTCATGATTTCCACTTTTTTTTCAATCCTCTTTACTTGGATTGGACAAATAACTGGATCTTTTCATTTCTGTTAGCCAGGGAAGTTTCTTCCAAAATTTTCTAATGTAGATGAGTAAACTTTGCACCCTCTTGTTGAAGAATCTCAATTGATATTCCATCAATTTCTAGAGCCTTGATAATAGCCCATATATTCTATTTACTCTTGCTAGTAATAAATCACCAATTGAAATTATTGAAAGATAATTATTTTTGGTGTAGCAAAATGATGTAGTCCATCCATCGTCTTTTTGTGTTCCCTGTATCACTCAATTTTTGTCCTTATAATTTCATTTTGTAAGTGTAAACTTTTTCTTTAGTTTTAGGAACTTCAGAAGTACTAATTATGTTCTTCCTTTTGGCTGTCCAATTTTTTCTTATCTCCTAGACTTTCTCTTTTAAAGGTCCTCTTTAACCCTTTTAGTCCACCAATTCCTCCATTTACTGTAGTTTTTCTGCACATGTGTGTAAGATTCAGTCTCCTGTTTCATTCATTTTGGCATTTTCCTTCTTTCCTGTCCTTTTAAGTACCTTTACCTTTTTCAGGTACCTTTGATGCCTTCCTACAATTCTTCTGGTCTCTCGTGAATAGTATTCAGCATATCAAATCTATCATAATTATATCATATTTTAATATATAACATATATAATAAATATATATAATATATATTATATCATATATATATTTAATTGATCAGTGTGCATTCAAGGTCTGACTTTGGTTTTCACGGACTTCCTTTGATTTTCTTCAGCTTCTACTTGAACTTGCACATAAATAATTGGTGATCTATCCCATTCTTTAGTCAACCCTTTACTTTTTTTGAATGATTATATTGAGCTTTTCTGACAGTTTTCCCCCAATTGTAGTTAAATAAATCATTAGTCTTACAGAATTTTATCATGCAATCTCTAGTGTTTTTTCTTTCACCAAATGCCATTTTCCAATTTCAGATCTTTCATTTGGGTTTCTAAGGGTCTATTAAAATCACCAATAACTATAAAATATTTTGATAATTCTTATATTTTATATATGAAAGAAACTTTCTGAACATAATATATTTAAACATATTCTTAAAATATATGAGTATATAAACAAAACAAAAGCTACTTCCATAAGGTCGACTCTCACTTCTTAAAAAGACCTTGTAGGATAGAGTAGACTGTCTGACAGGATTTCCAAAACTATAAATCCTCATCAAAGCAGCCTGGTAGCTCCTTATTCTGCATGGCAGCTGGTTGGTTGGAACCATCAATTTGTTGGTTAGTGGCTAACCACTGTAATCAACGTGCTACCAGCTGTTCCGATATATGTGGTCTATAAAGAACATGGGAAAATGGAATCTAAAGGTAATGAAATTTTCATATATACCTACACATTTTTTAAAGTTTCCCTAGTGTTTATCATTACAAGGTTGTATTTTAGTTTTCAAAGTAGGTTTTAGTTGTTATTTCACACTTGTTTCTTTGAATCAAGGAAGCTTAATCAAAACATTCAAAAGTGTGCTTAACTATTAGTCCATAAGTTCATTTCTTTACTTTGATATGTATTTTTGTTTTTGCTGTCAAATAACACTTGATTTAAAAAATACCATTCTTGATTAACCTCAGTCTAAGCTAATACTAACTTTTTTGATAATTCTCAACATATGGGAGTTGTCATTACATTTTATTTAGTTTACCTTCAATAAAAGGTTTAAAAGTGTCTAATTATTTCTCTCCTAATTTTCTACATATTTAGTTTGTATTATTTGATATTTTGTGTATTAAGAAAAAAAATAAATTACTTTTAAGGGTAAAATTTAGTAGAAAAGAAAGATTAAATTATTTAACATAAGTTAAGCTAGCTATAAGAATTAAGTCAATGTTAACTTGCTTTGTAGAAAAATATAATGCCATACATAATTAAATAAACATTATTTAGTAATCACACATTGATTTAGAAATAATTTTGAAATTTTTTAAAAAATTATATTATGGAATCCAGGTATACCTTAATTTTAAAAGTTTACTTATTTATTTCTAGCAATTTTTTCTCAACATTATGCAGTTAATCATAACAATGGATTTTTAATATTAAAATATCTATATGAAATCTAGTAATTTAAAATTTTGTTTCATTTATATTTTATTGTAGTTTAATTTAAGAGCAGATTATTTCTATAGAAAAAAAGATTTTTGTCTCTGTCTGAGGTTTTTGTTTTACCACTGCTTCTCAATTTACATGCTTTCCTTTGAGCAAGTTTATAAGCAAATATAATTTGTTAGAGAAAAAAATCTGTTATTTGTTTCAAAACCCAAATGAAACTGGGTAATGTTTTGTAGTTATTTCACACAAAGAGATGAAAAAACTTGTAAACCTTTGTACATCTCATCGAAGGCATGGCCGCTGAATTAAATTGCACTTATCTCCCAGAAACGCTTAGTACATAATGAGAAATAAAAATGTCTTAAGTCAGAATGTCTGTCGTGTGCGGTGCAGAGATTACTATACACTTTTAAAAATCACTTTTATTATCAGTTAGTTTGCCAGTTGAGATAAAATGTAGTCCACATATTGTGTTTATATTATCACTGTCTTCACACTGAAGAATCTTAGGAGTTTTGGCCCAGAGGCACTGAACAAACTTTGGATTTCTATTGGAGTCAGTTACTTTTTCCGTTTCTAAAACCACTGAACTCAATCAACCACTGTAAATTTATGCTGAACCAGCAGAAAACAGTAAATCAGACTACAATTCCATTATCACAAAGAGAATGATTTCTGAAAACTTACATTCTAGCAAAATATAAAGATAGCATAGTTCTGAGATATGTCTTAAGTAGTACCCTAATTTTAAGCTGAAGAATATGTATTTTTGATTAAAATTAGTGAGACTAACTTTTGAAGTGCCAAAAAAATATGCAAGATACTCTGAAAAGATGATTAACTTATCCTCAAAAGCTATAATGTGCTTACATGATATATAATTTAGTTGTGCTATGTTCTAGGGAATAATTTCCTATTTTACATCCCTAACTGATTTCATAAATGCATAACATGATAAGATTAATGTCATGGAGAATCTGAATACTTTGAGTATCTTCTGAACCTGTCTGTGGTGTCAGATGTCATAATCCATGCATTTTCTATCTTCTTTTAAAATGGTAATATAATTTGATTGAAAGGTAAAGTAATTGAAAATGTTATCACCCCTTACCATTTTTAAAAGTTCAAGGTTATTTTTTTGTTCATCTACTTTGAAAGTGTAAAGTGAGCATTCTTGTTTTGATTTGAACATTACATCCTAAAATTAACCTCCTTTTTTCTAGAAACAATCTCTAAAAAATAAGACTCAACCTAATTTAATTTGGTGTTCTCCTTATGTAGTAATATCAAAACAAAACTTTTCAAAAGCGGGTGATTTTAAAAAACAAGAATTTCTTTTCTCAACATAGACCACACTACTGGTGGGTGTTGAGTCAAAGCTCACTCATGGTGACCAGACTTGGGGGCCGGACTTATGTTCCAAATTGGTTTTAATGGCTTAGGAAGTACAAAGACAGGCATTTTTCTAGGTAAAACCTAATCTCTAACTTTTCTGTTAGCAAATGATAGTGCCAATCAGTTTTAACCACAAGGGCACTACTCTCACAGATCAAGGGGTGAGGAGACCTAATACGGGGCAACATGCTGGAAAATGCCCTTCTTTATCTGTTATCACAGGAGTTTCTGGAGATTTCTTAGAAACTGTTTAATTATCCTGTCTGTGTCTCAGTGTCTATATGATACTTGGTATAGCTCAGAAGTGATTAGATTTATTTATGCTAATTTTAAGGAAATTAATCAAATCTTCTGTTTCCAAAGTGGTCACATGGTCACTACATGGTAGAAAGAAAAATAATTTGATACAGATTTTGGGGACGTAATTCAATGGAGAACAGCTATTGTTGTTAGGTGCCTTCAGGTTGATCCCAACTTGTAGAGAAGCTTTGACAACAAAACTAAACATTGCATGATATTATGTCATCCTCATCAAGATCGATATGTTTGGGATCAGGTGGCTGCCACTGTGCCAGTCCATTGCCTCGGCGGGCTTCCTCGTTTCCATTGACCTTCTGTTCTCCAAGAATGATGTGCTTTTCAAGGTACTGGTCTCTCCGGAGACATGTCCAAAATTTGTGAGATGAAGTTTTTCCATTCTTGATTCTAAGGAGCATTGACTGTACTTCTTTCAAAACAAATTTGTTTGTTCGTTTCGCAGGCGGTGGTATTTTCAATTTTCTTCTCCAGCACCATAATTCATACGAATCGATTCATATTTGGCCATCCTTATCCAGTGGTTTATTTCCACAGGTATGTAAGGCAATTACAAACAGCCTGGCTTATATCAGGCTTACCTAAGTGCTCCAAGGGGCATCTTTGCTTTTCAACACTTTAAAAAAAGGTCTTGTGCCACAGAGCAGGCGGACGCATTACGTGCTTTAATTTCTTCATGGCTGGTTCCGTGCGCGTTAAGTGTAGATAGAAGCAAAATGGAATATTTGACAATTTCATTCATTGCTCACTTTATCAGGGTGTGTATATTGTGAAAGTTTATGCTTTCCTTACATTGAGTTGTCATCCACACTGAGGTTGCACTTCTTAATCTTCATCAGCAAAGGCTACTGGGCCTCCTCATGTTGTTCAAAACGTGTCGTCTGTACTCGGAAGTTAGTCACAAGTCTTTCTCCAGTCAACACGCCAAGTTCTTCATCTAGCTTAGCTTCTCCAATGATTCCCATCAGTGTCCAGATATAATATGTATGCTAGCAGGATACAACAATGACACACCCCTTTCAGATTTTGAACTCTTAGCAGGAGTCCTCAAACTACTGCCCGCGGGCCACATGCAGCCCACCTAGGACATTTATCTGGCCCGCCGGGTGTTTTTGCCCCATTTGCTTTTTTACTTCAAAATAAGATGTGTGCAGTGTGCTTAGGAATTTGTTCATAATTTTGTTTTGTTTTTTAACTATATCTGGCCCTCCAATGGGTCTGAGGGACAGTGAACTGGCCCCCTGTTTTAAAAGTTTGAGGACCCCTGCTACAGTTTCCCATTGCTCTGTTTGTAGAACTGCCATGCCCAGTTCCTCATGAACTCAATGAGGTGTTTTAGAATTTACATTGTTTTCAGTGTTGTCGACAGTTTGTTTTAATCCACAAAGATGAATGCTTTCGCATAGTCAATAAAACACAGACACATCCTTTTGGTATTCTCTGTGTTCAACCAAGATTCATATGACATTAGCAATGATACCGCTCATGTCACATCCTCTTCTGAACCCAGTTTGAATTGTTGACTGCTCTTTGTTGATGTACTAGCACAACCTGTGTTGAATTATCTTCAGAAAATGTTGCTTATGTGTAGTGATGTAGTTATATACTTTCTGCATTTTTTGTGTCAGTTTTCTTTAGAGCGGGCACAAATGTGGAGCTCTTCCAGTCAATGGTCCACATAACTATCTCTCTTCCAAAATTGTTTGCATAGACAAGTGAGTGCTTCCAGTGCTTCTTCAGTTTGTTGAAACATTTTAATTGATATTCCATCAATTCTCGGAGCTTTGTTTTTCACTAATGTCTTAGTGCAACTTGGATTTCTTCTGTCAGTATCACTTGCTCTTTTTCATGAATGGCTTCTTGAAATAATTGAAGATAGACCAGTTATTTTTAGTAGAGTGACTGTGTAATTCTTCCATCATCTTGGTGCTCCCCGTATGAATCTAGATTTTTTCCATAGAATATTTTAATACTGAAACTCCAGGCATGAATTTTTCCTTCAATTCTTTTAGCTTGAGCTATACTGAGCATATTCTTCAATTCTGAGTTTCTGACTGAAAGTCTTTGTGCATTTCATTATAATGCTTTACTTTCTTTTTAAGTTGTCATTTGAAATTTTTATTAGTTCTTTTACTTCATTATTCTATGTAATTTAGTTATTCTGTTCAAGAGAAATTTCAGTCTATTCTGATATGCAGTCTTATCTTTAGTTTAGTTTAGATTTTTTTTTGCTTGTCTTTTTAACAACCCATTCCTCTCTTCATCAAAGATGCTTGAAGCCATCTGCAGCTCATCAATTTTTGTCATTGTTAATCAGTGTGTCAAATCTTGAGATGTTTCCAAAATTCAAGTAGGACATACGCAAAGTCACGTTTCGGCTCTTGTATATTTATTTTAATTTCTTCAACATCAATGGGAATTTACATAAACAATAGATGATCTGCCTCACTGTCAACCATTGGCTGCTTATATTGAGCTACTCCATCTTGTATTCCCACAGATGCACTTAATTTTAATCCTGTGTATGCTCCCTGGCAAGGCATGGGTGCAGTCACTGCTTATATTGTTGCAAAAGTTAATTACAATGAAGAAGTCATAAATCTTGACAAATTTCCAACTTTGTTTATAGCAGAGAGAATACTGAAGTAAAATACACACAAATATATAACCAACTACTGAAAATATTAGTGGGGACATTATGGAGAAAAAAAATCAAGACTACGGTGTCAGCGAGGGATTCAGTAGTAGCATTTAATTTTACAAAAATTCAAAAATAAGCAAAACCTTTTTTACATAAAGGGATTAAAAATGTGCCAGTTGTTATCCAAAATTTCTTGGGTTCAGTGAGACTTCTCAAAAAGCCATAATATGTTATGGATGAGATATGTAAGCTGTAAATGTTACAGTAAACAGTCTTTCTATGAAAAGCAAAAGTAGAGTGTTTATAGCATTGCAAATAATCCCAAGATGAAAAAGGAAGAAGTAAAAGCTAATAGTAATGTATTGTATTGTAACAAAAAATATTGCATTATAAAATGAAAATTCTAAATGGTCTAAAACAATGTGCTGAAGACAAAGCGGGTGCATAAGCAAATGTAGTGAAGAAAGCTTATGGTGCCCAGCTAACAAAAGATATAGTGTCTGGGATCTTAAAGGCTTGAAGATAAACAAGCGGCCATCTAGCTGAGAAACAACAAAGCCTACATAGACGAAGCACACCAGCCTGTGTGATCATGATGTGTCAATGGGATCAGGTATCAGGCATCTAAGACCCAGAATAAAAAAAACATACCCAAGGTGAATAGAGGGGAGGGGCATGGAGTGGAGACCCAATTCTCATCTTTAGACAATTGGACATGCCCTTAAAGTGTGGTCACAGGGGAGAGATGAGCCAGTCAGGATGCAGTGTAGCACCAATGAAACACACAACTTTCCTCTAGCTCTTTGGTGCTTCTTTCACCCCACTATCACGACCTCAGTTCTACCTTGCAAAATGGATTATACCAGAGCATGCACACTGCTACAGATAAGAGCCTGAAACCCAGGGAATCCAGGATAGATAAACCCCTCAGGGTCAACAAGGAGAGTAGAGATACCAGGGAGAATTAGGGGAGGGTGGGGGGAGAAAGGGAAAATTGATCACAAGGATCAAACTAGAACCCCCTCATAGGGGGATGAATAACGGAAAAGTGGGTGTTGGGGTGATGGAGGACGGTGTAAGATATGGACAATTAATCTATGACTTATCAAGGGTTCATGAGGGAAGGTGGGTGAGGCAGGGAGGGGGAAGAAATGGGGAGCTGATATCAGGGGCTCAAGTGGGAAGAGAATGCTTTGAAAATGATGATGGCAGCATATGTGAAAATGTGCTTGACACATTGGAGGAATGTATTGATTTTGATAAGAGATGTAAGAGCCCCCAATAAAAGTATTTAAAAAAAAAGGATATATCAAACTTTTTGTAAAGAATTAAATTTATATTATTGAGATTGCTTCTGACATGAAAGAAAACAGCAGTACCTTCAAGGGTTAAGGGAGGAGATCGTGAGAGAAAAAAAGAGGAATATTACAATAATAATCACTCTAACTTTCATGCCATCAGATTCAAATGGTATACTCATGCTAACTCATATTAAGCAGAGTAAAATATTAATAATCGCAAGGATTGTTATAAGAGCCGTAAAATCCCCCAATAAAATGATTTATATAAAATAATAATGATAATAACCATTGCTAAAGAATTGATCTCAACTCATAGTGGCCCCATTTAGAAAAGAACTGCTTGTGCTGTTGCTGTTCTGCTGGTCAGCGTCATCAGGCTAGTTCTGACCACAGATCTTCTATGTACCATAGAAGGAAACATGCTTGACCCAGCGCCAGATTCACCATTGCTCCCATGTTGGAGCCCATTGTGGCAGCCACGGCGTCCATCTAGCCGGTCAAGGCTATTTATTCCTCTTAACGTGTCCACAGTACTGAAGAGAAAGTCATCCCATGCTTGCTTCTGAGGAGAATTCTCTTGTTCTTCTTCCATAACATTTGTTGTTTCGGTTGGCAGTACAAGTACTTTCAATAATCTTCACCAGCATGATAATTTAAGTGCACTGGTTCTTTTTCAATCCTCCTTCTTGAATATCAAACTTTGACTTACATATGAGGCAATTGAAAATACCATGGCTCGGGCAAGGTGCACTTTAGTCCACGAAGTAACATCATTTCAGCACGTTAAAGAGATGTTTGTACCACATATTCAATCACTGAAATGTGCCATTAGATCTCTTGATTGCTGATTCCACTGGCTTCAATTCTGGATCCAAGCAAGTTGAAATCCCTGAATTCAATTTTATCTATGTTTATCATGATATTAGCTATCAGTTCAGTTGGGAGGCTTTTGATTTTCTTTATGTTGAGTCTTATTCTATACTGAAGGCTGTGATACTTGATCTTCAACAGCAAGTGATTCAAGTCCTCCTTATTTTCAGCAAGTCAGATTGTGTCATCTGCATATCAAAGGTTGTTAATAAGCCTTCCTCCAATTCTGATGCCACATTCTTCTTCATATAACCCAACTTCTTGGATTATTTACTCAGCATACAGATTGAATACGCACTGTGAAATTCTACAACCTTAACACACATCTTAATTATAATCCATGCAGTATTCAGTTGTTCTGTTCCTGCAACTGCCTTTTAATACATGTACAAGTTCTGCCTGAGCACAATAAGGTGTTCTGGAATTCTCATTCTTCTCAAGGCAAACCATAGTTTGTTATGATCCAACAGTCAACAGCCTCTGCATAATCAATAAAACAGAAGTAAACATATTTCAAGTATTGTATTCTTCCTACTTCAATACAAATGTTAGAAATCTAAATAGTGTCACCAGGTAGCAGGTCATATGAAGAATGGGTTGCTCAAACCTAAAATTCAAGAAAAAAGGGACAGGGGAGTAGGAAACACAGAAACTAATGTATGAATAAGATAGTATATTGGAAAATACTCCATGAACCAAATCTGTTGTGATGAGCAGCTTTCAACTTCTACTGGAATAGAATGGTGAGGAATGGATGTGGGGCCACACCTATCCTACATAAAGGGGATCAAACCAAATGAACACATTCCCAGGTATTAAGGATAGAGTCCTTTTTCAGAAACACTTCTCAGTTATGTTCAGAGGGATTTCTCACTGTGGTCCTTAGCCTCTCAGCAGGATGCTTGCTTGGCTTCTGCCATCTCTGAGTGTCAAAAAGCTCTTTTATCACTGACACATGCCTATGGGGAACCACAATCTGCTGTGCAGCCTACTGCCCAAAGTCACTGTTTGTATTCAGAGTGTGGGCCAGGAAGCTCAACACTTGGCCTCACAGGATTAACACTACAACTTTCTCAGTCATGTGGCCTTAATGCTGTGGTCCATGGTATGTCTGGTACCTCTGTGCTTCAGGTAGGGATCATGCATGTGCTCCACTGAAGGCTTTGCTCTCTAGATATTCCTGGGATTCCTCACTCCTTCTTCTGAAGTGGCTCATTTGTGCTTCCATAGGAGTGAAAAACAGACCATTCCCTGAGTTTGACTATACTAATGCTTATTTGCACGACCACCCAGTAACCGCGGAGTTATAAAGGCTACAGATAAAAGAGCCATGACAGGGAATTTTGGAAATTTGGAAATTCAAAAACAATTTTCCTAAAGTATTATCTTCAAGAAGAGGACACAAAAAGTTAAATTATGTTCCTCACAGACAGCAAGTTAAAAGCAGTAAAAGTGAGTCATGCAAATTATAGGAAATCAAAGTTAGAAACATTTTGAAGAACACATTACCATTAGAAATATATTTTTCTTAAATCTTATATTCCATTTTATATTCAAGCTTTTATTTAGAGGTGCTAGGATACAGAAGTAAGGCTTTTATACCTGAAGTTATTCTTCTCCAAAACATACTGTAAGTAATTTGTTTCTTCCTCCAGCACAATGGTGAGAACTCGTCATACTGGCAGTGCATTGAAAGTAAGAGGTAACTCTTGCCAACCCTTCTTAAGTAAAATCGTTGTTGGGATTAGAAAATCTCAGGGAAACTCTAGGATTAATTATTTTGGTGCTTATGAGTAGTTCTGTTGTCAAGAGAATAGCAGTGAATGTTTTATTAATAAGAGATTTTTTGCTTAATAGATTTGGTAAGGTACTTTAAGCACTTGTAGACAAGGAGCGAAAGGTTATTTTAAATACACCTGACACTATGGTTTACTAACTCAGTCTTAGGGCTCACTAACTGTTCTGTCATTTACTACTAGCAAACTGGAGAATATAAACACATTTTTAAACTCAATCTTGATGCTTACGTTTATTGAAAGCACAAAAATTACATTTATCAGTGCTTAATGTCTTCATTATTGTTGATATATATGTATTTGTCAGTGATTTTATTTTCTCAATTTATGAAGGTTTATAAAATAATTTAAAATTTCAAGCACCAAGCGGTTTGTAGGTTCTACAACAATAACTGTATCACATGAAATTAATAAATTATAGGTTGGTAAGAAGGGCATATCTGAGTTCCTCTGACTTCACAAAGAAGTTATATCAAACTCATTATTTTTAGCCCAAGGTGGATTACTATCATGCAGAGGTGAAATATGTCTCCAGCCTCCAATCCTGAAGTCTGACACCAAGTGCTTCTCCCAAAGGACTCTCTACCTCTTTGAATATAT
>NW_022103903.1:16479930-16553203 GCF_000313985.2 Echinops telfairi | reverse complement strand
TACACACACACACATATATATATATGCACACACACACATATATATATGGATAGGTTTCTATAGCGAGAAGGAATAGAACAGTTAATTAGCTCATAAAGCAGTACAGAGGACCGTTCCACTCACTTTCTTGGAACAGGTAACATATTGAAGGCCCTTCACCTCATGCTGGCTGCTGGTGCAAGGTCAAGGAAGCAGGCAGCGGAATCTGCCCAGAGGCAACACAATCAGAGTCAGCCAGCTGGCAGCAGTTGACAGTTATAGTGTGGGAGCTTAGCAAATCAGGGCCCAAGGAGTCTCAAGCTCTAGCGATGCAGTTGCATGCATAGCCACGTGATCCACCAGCCACAGGGTGAACCAGGTCTCTAAGGAACCTGAAGCTCTAGTGATGCCTGGCAATGCCACAGGATCCACTCTGCCCACAGGTAGTGCAGCACACTTCCATCAAGCAGCGACCTTATTAAGCTCCTCCCATCTGTTCCTATGGAAGGCTAGTTGGCACAATAAACCTAACTATCACACTGGGTTAAGAAATGTACTGCAATGACCCCACAGAACTCACTAACCATGATCAAATTTAAGGGCTTTATTAGTGATGCTAACAGATTACAATTCAGTGTCAGAAATTCTCAAGACACAGTTCTTTAGTCAAATTCTTCCTAGCTGTGTCTGCAGGCAAGAATCTTTTAGCCCTTGCTCTATATATCTGCTCAATATTACAAAGCTCTTCTTAGGGCTTCCAATAAACGTTCAAAGGGTAGGTCACTATACCATAAGCCTTAGCTGGAAGACACTGAACTTCAGTTCAGAGTCAGCAAACCTAGTTTCCCCAATTAAGTGCTAAGAAGCAGTTCACTCCGTAATTGAACCTTCCCCCTAGAGGCAATCTGCTTTACTTGTTCCATTGGCAACGGTAGGAAAATTCTTGCTGTTTCCTGTGTTGGCTCTTAGTTCTGCTGTTGCGGCTCTTCTACGTCCTCTGTGTCACAATTCACTTTCCTGTTACTAGCAGGTTCAGCTCATCGGAATCCCAGGTAACCACATCTGTCTCAACATTTTTGATGGTCGTGATATTTCCCACTTCTTGCTTCTGAAATGGCTCATTTTATATCCAGGAGAATAACAAAATAACTCCTCCATATAAAAGTGCCAAGGTTTAAATTATATCTGTTAATTGTCATAAACGAAATCCTCTAATTTGGCCCCAGCTTTTCTTATCCAGACCCATCAAGCAAAGGGGAAATGTTCCCAACAAACAGCATTCCACCCAGTCATTCAGTCGGAGGTACAAAGACCAGGGTTCGAAGTGTGAGGTTAAGTAACTAAGGACACCACAAGAGTCATGGCGCCTCAAATGTTAGACGTGTTTCTGGGCACATTTGACCTGATGATTCAGAAAATGACACCAGATTTTTTTTTCCCCTATCAGCTGTTGTCTTAATATAGAGAACATATATAAAACAGCACTTTGCACTCTTCTCACCCATAAAAAAATCAGGATATTTTAATGTGGTGTTAACTAGCCTGCGATAGAGGAAGTGCATGCTGGCTTTATTTAAAGTACTTTGTGTTGTATTAAATATTTAGGTCAAGTAGTTCTTCACGTTGTC
Source organism: Echinops telfairi (assembly GCF_000313985.2). NCBI lineage: Eukaryota > Metazoa > Chordata > Mammalia > Afrosoricida > Tenrecidae > Echinops > Echinops telfairi. The sequence continues at coordinate 16,551,596 of NW_022103903.1, read as the reverse complement.
CCCTTTGAGCCAAAGATATATATGAACATTGAAAATTTATGAACTTGGTATTTTCCCCAAGTATTAGGAGCTGAATAGCAGCCAGTTCCAATGTGTTATCTAAAGGGGGGTAGAATGAAAGGTTATGATCCACAAAGTCTGAAGTTCAAAACCACCAGCCAGCTGCTCTGCCACAGAAAGGGGCTTTCTACTCCCCTAAAGAGTTACAGATTCAGAAACTCCCAAGAGCAATCCCACCCTGTCTTACAGGGTCACTGAGTTGGCATCGACTCAAGAAGTGAGTTTGATACAGTAACTATGGGTCTCTGATGGCATATTGATATGTGTTTGACCGCTGACCACAGGTGAGCTATTTGAACCCACAAGCCCCCTGCCCACCTGCAAGAGACCAATGAGGCTTTCTACACCCACATCCATCGATAGCCTCGGAAACCTACAGAAGCGCCGCTCTCTCCAGGCTGCTATTAGTTACAATCAAATGACGGGTAGTGAGCTCGACAGACAGAGTTGCAAATGTTCTAAAATACCAAATGAGTCTTTCAGACGTCAAACCCCATTATTAAAATTAAAATGTTGAAATTTTTTTCATAATGGAACAGGAACCACACCCTATTCCGAGGCTAAGAGGACACAGACGGTCTCAATCCTGTGCTCTAAACGTATGCAATGGCGATAGCTGATGTCCTGCTGGTAGCTCAATCTAGGAGAGCGCAAAACCATACGGCTCATACTTAACACAATCTTCTATAAACTGCCTGTCTCCTTACCTCATACCTTTTGCTGCACACTTCCTTCCACCCTTCCTGAGAGAGGCCCAGGGCCCCACTGCTTTTTGGGTGGAGTCCTCCCAGAGGTCGGGGCTCAGTCTTTGGATAGGGGGCCACTGAGCCACTGAGCCATGTGCCAGAGCAGCAATAAAGTTCTTCCTCTGCTACAACCAACTTTGCTCCTCCATCAGAGAGTCTCCTGGCACAACCTCCATACCTATGCACAGAAACTCTGAAACTATAGCTTTTTTCTTATAAAGAAGCTTGTAGTCAATCTTACATCTGAAACATTTAACATAGATTATCCATTAATTTCTATATATTAAAATGTGTTCTGAAATGTTTACTGCAAACATTGAAAACGAAAAATTTTGACCTTCAAAATATTTATGAAAATTGTTATGAAATCTTACATTTAGACGCTCTAAATTTCCCACACACCTTCCATAAATATGTTTTTTTTTCCTTTTTAAAGATTTTCCACTCTTCTCAAGCTGAGTTCTGATTTTTCAGTTTTGAATTTTTAGTTTCTTTATATATTACACAGCCCCCATACTAAAGAGATAGAGAGAGAGGGGAAAAAACAGGTACCATCCAATCGAGTCCAACTCATAGCAACCCTATAGTTAGAGAAGAACCATCACTCTGGGTTTCCAAGCCTTTGCATCTTTTAAAGGATGCAGAGAGACTGGTGAGTTCAAACAACTGACTTTATGATCAGCAGCTCAATGTGCAACTAATTAGCCACCACGGGTACATATACAGCTTCTCTTGGAAGTCCCTTAACACATCATCCCTTTTCAAGTATTTCTTCATATTAAAAAATATATATTTTACTGTTACTTGTGGGTCTGAATTCTTCTCATACTTAAAACTAGGCTGATAAATTGATACATTACTATAACTTAATAGCTGAAGTAGTGGAACATCGTATCTAAGAAATTTGGTCCAATGTGGTCTGTCCACTGCAGTTTTCTGAATCAGCACCCAGGACAGGCCTTAAAACAAAGACACCAAGAAGCATTGTTGGTTTTTTTGAGGCTGTATTATTTAAAACAGTTATTAACTCTATTGTAGTGTTACAAGATAAATGCTGTCCCTTAGAAAAAGATGCCAAACTCCTAACTCTCAGTGCCCATCATGTGGCCTTGATTGAGAAAAGTCTTTGAAAATTATGACAGTTAACATGATGCCATATTTAACTAAGATGTGGCCAAACCCACTATATGAATGTGTTCTTTCAATATTTTTTTAAGAAGAAAATCAGAGGAAGACCATGACCATGTGTCTCTGGAGACAATGATTATTGAAAACACAATAGCTAAGAATGTCAGCTGTAGCTAAGAATGTCAATGATTTGGGGAAGCCACTGAAAAGCTAGGGAGCAATTAACAGGAATTATGTCCTGAAGACATAATCAAAAAAAGCAAAACCAAGTTCACTACCATCAAGTCAGTAACAACCATGTCGGATGGTAGAAGTGTCCCTTTGAGTTTGCAAGATTAGAGCTGTTAATGGGAGTAGAAAGCCCCATCTGCTTCACTTGGATAGACTGGTGTTTTGCGAACTGAAGATTGCAACCCCGCACATAACCAGCACCATGGCTCAAGTCCCTAGACATTTGAGAAAATAAAATTAAGTTCTTCTAGGCCATTTAATCTGTGACATTTTATTACAGCAACCCTAGAAAACTAACCAAAAACAGTATGTCATTTTCATTTTTTTCAACTTTCAGGTTGACTAAATAAACAAAAATGCTAATATGATGTATTTAAAAATATGAATAAGAAGCTACACTCAAATGTGTTTTAGAGATTGTCATTGTTAAAAACACTTATGAATGATAATTCAGTTCTTTATATCAAGATAAATGTGTAAATAATTTACTACAGAAAATTTACTTTCAGGAATCCATTCCTTCACTATACTTGTATATGTGTCTAAATAACAATGTATAAGAATATTTATTGAAGCATATGTATCAAAAGAGTGAAAACATCTGAAACATGCATTAGTTTGCCATATATCAAATGAATTATGCTGAAGTAATACAAAGGAATGCTTGCACAGCAATTTAATAGTAAGGGTGATACTTTTATACTGATGTGAAATTGACTTCAGAATATGTTAAATGCCAAGAGTCAGATAGAGAATAATGAGCAGAGTTGGAGTTTATATATATATACAGAGACATATACAAATGTTTCTGGGCAACTTCTGTTTTATTTTGAAGTGAAAGCGAAAGTGTAAATAGAGTGTTTTATATCTGATCACAGTTGATTCATATCTTTCCTCTTCCAAAAAATGACTATTAATATTACTTATAAAAGTTGAGTAATAGTACTGAATTTTAGAATGCATATAATCAAATATTCATGTCAAATTATTAGCTCACGTTTACTATTTATATAATAAATATTTCATATATATTTCTGCCAATTAAAATAGAAAAAATAAAATTGGGCTTATTGTTATTGTTCTGTAACCTGGAGTGGGTTCTGACACTGATTCTCTGTAAGACAGAATGAAAGACGGCCACCTCCAGCACCAACCTCACAATCCTTGCTACACTGGAGCTCATTGATGCAGCCACTATGGAGGGATTTTTCACCCCACTGAAGGATTTGGCTTTCCATCTTGCTGAAAATATACTCTACCGAACATGAATTCCTTCCCCAAGGATTGCTGTCTCCTGATGGCATATCGAAAACCCATGTAGTAAGGAGCATGGTGACTATATATTCTTCATCAACACCATAATTCAATGATATTCATTCTGAGATGGATGGACACAGTGGCTGCATCAGTGGGCTCAAGCATAGCGATGATTGTGAGGCAGGTGCAGGACTGGGCAGTGTTTCCTTCCATTGTGCCTATGGATAGGAACCACCTCGATGGTACCAAAGAATAACAACAAACACCACATTAGTAACATATACAATTTCTGTAAATCCCTGGTGGCACAGTGGTTAAGTGCTCAACTACTAAACGAAATGTTTGCAGTTTATTCCCAATTGCTGTTCTACGGGAGATTGATGTGATGCTGTGCTTCCTTAGCGATAGTATTGTAGTGAGACCCATGTGATACCTGTATGTTGCCTTAGCATCCCTAAGATCGCAACAGTTCATTTTTTTAAGGAGATGTATTATGAGTGAATATTAATGAAGTAAAGATTCTATTCAACCTGTTTAATTAATATTTAATTTTTATAGAAAAAGGTTTTATTTCCACTTTACATTAAAATCTTTTATAAACATAGATTCCCTTTTAAATTACTGAAATCTACATGTTTCTTTTAATTTTTCAATTGAGACTTTTTGGGGAAAAATCTTTTCATTTTTGAAAATTTACAAAACTGATAAGAAACTGAAAAAAAATGCAGTAAGAACATAAAAATCAAAGTCAAAAAACACTGTCATCGAGTCCAAGTGACACATTAGGACAGATTAGAACTGCCCTTGCGGATTTTGGAGACTACGAATCCTTAAAGGAGTAGAAAACCCCATCTTTCTTACCTGGAGTGGCTGATGGTTTCAAACCTCTAACTCTGTGTAACCTTCTGCACTGTCAGAAATCCTAACAGAACACTAGATTGATTTTACCTTACAAGACAATTTTAAATTTGTAGATGTGATAAGTTAGAAAGTTGCATCTTTAACTCCAACAGTATTTCTCCCTGATCTTTACTTAGTTTTACAAATACACTAATGAAAAATGAATTATTCATTCTTTCTACATATCATTTTATTATTGTTTGAAGATGTAAATAGCTTTCTTGAGTTGTAACTTGTAGTCTCATTTTTAAGACATCTGTTAGAGAGAGACAAAAAAATATAAAATTCGGTGCTTATGACGACAAAGACTTTTAAATAGAGAAAAATTTTGACCTGTACACAAGCTTAATGATTATTAAGTAAAGTCAGTGGGGATACTTAAAATGCCATCAAATGTAAACAAATTGAAGAATTATTAGTTGAAATTCTAGCATTTGTGAGATATATTAAAACAGTCATGAGCTACGGTAAAATTGTCCTTTGGTAACCATTGGGGATTATTTCCGGAATCCCTACAGGTACCAAAATCCAAGGATGCGAACATTCCTTATATAAAATGGCATGTTAGTTGTATATAACCTAAACACATCCTAATGTAAACTTAGTTTTTCTACATGACACATATAATACAATGTAAATGTTATATAAATATCACTCTATGCTCCCTCATAGCCTTTGAAGAATTGCTTTGCAACTTAATTGCTTTTTAGGAAGTCTTTTTTTATCTTTTCATGGAAACAAAGGATGCATACAATACAAGTAGCTAACGAACAGTATATAAGCAAACGATACTCTCAAGCGAATGCTGGAAAAGACTAAGGATGCATGAAATGGCAGGAGACCGCAGCATGATTTACCTACCAATCACCTCGTTCTAGCTGATGGAGCACAGTGTATGGCATGGAGCAAATTCAAGTTTTGCTAATTGGAATTTTCTGGAATGATTAGTATTTATATTCAATCCTTGGTTGACTGAATCTGTAGATTCAGACCCCAAGACTATGATAATCATTGTTTTAAATGTACTTTTGAGGATGTTTCTTTAAGTGACCTCTTATAATTATGATCATTTTTGAACTATGGAAAAAATATCACTTAAAGGTTATCAATTAAATAATGAATTAATTTTCCTTATTTTAAGATGAATTTACATGGGTCTTTCTTTTCATATTTAAAAATGCTATTACATTGTTTAATATAAATTAGCTAGTTCTCATAGGATAGCTAAATTTGGTCTGTAGTCAAGTAACTCATTTAAAAGGTAAATAGCAACAGTCATCCTTTTATTTATTCACTTCATAAAAAGATTAGTATTCTTTAGATATTCTTATTTGAACATATTTTCTACTTTATTTAAATAATAATATTTTTTAAAAATCCTAGAATATGCCATCATATTCTTGAGCAGCCTGACACAGTTTGAAAATGCTAATGTTTTGAAATAATTTAACTAAATGAGAAAAATAATTGATACAATCTCAAGTGGACTTCTCTGTTCTGAGCACTTTCTTTTTAATCTTACTGAAAAGAAAGAAGAATATGAATTATAGCCTCTGGGAAATATTAAATAATATTGCTAGTCCTCTCGCGATTCAGCACTGAAGCCAAGGTAGTTCAGAAGCAGCAAAGGCCAATAGTAACACCAAAGGAGAGAGGCATCAGTGAATGTAAAGCTTCTCTGGGAACTGTTATTGATATTACAGAACCTCTGTTGCCTGTGGGAGTTAGACTCCTCCAAGTGCTGATTTCCTTTATATTCTCCCGTTTTGGTTTTTATTTTGAGTCACTAAAGCTGCTTTTACACGGAGTAGTCACCTATTCCTGTGGGACCCTGAGATGATATTTTATCCCTGAGCTGCAGAAAACAAAAAACAAATGTCTAAACAAAGTGCAGAGATAAGACTGTTGGTTTGTATAAGCACAATAAAAGGGCTTATATGTCCCAGAAATATCTGGGATGACTTGAAAAATAAACCATCAAGAACATAAGCTAGACAATATGTTTCCACACATACAAAACTAAGAGAACGCTTGTTTAACTTGTGGTTTTGATTAACATTTTTCATGTCAGCACCAACGTTTCTAGGGATTATCAAGCCCTTCATAATGCTTACAAGTACCAACTGAGTCTTATGTTCGCGTTTAGTTTATATTAGTTATTTAATTAAGTACCATTTTAAAAATTCTAATTTCAGACATTAGCTGAGTGATAAGTTAATTCAAGTAATTCCAACTGATATAAAAATGAATATCTAGCACTTAGACATTTATTACATTTTTCACATTTTCCACATTAGATTGAACAGATACCATAATTTTTCTATGATAACATGTTTACCAAGCATTGGGTCTTCAATGCTTGTAAGAAAAGTGTCTTGTCTGTGTAGATCATGCCCTTAATTTTGAAGAAGCATTTGTATGTAATTAATACACACTGCATTTTTCACTTGTAAACAACATCCTCAATTCCTTCTCTAAATGATGTCACGGACACATCTATTTGTTGAAAAGACTGACAGGTACCAACTCAATAGACCTCTTTAGCCATTTTCTCCTCTCCTACTTCATTGCTGAGGCTCAGAACACAAGTAATTACTTCCCCGCCTCCCTGGCATTACAGCATGTTTCTGGCCACTAAAATGAAGCAACAGTGGATTGGAGGCTTCTTGGAATATTTTTTGTTCTTCTTGATTAAAGCGAACAGTGATTGCTAACACAATAACCATCATCACTGTCTTTATTTCTCTGTTTCATCACTCATTCTGCCTCAAATTATTGCAGCAATCTGAAATCCATGAAGAAAAATCCAGAGAACTGTAGCAATGCTGGCACTGCCACAAGGCAACTCAACAATGATAGTTTCTTTTGCACTTGTTATGGAAAAATTAAAGCACAATTGTTTTAGGGTTCTTATCACTTAACTTTATTTCATTGAATTCTGTGTCTACTTTATGGTTTTTACACAACTGGAATGTGTGTGAAGAGTCCCTTGGAAACACGAACAGTTAAGTGCCGACGACTAGCGGAAACCTTGACATTGCCGTGATTCCTTAAAGCACGTGGGGCTGCCCTATGTCTGCATTTACTTGACAGCAACTGGTTATATGGTTTTATTGAATACTTGTCTCTTTGTTTCTGATATGTTGGTCTGTTCATCTTGCATAGTTAATTTTAAATAGATAACTTTAGTTTTTGTGTTTCCAAAGGTTTTAGTTTACAGAGAGTAGGCACTTGGCAGACCCAGTAAATAACTTAATGTCATTTACTCCATGGCAGTGATTTGCAACATCAATACTACTGACACTTGGGCTGGATAATTATGTGCTTCAGGAGGAAGTTGGTGCCTTGCTCATTATTAAGTGTTTAGAAGCATTTCTGACCTCAACCTATTAAGTATCTGTAGTATGTCCTTCCAAATTCTGACAGCCAAAATTGATTCCAGATATTGTCGAATGTCTGCTTTTGAGGTTTAATCACCCCTGGTTGAGAATGAGTGCTCTAAATCATTTGAAAGAGACAAATGGGAAAAATTTACCTTTCTCATTTTATTACTAAATTGTATGAGTACTTGATATTTTATGTATTGCAATCACTTTTTCAGCACATTTTAAAAAGTTTTACTTTATCAAATTGCTTGATATAAAATTAGTTTTAAGTAAAACTTACAATAAGTGCTATGGAGTAAGATTTTGTGTTTGTGGCATTAAAACCAGAGGTGGAGTCAGTTAAAGAGTAATAATGAAGGGAAAGAATTAACTATTGTTTAGTGTTTTGTAGCATGCAGGAATCACAGATTTATAAGCTTATTATCAAGATTCAAAAAGAGAAAGGAAAACTGAGGTTGCCTCAGATTCTCCACTCCAATGGAAACGGGAATTGTCGAGCTGATCTACAGAGCAGAACGATCTCATGGAGTTGGCAAGTTGTGAGCTTTTAGGAGCACAACTTCCGGTCAGTTTTTTTCAAGTACCTTTAGAAGAGTTTGAACCGATAATCTTTCAGCAAGCAGGTAGAGCACTTAGTCATTGGCAGCACACAGAGACATTCTTCATCCCACTTGTTGGTGTAAGAGTTTTGTTGGCTTTGTGGTTATGAGTTAGGTTGTGATCCCCAAAGTCAGCAGCTCAAAACCAGGAGCCATTCCACGGGAGGAGACCCATGCTTTCTACTCCCACCAACAGTTAGAGTGTTAAACTCCCAGGGGCAGTTCTGCCCTGTTCTATAGGCTCACTATGATGAGTCGGCAACAACTCGATGGCAGTGAGGTATTTTGTTTTTTTTGAAAGTTTTTGTTTGTTTGTTTTGTTTTGTTTTTTGCGGTGTGGTGGAGTGGGGATGGGGTGAGGCTTTTGCTTTGTGCTGTCAAGGACATTCTGAATCACAGGGAAACACTGTAGAACACAAGGAAACATTCCCTGGTCCTGCCATGGACACTGTGCTTGAGTACACTGAGCCACTGTGCCAATCTATCTTCTTTAGGGCCTTCCTTGTTTGTTTTGACCCTCTAATTTACCAAGGAGCCCTGGCGACAGGGTGGTTATGTGTTGGGTTGTGATCAGAGGGGTCTGCTGTTTGAAAGCACCGGCCACTCCCATGAATAGTTTATAGTCTCCAAAACTCAGAAGCATGTCTCTTTCCTTTAGGATCACTGTCAGTTGGCATTGACTTGATAGCAGTGAATTACTTAATTTACCAATAATTGACTTGATAGCATTGACTTTGTTTTGGGGGGTGATTTACCAAGTATGATGTCGTTCCCAAGAGATGGGTCCCTCTGATAATGTGTCCAAATAGCACAAAAATCTGCCTTCCTTGCAACTAAGGGGCATGGACTGAACGACTATACTTCCCCTAGGACAGATGTACTCATTCTCTTGGCAGTTCATGTTAGAGTCTTTGCCAACATTGTATTTTGAAGACATCAATTCTTCTTTGGCATCTTGTTCATTGTCCAGCATTCACAACAAGCATTTGAAATGATTGAAAACTCTGTGGCTTGGGTCAAGAGCAGCTTGTACCTCAAAATTGAAGTTTTCCTTTAACACTTCACAGAAGTCATTTTGCAGCTTAGTTGCTGATTGTACGACTTCTTTTATTTCTTGGAAGTTACTACCGCTGACATTAATTATGGACTTCATTTTACTGATAATTTCAATAATTCATTGATCATAATGTTGTTCACTGTTTCACTTGTTAAGAATTTTTCCAATTTCTGTTGAAGTGTAATCCATACTGAAGGCTGAAGTATATGATCTCCAATAATAAGTATTTCACATCTTTTCACATTCAGCAGACAAGATCGCCCCATCTTGATACTGAATTATTTTAAATGAATTTAAACAATTATAGGACCAAAAGCACATATGTTTTTATGTATTCAAAAATAAATGTCAAACGCTAAATTGTTTTTGACTAGAGGAGACCAAGTAGCCATTTCAGCTACTAAATACTCTGATACAAAATACCATCCTTTAGGTTGACTAATCCCGAAAGTCCCTATTTTTAACCTGTGTTTCCTGAATGGATAGAAAACAAGTGATTTGTTTTTACTAGGACATCATGTAATATGTTTAGATCATATAATTTTCAAACCAATCCCATAAATGACCTTCTCTAGCTCAATAAAATCTTAAGACACTCCGTTTTCCAAACATCTTTTTCAGAGCCCCGGTGGTTGTGTTGGGTAAGCATTGCACTGATGACAAGGTTGGAAACTCAAACTCAACTGCTGCTTCCAAGGTGAACGAGGTGACAATCTACTTCCACAAAGAGTTTGTAGCCTAGGAAACCCTGCAATGAATCACTTTTCAACTAATTTATCTCCATGGCAATTGGAGGGACTAGGATTTTAGTTCATGTATGTAGGAGTTTATTAAAACAAGCAAACACACATCTAATCATGTGTGTGTCATTAGTGGGAAGCTTCAGACAAGTTTTCAAAATAATATCCATGTCTTATTTTTGTAGGGCTATATCTTCCAAAAGGATCCAATCAGAATCTAGCTTCCAAGGAGATCTACTTGGCCAGTTAACTTCAAGTCAGAGAGGCCAACTAAGAAAGGTATGCTAACTACATCTTGGCATTTCAAGTGGATACTCTACATAGAATTTCTTGAAAGACATACGACTGTCACAAGAGTTTATCGTGAGGATATTTTAGGAACATTGAAAACTGCATTGCTTATTAAAAGGCCAGAACATTTGCAACAAATAATTTCCCCATCACGTTAGTGCAGTAACAAGGCTATCTGAAGGTCATTTCATTAAGAAACCTTACCTCATGTATCCTGCACTGATCGTTTTCCACCTTCAGAATTTGCTTCTATTCCCCAAATTCAATGAATATTTAGAAAGCACTAGATTTGAATCCTCCCAGTTGACAAAACTGCCATGGTGAAACGATGTAAATTGAAAAGCACGAAATGCCTCAAGGAAGGGTTAGATTTCCAGCGGTGGGGAACCTTTTGTCTACCAAGGACAAGGTGCATAGTTTATAACCACATTTGCAGGCCGTACTGATTAAATATTGAATTAACTCACCCCCCTCTCCCACCCCAATGTGATAGTGGCTGCAATTGCCTCTCTGTGGTCAGGCACGGCATGAAAGCTGGGACTAAGGATTTCATAGACCTTACACACAGTCCTTGGGCTGGATGTTACTCAGGCCTGGTAGAGAAATGGTAACTTTGCCTGCAGAACTGTTTAGAACTAGGTGAATTATATCAATGTGAATCTATTAACTTGACTTCAATAATTTCAGTATGCTAATTTGTGATTTAAAAATAAAATCAATGTATCTACATGAGGTGATTAGCTTCCTTCCCTAATCTTAATCCATGATCATCATGGTCAAACTTCTGAGAGTTAATGAAGAACTTGCAACTACTTTAATGTATCTTAGAGAAGAAATAGGAAAATATTATCACAAGCAATGAAGAGTGCATTTTGTATTTCAAAGAAGTTATTGATTATAACCAATCTTTTAAATTCAATGATTATCTTTGCAAATCAAAGAAGCTAAATTTTCTGTGACACACTATAAAATCCTTATTATTAAAAGGTCACGGGATTTACTTTCCTCCAATATGTTCCCCTTGGTTATCCATTATTTCATTTAATTTTTATTTTCATTGATCTACTCTAAAGAAATGTTATGCTCACCTTCCTCTCCTCCCCAGACCCTTCTGTAAGGGGATGTCCAGTGGCCTACAAATTGGCTTTGGGTCTCCACTCCGCACTCCTCACCTCATTCACAATGATATGATTTTTTGTTCTGATGATGCCTGATGCCTGATCCCTTCGATACCTTGTGATCACACAGGCTGGTGGGCTTCTTCCATATGGGCTTTGTTGCTTCTGAGCTAGATGGCCACTTGTTTACCTTCTAGCCTTTAAGACCTCAGGCACTATATTTTGGTGGTGGTGTTAACAAACTAAGGGAGAATGGAACAACAACTGATACAAATCGGTAGTGAGGAGAGTGTGGGAGGCCTGGTACGGCTTGATCAAGGGTAATGTAACTAAGAGGAATTACAGAAACCCAAATGAAGACTGAGTATGATAGTGGGACAAAGGGAAAGTCAAAGGAAAAAGAGGAAAGAGCTAGGAGGCAAAGGGCATTTATAGAGGTCTAAATAAAGGCATGGGCATATGTAAATATATTTATATATGAGGATGGGGAAATAGATCTATGTGCATATATTTATAGGTTTAGTATTAAGGTAGCAGAAGGACATTGGGCCTTCACTCAAATACTCCCTCAATGCAAGAATACTTTTTTCTATCAAATTGGCATTCTATGATGCTCACATTACTGACACAAGCACTGAAGACAAAGCGGGTGAATAGGCAAATGTGGTGAATAAAGCTGATGGTGCCCAGCTATCAAAAGATATAGCATCTGGGGCCTTAAAGGCTTGAAGGTAAATAAGCAGTCATCTAGCTCAGAAACAACAAAGTCCATATGGAAGAAGCACACCAGCCTGCATGATCATGAGTTCCCAAAGGGATCAGTTATCAGGCATCAAAGAACAAAAAATCACATCATTGTGTGCTCACCTCCATGATATGACCACTGAAGACAAAATGGGTAGATAAGCAAATGTGGCGAAGAAAGCTGATGGTGCCCGGCTATCAAAAGATATAGTGAAATCGAGATCTCTTACTATCACTGAACACATAGCATGGCAGAAACTAAAGCCAAAAATGTTAAAGCTCTTTTTGATAAATTTATAAGTGTAGTGTATAATTCATCCTTTAGGAAAGATAATTAAAATTTGAAAAAGAAGTGACTGAATGTCAAACAAAGTTAGAATCAACATTTAAGGAAACAGCAAGCATCTCCGGGAACATGGCCACCAGGTAACAAGCACATAAAGATCTCCTGAACAGCTAACTACCAGAGAAATTCAACCAAGAGGGAAGCCCAGCACTCCCTGGAATCAAGAAGAATAACTTAAAATCTAAGTACATCACAGTTCCTTAATATATGAGTTTGTGGGGACAGAGAGCACAGGGATGGTCCAGTACAATCACCCACATGAAGATCAACTCCCTCTTACAAATTCCCTCTAACCAGAAGCTGACAGTCAGGGTAAGTTTAGTGCACTCCCCCAAGGCTGCACAAACCCTCTGCCCCCTTATGAAGTGCCTCCTCCTACCCAGCCCCAGTTCCAATTCACCATACCTCTTACATCGCTAATCCTAGGTAGGCCTGCATGGATAGCAGACCTTGTAGGTAACTTGATGTAGCCTTGTACACTACCTGGCATAGGTTACCCCTCCAAAACCACTACTCCACACACACATTTTTTCCTTCTTCTTTCTTTTTCCCTTCTCTAGTTCCCCTCTGTGGCAGATAAGCAACCCAACCCCTTCCCCGCATGTAGCAGATGTATACACATGCCAACAAAGCCAAAGGGTTAGAAATTCCCACCTAAAATGCATTTTTATTTCCCACTCCCCCTCTTACATTTAGTCTATTCCCATGTGGATGTACCAGCCCCCCCTCCCATGAAGTGGACACGCTGCCAACACCCCGCAGATCCAGGCACACCAAGCCAAACCAGGGTGTGTTTGTTTGTTTGTTTGTTTGTTTGCTTTCCTCTTCTTCCCATCGCCTGCTTAGGACATAGCATGAGCCCTTCCACCTTCCCCTCAAGTCAAACCCCACCCTTTTCTCCCTTCCTCTTCGCTGCTTCTTTAGAAATTTCTGTTCTTTCCTTTTTTTATGTCCTCTTCTTCTTCATGAGCCTTCATTCTCTCACTCTTTTTTTATCTTCTATCCTTGAATTCTACTTTATCTTCTTAACACATATATTATAGTTTGATTGTTTACTTACACTTTTCTCCTGCCCTGCACACTATCTTTTCTGGCTCTCTCATTAACATTTCTCATGGAATATATTATCATGATAGCAAATAATTCTTACTACCCCTTAAAATACACTTTTGCATTTTGTTTTTAAAAACCTCTCAGTTCATTCAGACAGCCCCTTATTATTATTACTTTTATTTTATTCTCTCTATTCTTCCCATTATCTTCCTCATTTACTCCTCTTTCTCCATTTTCTCTGTTTCCCTACCATAGGTTGTCTAGTTACTATTAGCCCATTTTCAGGCCACTCAACAGATCTGGAAAATTACCTAGAAGCCCACGCACCACTAAAGCAGATTAAATAATAAAGCAAGATCCACTTATATGCTACATACCACAGACACAGTGTGCCATGAGCACAACAGTCAACCTGAATGCACCCCTAAAAATCAAGAAAAACAAACACAAACAGCTTAAAGATTACCCAAAGCCAAAGTAGTACTCTAAAAAGAGGGTCTGGAGGTATGAGAATTTAGAACAGTGTTAGGTGCCTTCAAGATATGTGGGAAATGCTTGCAAGAAAAGTGGACAGAATTGAAAACTCAAAAGCTTACTCCTAAAGGAATACAAAATAAACAGCAAGATAACAGAACAAAACATCATGACAAAAGAAGCACATGATGGTATGGAAGATAAGAAAAATGGAATCAGTGTCTTTGGAGACATTTACTCTGATGACAACAGATGAGAGAAACAGTCAACTAAAAAGCAAAGGACCCAAAGAACCCCGAGCATAGTGTGGACACTCTCAAAGGAAGCAATCTACATGTATGTCTTTGGGATCCTGGGGCCAGAAGAAATGACAACACACTATAAAGAAAAAAGTAAAATAAGCCATGGAAGAAAACTCCCCTAACACCACAAAGGACAGGAGAAGCGGAGATCAATTCAAATAAGACCGATCACAAAGAAAAGACATTATGACCTATTGTATTCAAATCTTCTATTTCAGGAAAATGGAGACTCCTTAGTGCCGCTAGGGACAAAAAACAGTCACCTACAAAGGAAACCAGCTATCACAGAGATCTTAGCAGAAACCAGATAGGCAAGAAGAAAATGTTGTGGCAAAAATAAAATTCTGGGGGAAAAATAGCAACAAAAATACTATCCTCAGCACAATCTTCCCCCAAATACAAGGGAGAAGTGAAGGTATTTCCAGACAATGAAAAATTGAATGAATCTATGAAACCAAGACCAGGGGTACAAAAAATATTAACAGAATCACTATGGGCTGAGTATCAAGAAAACAGCAAACCCGAGAACAGCATATAAGATAACACCACCCAGAAATAAGTACAATGAAACAGCACTCGAAACAATACGGTATCTGAGAAGGTCAACATACACCACTAAAACCATGCACACACAAAATGACAGACCCACATACATCAAGAACAACACTAAAAGTTAATGGATTTTATGTGCAAACCAAAAGACAGAGTAGCAGATTAAATAAGACAGCAAGACCCATTTATATGCTTCATAAAATAGACACACCATGAGCTTAAGGATAAAAGTATACTAAAAATCAAAGAGTGGAGAAAAATTCAACAAGCCGATGATAACTGTAAAAAAGGAGTGGCAATATTAATATCTAATAAACAGACTTCAAGGTGAATAACATAATGAGAGATGAAAATGGGTACTACATAATTATTACAAGAACAATAGAACAAAAAGACAAACCATATTAAACATACCACTCATCCCACTACATTTGATTCAAATGTGTCAATCAAATGCTTACCCAGAAGAATAGAGAAATAGACATTTCTGTAATAACAATATGAGATGTCAATACACTACTCTCAAGGAAAAATAAATCATCTGGAAAGAAAATAAAGACACACAAAAGTTAAAAATATAAAAATATTCTGGATAAACACAGGGTATCCTCCCCTGGCAACAACATAATATGCATTCTTCTCCATTGCATATGGTACATATTTAAAAAAAAACAAGTGTTAGACTATCAAGCAAACCTTAATAAATTAAAAAACATATTCAAATAAAATAGAAAGAAAAAACAATACTATGAGAGACTGTATTCCAACAAATTTGATAAACTATAAAATATGGAAAAATACCTAGAAATACACCGTCTATCCAAATTAATGCAGACTAATGTAGAAAATTTCAACCAACCTACAACAACAACAACAAAAAGAGATAATGGAATAAAGAAATATCCAATAAAAAATCAATAGAATCCATCACATAATCAAGATAAAGCATAAGAACCACACAATCATATCAAGAGTTGTAGAAAAAGCATTTGACAATATCCAACACCCATTTTAATAAAAAAAATCAATAAAATAATAAAGGCCATATACAAAAATCAGCAGCCAAGGGAAAAAACTTAAAATATTTCCCATAGGTATGGAACTAGACAAGGAATGCTACTTATCATTAACCTTATTCAACATTGGGCTCAGGTCTTAGCTAGAAATTAAGGGATATAACTGGACAAAGAGGAAGTGAAATTTCACTATTTCCAAATGATATGACTTAATATGTAGAAAACCCTAAAGACTCCACCAAAAAAAAAAGGGATTGTTGAAAACAATTGATAAACTGGAAGGATACAAGATTGAGAAGCATAAATCAATTTAATTCCTGTGCAGTATTGAAGAGATTTCTGGAAGCGACATCAAGAAAACATACTATTAACAATAGCAACACAAAAGATGAAATAGGAATAAGCCTAACAAAGAAACAAAAGAGCTACACAAACAAGAAACCAAAAGATTCCTACACAAAAGGAAGGATGTCCCAGGTTCGCATACATGAAGATTTAATGCTGTAAAAATATCGACTCTTCCCAAATTTAAATTGCAACCTGATTCTGATGCAGATGGAAAATCTGTATATGGAGGAGAAAGAAGCCTAGGATAAATAAGAAGTTGTTAAGAATAAGAACAAAGTAGGAGGCCTTGTATTATATGATTTCCAAAAACTAATAATAAGCCACAGTAGTCAAAAGAGCTTGGAATGGGGACTATGATTATACATGGACCAATGAAACAGAACAGAAAACCCAGAAATAAATGTATCACCCCTCAAGCAATTGATCATCAACAAAGGACCAAAAATGATTAAGTTGAAAGGAGATAACTTCTTCAACAAATGGTGCTAACAAAATTAAGCATTCATCTGTGGAAGAAAGAAACACAAGATGGATCAGATAACTACCTATAAATTCCAGAGCTATAATGATCATCAACGGGAAAATATGGACAACTGATCTTTAGTTCAGAATATACACATACTATCAAATATAATAAAGGAAGCACAAAGTAGAAGACAAAATAGATGACTTGGATTTAGTAAAAATAAGACATTTATTCACAACAAAAGACTGCATCTAAATGGTAAAACAAAACAAAAAAACTCAGTCCAAAGACTGGGACAAAAAATATTTAGCAAAGACACAACAAGGGGCTGATTTCTAAAAGCTGTGTTATTCCGCAACACCTCAATCACAGAAAAATAAATAATCAAATTTTAAAGTGGGCAAAAGGCAAAAGCAGTATCAGAAACAGAAAACAATCAACATGATATCCCAATTCAAAAAAGCAGAAAACAATAAATACTGGAGAGGATGCGGAGAGATTGGAACTCTTATACTCTGTTGGTTTTGTAAACATGTAGACTCAATGTGGAAAGGGGTGTGGTACTACCGAAAGCATTCCCATTCCACTGGGCATGGAAATTCCATGCAACTCAGCCATACTTCTGCTGGCTATATACCTCAAAGAAATCAGACGATTTTTAATACATAATATGACTTATCATGTAGAAAACCCTAAAGACTTCAAGCAATGAGTTGCCTGCCTAGCGTACATCTCAAAACCAGTTTGTCAGAGGAGGCCACAGATCCTCTGGAGTCATGTTCTCATGGAGGGGATGGAGAGAGAGAAGACCAATCAATTTTGTCATATTTTGTTCCTCCATAGCCAATGCAAATCAGTGGACATGCCTACAAGGCTGATTAGTGAACCTTAATGGAAATTCAACTTGGGTAGTGGGTGGTGGTGTCTGTGTTAGAGAAGGTGACTTCACTTCTATGAGTGTGGGGGAACCTGCCCTTGGGCAAATGCTTAACATTGCTTACATAAACCCCCAAATGTGAAAACATGTCCTGTATTATGTTCCTAATCAGACACTTTTAACTGAGTTTCTATCCAGCCTTCAACAGTCCAAACATCATGTTACAGATGACTTTCAAGGTACATAGCATTTTTCATAGTCACATGAGAAAGTTCCAATTTCAAAACCCATTGTCAATTGAACCTTACCTAAAAAATGCCTATAGCAGTAAAAACAATGTACACAAAGAAAAGAAAACCTACCATTGAGCCAGTACTAATTCATAGGGACCCTCCTGCAGTTTCCCCTACCTGTAACTGCTTACAGGATTAGAAATCCCAATATTTCTCTCCCGGAGCTGCTGGTTGTTTACAACCCATACAGATCCCAGTCCTATAACAGATCAAAGGAACTGAAAAAAATCCCTTGGACCTAGGGCTATGTGGTAGCTATGTAATCTGGTGTCAACTTGAGACAAGAGTGAAAGGGTGGAGTTTAGCCTGACAATCAGATCGCAGCTTGATGACCTCATTTGGAGGCCCAAGGGAGATAAATAGATCACTGGTAAGATACACTCACTCCCTGTGAGACATTCCTGTTGTCAAGCCACATAGAGCTATGTTGATGGCAGCCAGAGGTTTGGAGCTGGAGGAGCCACATGGAGTTGTACGCCAGCGCAAACTTGCTTCCACTGCCACTGGACCCATAAGATTTTCCACCCATTGGCCTGTGATCTTCCTGCATTAGGTGTCATTGCATGTGTTGTGTGAATCTGAAGAGGAATTTACAGACTGGTACTGAACATATGGACTAATATTGGACTTATGGACTTGATCTGGGCCGGGCTGGAATGTTTTCTCAATATTCAATTGCTCTTTATATAAAGCTCTTTCCAGTACACATGAGTGTCCATGAATTTGTTTCCCTAGTCTTCCCAGATTAACAAAGGCTGAAATATCCTAGTGTAAGGAGAAGCAGATCACTATTATTCCAAGAAAGTCTCTGGACTTTCTGGTTTGTTTGGAGGATACCAATAATTGGAAACTTAAAATTACCATTTTTTGTTGTTGCTATTTTCATGCTCTCTTGGCTTTTTTTTTAAAATGATGTCTGATCCCAGGAAGCATAGTTCTGCTTTAATGTCTGAGCATTATTGTAGGTTTTTCTCTATCTACAACTCTCATTGTTTATATTGTGTCCCACTACATAAGTGTTTCATTCGTACAGGTCAATGATCCATGTATTTCAGTGTTAAAAGGTACCCTAGTCATGTACACTTCTTCCAATAGAATCCAAAATTCTATAGCATTCGATGTATTAATGATAGTATTAATATAAGTACTATAAACCCCATGGTGATTATTTATAATGTTTCTTAATAAAAGGATTTTGATGTTTTTAAAGTGGACCAGGTACATATATATACCATAGACATATTAATAGATTCTGAGTTCATACTTAGTCATAAGCCTAATCTATGAACAGTTAGTTCTTATGGTATGGCTACTTAATACTTGCCCCATGAAGAGATCACTTAAGTTATAGATGCTATAAAAATTATGGTGAATAAAGCAGATAGAAAGAATAACATTTGGGTCTTAAATGCTTGTCTGAAAATAAGTAGTCACTTAAGTGAGTTTTCAATTAAGTCCACATGAGGAGCTCACCAACATATGTGGGCAAAGGACTGTAAATTTTGATGACCAGACAAGGGAATTGTATTAGAACTTAAATTTTGACCACAGGTTTGCCGATGGCTATGAATTACAGTGAAAGTCCCAAGATCCATTTGTAGGATCCATAGTTAATCCCCTCTGACCATAGACCAGGGTGTGAATGGCCTTACTATCAGACAGAGTGCATTGCAAATTTGATTATTGTAGATGTAGTTAGGGTAAAATTGGACACTTTATCATTTGTTCTCTCTTTTGACCCATTTTAAATTTGTTCTATTTTTCCTGCTTTCTTTTGGCTTTGGTTTTCCTATGCCTTGTTATTGTTGTTTCTGGGGATGGGGGAGGGTTGTTTTTACATGAAATCCAGGATAGGAAAATCTACAGAGACAGAACTAGATTAATATTTTCTTAAGTTTATGGCAAGTGAGGTTGGGGGAAAATAGGGAGCAAATAGTAATGAGGAGTAAAATGAAGAGCCTGTTCTAAAATTGATTGTGGTGATGGCTGCACCACTCTTTAATATTTTTAAACAATTGAGATATATGGTGTGTGAATTATATGTCAATAAAACTGTTCATCTAAAAATATTTATGGAAACATTAATGTGATACTAAGTAAATTCTATGACCATATGCTTTAACTAAATACCATGAATACATACATTTTAAAAATAAGTTGCAGGTTTCCTTGTTAGAAGATGCAGCTTATTAAGACCTTCATATTACATCTGGGTCCTAACTCTTCTCAGACGTACCAAAATGTATCCACCATTTATTTGTCAGTTTACTATAATTTCATGGCTATGCTGCACTGATATTGAAAGCTAGGCCACCAGGATTTCAATTATCAGCAAAGTCCCTTAGGGTGAACAGGTTTTAGAGGGGTGTTCAGATTAGGAATGTACTATAAAGAAGGAAGAGTTTTCCCACTTCTGGGAAAAAGACAAACAAAACAAACCTTATGAAATAAACCTTGTCTGATAGAGTGCTGAAAGAATATTGAAAGTACTTTGGACTGCAAGAAAAACAAACAAATCTGTCATGGAGAAAGTACAACCAGAATTCGTTCAACTGTACATATGAGTTGAGGTTTTAAAACCCAATAATAGCAAAACCCCAAAATAGATCACATTGAATCACAATAACTATTTTTGGCTTCACTATCTTAAAAATTCTAGAGTTAGACCGATCAAACTTTTGCAGTTTCTATAGATTCTTTGTTGCTAGAAAAAATTAAAACACAAAATAGCAATTAAAATAATGTTACTGCATTGCATTATTATACATATTTGCTAGTGTTTTACATCTGATAAGATATCTCTAACATAACAAGAAGTTACATGTTTAAAAATTTTTCAGCAGAGAGTTTATCAGATAAGTCAAAGTATTCTGATTAAAATTTGTTTACTTTATCCATTGACCTCTAATTTTGATACTCTTTTGTCCTGGTAGATTTTTTAAATTAATTGATAGATGTCATCTAGAGAGAATATTTATTACATATTAAATGGAAATTATATGCAATAAAGGATATGATAACATCTAAAATGTTTATACTATACAGTTACTTTGCAGTATTTCAAAATGAGTTTTCTTTTCCTTTTCCTTTTCCTTTTTTTTTTAATCAGGGGAGTGTTTGTATATTGTAACAAATGCTAATACAATAGGTTATCTATAGAGATTTTACATAATGATATTTACTATATATACTATATACTAGAAACTAACTACAAATTAGTTTCTGGTGGAAAAATAAATGCTAGGAATTTAAAATAAACCAAAATTTATTTTCCTTAGCCTAATACTAATAAGGAGATCAGCTCTCTTACATGATTTTTGAGGTATGTGCATGGAAATTGTATCACTGCTAGCTCCAAGTGTCTATGGGTGGTTGGGAACTGAAATGAACAAGCTCATTGGATAAGCATATATCCTTAATATGGCTTTGTAAAGACAGCATTAAAGAAGAAGAAAAAAAACAAAGAATAGAGAAGGAGCCCCGGGATGGCCTTTGTTTTCAATGGAATGCTGCACTGACAGATTGCACGTTAGACTAGTGACACAAATGTTTCTCTGTATGCTTCGACCTTAATCTAAGCACTCCCATAATAACCTCTTTTCAGAGAAGCTGTTGATTATACCATTAGTGCTATTCAAGGCCTGTTGCTTTAAATAAAGTTGATTGCTTTGAGATGTGCTGCTTAGTGTTCAGATACCCCATTTTTCTTTTTAAACTAGATATTGTTTATAAAGGTGAGAAATTCTTCAGCCTTTCCTGGTCTCCAATGAGGACCAGTCAATCATAGTGAGACAGCATAATAATAAAAGCTAGATTAAAATGCAACTACAATTATATATTTATATATACATGAAAATTCCATTATAATTTAATTCCATTTTTCCATACTTTTTTTGAAATTCCTCAGTTCTGATTATTGAATGGTGGGACTGAATAATTAGATTTTTTTTTCAAACTAATTAGTACAACTATATGAAAGAATAGTGATAGGTAAGGAAAAAATATACATATCAACATAATATATTCCTAGCCACCAAGTAATTCAGGTATGTTACTTCTAAGAAGAACGAAACAGCATTTAAGCATGGGGGCACTAACACAAGATCAGGATTTATAACCCACCAGCTGCTCCATGGAACACAATACTTGGATAGCTTTTCCCTGTACCCTCCACATTCTACAGCCCCCAAATTAATTCTTTCCAATGCTGCCAATCTGTGCCAGAGCAGACAGCTTCCCATTCCTCAGAGCAGTGGCCGCTGGGTTTCCTGACAGGGCCACTAAAGGTGCATGCAGAATCCCATAGGGCGATTCTACTCCACCCTAGAGGGACATTGTGAGGGAATAGATTTCAGGACACAAAATAACATTTCTGAAATCATTAACTTCAATGTGGCATCATTAAGTAATTAAGTTTTTAAATCTTGAAAAGTATTTGCTTAAACATAAAATTTTCAAATGAGATCACAGTGAAAAAAAATGAGCAAACACGAACTGTTTAGTGGCATGTTCTTTAGCATTCATGAATAGTGTGCTTTGTAACGATATAGTCTTCTGGGTATCTTGTTTTCATGAAAAGCACAAATTTCAATTAATTTCATTTTAGAGTTACTGGATTCAAAAATGTGCTTTAAATACTGACAATAACCTATGAGTAAAATGACTTAGAATGTTGTCTTGGGAGATAATAATAATAGAGCTTTTTAATGCTGAAAAATTATGTGTCACTGTACAGATTTAATTAAAAAATAAATATCCTGAAAAATCTAAATGAAATTTAGGTTGCATACCAGGATTTCAACTAGGATTTACGAGGCTGCCAGAAAGTTGTATGGAGACATGCATCCTTATCATCAGCAAGGTTGAGGGAGAAAGGTGAGCTTCGAGGACAGACAGCTTCAATTTAGAGTTAGAAGAGGGCCTAACGGCGATACTCTAAGTAATTCATCTGCTTTCTATCAGATCAGTAAGTCTGATCTGTTTTATTTTTGGTGAATTTTAATTTTGTTCTTTAGTTTCCTCACACGGTTTAGGTCAGTCACAGCAATAGGATCATGGTGCTCAGGAGTCATGCAGTTTTTCTGGTCTCCGGCTATGGAAAGCTGTAGTTCATGTGGGAGGTTAGTCCTCTGAAAAAATTGCTTCTTAGCGTTTGAATGCCTTCATTTACCTTTGCTGTGGATGGAATGAGACTACTAGTTATATCCCACATGCTTTGCCGTCCCCTGTTCTCTAAAGGAGGATGTGGCCCATTTCATTTTAAACTCCGTTATGTAAGCTGACCTATATGTCCGCAAGACCCTGTTCCTCAGCCTACAGATCCAGTGACTCAGTCTAGTGAGTGTTTGCTTTGCTCCTATGATGGTGTCTCCTGTAAGCTCTAATATATATATGAATATACATGCTGTACATAAAAATGTCTATACAAAAATATCTACAGGCATATCTATCTATATATATACGCCATCCTAAAGCCATTGCCGAAGTCTACATTTCAGTCAAATAGTAAATTAGTCTATTTAAATCAGTAATATCCATTGGACCCCTCTCCTTAGAACAGTTATGAGACCAATTTGTCAAATCTATCTGAAAGCAAAGGTGACAAAACAGGAAGATGTGGGAAAACGGTCCATTAGAAATAGCAAAACACCCTGACAGGTCGCAGGGAGGAGACGAGCCAGGCAGGGTGCAGTGTACCAACAATGAAACATGCAACTTTCCTCTAGTTCTTAATTGCTTCCTTCCCCCAGTATCATGATCCCAAATCTATCTTACAAATCTAGCTAGACCAGAGGATGTACACTGGTACAGATAGGAACTGGAAACACAGGGAATCCAAGACAGATGATCACTTCAGGACCAGAGGTGACAGTGGCAATACTGGGAGGGTGGAGGGAGATGGGGTGGAAAGGGGGAACCGATTACAAGAATCTACATATAACCTCCTCCCTAGGGGATGGACAACAGAAAAGTGAGAGAGGGGAGATGTCGGACAATGTAAAATATGACAAAATAATAACAATTTATAAATTATCAAGAGTTCATAAAGGAGGGGGGAGCAGAGAGGGAGGGAGAAAAAAGAGGAGCTGATACCAAGGGCTCCAGTAGAAAGCCAATGTTTTGAGACTGTTGAGGGCACAAAGGTACAAATGTGCTTGAAACACAACGGATGGATGGATGGTTTGTGATAAGAGTTGTACGAGCCCCCAATAAAATGAAGAGAGAAAAAAAGAAAAAGGAAAATATGTGGAAAGCTGGACATTTCTGACACACAGTGGGAATAGAATTGGTCACCACACAATTTGTGTATAAAAAATTTGTTCTGTAAACTTTCACTTAAAGCACAA
Organism: Echinops telfairi; assembly: GCF_000313985.2. Lineage (NCBI taxonomy): Eukaryota > Metazoa > Chordata > Mammalia > Afrosoricida > Tenrecidae > Echinops > Echinops telfairi. The sequence continues at coordinate 16,527,265 of NW_022103903.1, read as the reverse complement.
TAAAATATGTTTATAATTGATCACAGAAAGCTACATATAACCTCCTCTTCTCTGGGGGATGGGCAACTGAGGGGCAGGTGAAGGGAGATGCTGGGCAGTGTAATATAAGACATAATAATAATTTATAAATTATCAAGGGTGCATGTGGGAGGGGGGCAGAGGAAGGGAGGGGGAGGGGGGAAAAAGGAAAATGAGCTGATTCCAGGAACCCAAGAGGCAAGCGAATTTTGGGAATGATGAGGGCAACAAATGTATAGATGTGCTCTACACAATTGATCTATGTATTGTGATGAATTGTATGAGCCCCAATAAATTGATTAAAAAAAAAAGATAGCAAAAGTTGTCTAATCCTAATAAAATGTATTCTTCTTGAGAAAATAAATACACACACACACACACATACCCTAGGACACTAGGAGACACTGAATTATAGTTGATATAATGGCAACTGAGATTACAAAACCTTAAAGAGGTCTCATTGTATCCCTTAATGAAATATAAATATATTTTTATGAAAAATAAAGTATCTTAAAATAAATAGATAAAAATCTAATTGACTACAATTGGTAGTGCATTTTGAGTCAAAGGGAGATCATTTAATTCTAACATCATAAATCATTAAAGAAAAGAATGCTAAAGATTGGGGCCTCCATAGAGCTGGGTAAATTAACCCCTCACATCAGCATATCCCAGATGATATCCAAGGCTCCTTAAGTCTGAAATCAATTTTAGAACATGACAATTTGTCTGACAGCACAGCTGCTTGGGGAATACATTTACTGAAACTTTGGTCTAAGTTATCCATGTGGCTCATCTCTGTCAGAGATCCTTGACCTTCCTGGCGACATTACCTATTTATCTTTTTCCCCAAACCACAAGATCACGAGGGTGTATATGAGAGTCACAGTATGAAAGGAATAGGACAAGGGAAGAACTCCATTGTCTATTGTTTATTTATTTTTCTATCAACTAATTACAGAGAGGACTTTAGCTAGAATGAAGTGTGTATATAATAAATAAGGTAGATCTTGTCTATGAGTAAATTAAATATTGACAGGAGAACAGTCTATATTGATGTCTCGATTCAGCTGAAAAAAACACCATGAAACACAAACTATTATTCAAACATTTCCATTGCAAATTTTAAAAGTGTAACTTTAATATTCTCACAAGTGCAAATACACACAGTACAATGTAGGGCTCAGGTTTGAGGTCAATAGGTATGGCTTAAATATCATCTAGTCACAATCTGGGCAATCTTATCTTAATTATACTTGTGTTCCACCTAACAGACTTGACCAGAAAACACTCCTAAAGGCCAACAAACAGGCCTTGAACTAACTACAAGCTTTTCTTTTGTGTTGTGTTGTGGGTTGTTGTTGTGTTTTTTTTGTCATTTGCTTTTTGTTGTTGTTGTTTTCTTTTCTTTTGTTGCTTGGTTTTTCTCTCTCTTGTTTTTGTGCATGTTATTATCTCCGCAGGTCTGTCTAAATAAGATAGGCTGGATGAACAATCTGGAGGAGAAAACAACAGAACCAATAGATCCAGGGGACATGGAAGAGGGGGAAGTGGGGGAAAAGGAAGTGGTATTAACAAACCCAGGGACAAGGAACAACAAGTGATTCAAATCGGTGGTGAGGAGGGTATAGGAGGCTTGGTAGAGTGTGATCAAGGATAATGTAACCAAGAGGGATTACTGAAACCCAAATGAAGGCTAAGCATGATAGAGGGACAAGAGGAAAGACAAAGGAAATAGAGGAAAGAACTAGGAGGCAAAGGGCATTTATAGAAGTCTAAATAAAGGTATGGACATATGTAAATATAGTTATATATGAGAATGGGGAAATAGATTTATGTACATATTTTATAGGTTTAGTACTAAGGTAGCAGATGGATGTTGGGCCTCCACTCAAGTACTCCCTCAATGCAAGAATACTTTGTTCTATTAAACTGGCATTCTATAATGTTCACCTTCCCAACACAATCGCTGAAGACAAAATTGGTGCATAAGCAAGTGTGGTGAAGAAACTGATGGAGCCCAGCTATCAAAAGGTATAGCATCTAGAGTCATAAAGACTCAAAGGTAAACAAGCAGCTATCTAGCTCAGAAGCAACAAAGCCCACATGGAGGAAGCACACCAGCCTGAGTGTTGATGAGGTTGCTGAAGGGATAAGTTATCAGGCATCAAAAAAAAAAAAAATCATATCATTGTGTGCTCACCTTCCCAAATGATTGCTGAAGACAAACGGGTGCATAAGCAAATGTGGTGAAGAAAGCTGATGGTGCCTGGCTATCAAAAGATATAGAATCTGGGGTCCTAAAGGCTTGAAGGTAAACAAGCGGCCATCTAACTCAGAAGCAACAAAGCCCACATGGAAGAAACATACAAGCCTATGTGATCACAAGGCATTGAAGGGATCAGGTATCAGGCATCAAAGAACAAAAAAAATCATACATTGTAAATGAGGGGGAGTGTGGAGTGGGGACCCAAAGCCCATTTGTAGGCAACTAGACATCCCCTTACAGAAGGGTTGCGGGGAGTTGATGAGCCAGTCAGGGTGCAGTGTAGCAATGATGAAACATACAACTTTCCTCTAGTTCCTAATTGTCCCTCGCCCCCCACCCCCCACTATCATGATTCCAATTCTACCTTACAAATCTGCCTAGATCAGAGGATGTACACTGGTACAGGCAGGAACTGGAAACACAGGGTATTCAGGACAGATAATCCCTTCAGGACCAGTGGTGAGAGTGGCGATACCAGGAGGGTGGAGGGAAGGTGGGGTAGAAATGGGGAACTGTTTACAAGGATCTACATATAACCTCCTCCATGGGGGATAGACAACAGAAAAGTGAGTGAATGGAGACGTCAGACTGTGTTAAGATATGACAAAATAATAATTTATAAATCATCAAGGGTTCATGAGAGAGGGTGGAGCAGGGAGGGAGGCAATAAAATGATTTTAAAAAATTAGGGGATAAAAAAAAATTAGGGGTTATGACAAAAGATTTTTGTCTTAAATTAAGTTGTTAATATGAGGCTTACATTCTGCCAACAGTAACAAGCAATGTTGACTATTTACAGTGTCATTTCATTAACGCAGTGATTCTTTAGCATACAGCTTTTCATTCATTCATTGAAAAAGTCCTACAGGTGCCACAGTGTCTGCTTTACATTCGGGAAAAAGAGTGTATAAGACAAATTGCCTCTCATTTAAGAGTTTATAGTTATGAAGAAAACCATTAAGATATAGTAGCAAAATTATGTTTACACAGATATAAATATGACATAAAGAAGAATTGGTGACATTATTGCAAGAGGGAATAATAGAGGGATCAAACAGTAGAAATGCACATCACCAAATTAATTTAATTTTAACTTATTGATAATTAAACTTTTTCTATTCAAATCCCCCTACTGGGATTAAATGGAATTTGTGAATCATGTCTAGGCTACTTACATCCCCAGATGATAAATTTAAAGAATAAACCTGTTCTGAAAAAGATGTATTAAAATAGACATATTTATAAGTGAACATAATATGAAAGTCATCCTTTTGATATTATTATATTATATTCAATACTATATTTTATGCACTATTCATAACATTGATGAGGTGTTACCTTAGAAACTGTCTCAAGTTTATGTTTATGATCACTAGATTAGAAGGACTAGATATCGGGTTGTAAGAGCACTGTGATTTTTGTTTCAGTCCTTGTTAAATGAATTGGGTGAAATCAAATGGCCAGTGTCTTTGGTGAAGCCTTTAGACCAATTAAATCTATTATTCAGACCAAATTAATCACTTGGACATAACTAGTTTATTATGGCGATCAAGTTGGTTAGTTTGATCTGAGTGATAGGTGCATGGACTAGTGTACTGTTCAAGTAAGGTGGAAAATGAGAGGTAATTGAAGGGCTGAATTTTGAGAAAACCATTTAAAAAATGAAGCTAGAACTCAATGTAGATGCCAAAGAAAAAATATTTATGGTTGCTTGTGGTGAGAGAAAAATCCATGGCCTTAGAGGCAATCTAAACCATAGTGACCAGAATGAAGACAGTCAGATAGGGTTTTCTAGGCTGTCACCTCTAAGAAACCCATTGCCATGCCGCATGTCCACGTCTTTCTCCGCAGACTGACTGAGCCCTTCTCTCTGCTGCACGTTCCCTCAGCCACCAAACACTCACTATTCTGCCACCAGAGCCGGGAGGAAAAGCCCCATTCATTTTCTAAAGCTCTGCTTTCTGTTCCTCAAACAAAAATTGTTTCCAGTTTTTGAAATATCTAACCTAGTTCTCAAGATTAGTTTACAACACCATTATGTAACTCTTGCTTCAAGGAATAATGAAAGCCTAAAGGAAGGAAAGCAGTCATTGAAGTAAAATAATCTGCAAAGATCAAACATAAAACAGAATCATGATTTTGGTGAGAAAGCTGAGTAGAATGTTTTTCTTGGAGGAAATGAGAATCGGCAATTAGGTAGCTGTTACTTACTAACTAATGAGGCTGCACCAACTGGCTCAAGCACAGGGATTGCAAGGATAGTGCAGGACGAGACAGTGTTTCATTCTATAGTACATGTCATACATTCGGTTGTACATACGGCAGCTGGTCAGATCTGACTAGATGTTATCTAACAACAAGAATAATAATGAAATGTTTTTAAGTATTAGAGATAAACAAAACAATGAGAGTATAAGGCACAACAACATTTTGATGATAAATTTAAAGAACAAAACTATTCTGAAATAGATGTATTAATATAGACATATTTATAAGTGATCATAGTATGAAAGTTATCCTTTTAATAAATATTTGTGTCAAGCATCCAAAACTCATACTCCAGTAGGACAAATCTTATAACACAGAGAAGCACACACCTATGTACAAAACACACAATAGAAGCATAATGTTACATCTTAAGAATAACATCAATTTACTCAAAAACATTTGTTAAAGAAAAGAGAACACTAAAAAAAAATTCTGCTTCAGTTTGGCAGGCCAAATTTTAAGAAAATATATGAAGTATAGACCAATTTTGATTAATCCAGGAAAGCTAATCGAATTCTGTCATGCCACACTATTGGACTCAGTGATGCCCATTGTACTTAGAGCAATGACAGGAATGCTGTGCTAACAAAGATGCCAACATCTATGTTGAGTGAAGTAAAAAGGAAAGTGGCTGGAAAAAGCAAAATGAAGCCCAATCCCTTTTGATACAAAATGGTGTCTTTAAACATAATTTAGAAAACAATTAAAACTATTTTGCCTAATTGGTACCTTAGTGAAAAAGAAATAAACATGGAAGTGTTAGTGTAATCACAGTTAGAAATGAAATATTTCCCAATTTTTAATGTTATTAATTAATACAGGTTTGAGCATTACGATAAGGTATGTATGCTGAGCACAAATCCAATCAGTTTGGACTGGTGAGGGCATCAATACATTCTGAAAATTTCATCATAATTTTGCATTAAAATCATATTTCTTAAACAAAGGCACTATGAAGATGAAGAAGCATGGCTACAAGTCATAAAAGTTATAAAAACGAATTCATTATAAACAATTTTACATGACCAAATGTATTCACTGGTAGAAGAATTCAGATTATGAATTTTTATATAAAAATTGACATTTCAATAAGCAAGTACTGTTGAATCAATTAACAGAAGAAAAAACATACATACGTACATTCATATGTATGTTCACATGTATATAAATTTGCTAGTATATAAAATAGTCTAGATAAACAATCCAATGGTATAATTTTTTTAAATAAAGAGAAGGTTTCTAAAAGTTCATGGAAAACCCATGCTCTTTTACTTTTAGAGGCTCGTGTGTGCGTGCATGTGTGTGTAGTATAAAGAACTGTTATTGTATTGAGGACATCATGAAGTTAGGAAAAAAATCTTATGCTGTTTGTCCACTTGAGATGTTGACAAAAAGCCACTTTCAATTTGTCATAGACTCGTGGTTTACCTGTTGCATATCGCTGGAAATGCTTCAGCCAAGCTTTGAGACTAAGACAGTCAGAGAAGAAGGCCCTGACTTGACAATATACTGCTGAACAGTTTATCTAGTGAAAATTGTATGAATATCAGCAGAACGTGGTCTGATAGAGTGCTGAAACGTATGTCTTTCAGATTGAACGTTACTCAAAATAGAACAGGGCAAGAGAAGAGTCCTCAGCGTTGAGTTTAAATTAATGATGCAATGAAGTGAAATGGACCTTTACCTGCTCATGTGGAATGACTAAATGTGAGGAGAAATGACTGCAAACATTCTTCAGTAAGTGAAATGTACCGACTATATGTCGAGGACAATTTTAAATTGTCAGAAAGGAAATAGAGCTCATAAGCAGCTTGGGCATCACTCTTCAGAAATGGACTACAATCAGCCATTTTGAATAAGAACCAGTTTATGCTCTACTGAAGCAGGAATGACAAATTGTGTATGGAAACCATCACAGTCATTATCAAACAGTACAACAATAATTGATAGCAAAATACACATACTTCTCAAAGGAAAACCAGTTACCAACCAATAATGTCAAGATGAATAAATTACAGTTTTATGTTAATGTTAGAATTAATGAAACAGAAACATTGGCAATGGGTAGTAATTGGAAAGGCAAAGTTGGAGACAAAGAAAGATCGGTAGTTGGAAAACACGACTTCGATGATGGAAACCACATTGAAGAGAGCATGATAGAATTTTACAAGACAAGTGACCTATTAATTCGAACTGCATTCTTGGAGAAGATGGACAGTAATTATATACGTGTACATTGGAAACTACAAATGTCTGTCAGTTTGTCTTACTGGAGTGGCTGTGTGTTGCTGTGATGCTGGGAGTTCTGTCACTAGTATCTCAAAGACCAGTAGGGTCATCCAAGTGAACAGGTCTCAGTACAGCTGTCAGTCTAAGAACATGTTATGACATGATTGTTTACTTCAGAGGAATTAGCTACACGATTTCACAACTCATTTTGATATGATTGAACTAGTGAATTGTATGATATATGGATAAAGTGCCAACAAGCCTGTTGAAAAACTGCATAGATAGCATTGTAATATTGGAAGCTACAGAGAATCTCATGACTAGCAGCAAAACAGTGTCAGAGACAATGCCATTACATGAATCCCCGAGGTTAGAAGGCACAAAATGTGACCGAGGAGAAATTGTCTTTGGAAAGTAGAGTCAGCAATAATGGTTTAGATGGAGTAAAACCTTCAGGTGCAAAGCCTTGTGGATCTTCATCAGCTGTTAGGCATGGCTCAAACTGAGAAATGAGAGCTATAAATTTCAAATACTAATTGGAAATTGGAATGCCTGAAGTATTAATCTTGGATAATTGAAAGTAGTTAACAAGTCTGGGCTTTCATGAGCTGAAATGGACTGCCATGAACCCTTTTTAATCAGAAAACCCCATGGTCCACTATTCTAGGAATGACACAATCAAGAGTAATAGTGCTACATTCATCATCAAAATGAACATATGAAGGTCTATTTTGAAGTACATTTCTGTCTGTGATAGGATAATATCTATTCTCATTCAAGAAAATCCAATCAATACAACCATTATTCAAATTTATGTACCAATCTTTAAAGTTAGTGATGACAAAATTGCAAATATATACCAACATATTCCTGAAATTGATCAAACATGAAATTAAGACACATTGGTAATTTTGGGAAATTGGAATACTAAATTTGGGAATAAGGAAGAAGAAAAATTAGTTGGAAATTATGGTCTTAGTGATAGAAATGAAACTGGATTTAACATGATAGCATTTTGCAAAACCAACAACTTGTTTATAGCAAATATATTTTATCAGCAGCACAAATAGAAATTATATACATGGACTTCTCCATATGGAATACATACAGTGGTTGATTCAACTAATGTAACAACTGGTTCTCTGTCATAATGATCTCTCTCTATATGTGTATTGAGAAAACATCCCAGCTCAGTCCAGATCAAATCCATAAGTCTGATATTAGCCCATATGTCCAGTAGAAATCCATAAAGTCCTCTTCAGACTCACGAAACATATGCAATGATGCTGAATGCAGGATGATTACAGACCAGTGGGTAGAAAGTCTTTGGATACAGTGGTGGTGTAAGCATCTCAGTGCTGGCAGGAGTCCCAGGAGGCTTCTCCCATTCCCAGGGCACAGGGTCTATTAGCATAGTGCCATGTATCTTGTCAGTAGAGCATCTCAGAGAGTGAGTGTTGGCAGTAGAGGGTCTCCAAAAGATTGAGCAGAAAGAGAGATAATGTCTCCTGCCTCAAAGAAGGAATGCTGGATGTCTCAGAATTCTCAGTAGAAGGTCATGCCCACACAGAGGCCTCATTAGCTATGATCCAATTGGCAGATGAGACTCCACCCCTTCACTCTTAATCCTTTTATGCCCCAAATTGACACCAGATTATGTAACTACCACCAGGATTGACACCAGATTATGTAACTACCACCAGGAATTAAAGGGTTACTGATTGAAAGGTTTCAACAAACTGATGAAGCACAGGAAGCACTCACTTGTGTATGGCAAGAAATTTAGAAGAAGGGTAGATGGCGGATTAACAGGAAGAAATCTATATGTATACTCCTTCTAAGAAAGGTAACCAAATAGAATGTGCAAATCATAAAACAATACAAGAGCTATCACATGCAAGTAATATTTTTCTGAAACTCATCAAACACCAGTTGCAGCAGTTTTGACAAGGAGCTGCCAGAGGTTTAGGTGGGATTCAAAAGAGGGCCTGGAATAGGGATTCACTTACTGTTGTCAGATGGGTTCTTGGCTAAAGACAGAGAATACCAGAAATAGCTTACTTTTGTTTTATGGAATATGAGAAAGCATTCAGCCCTGTGGATCATAACAAAGTGTTCGGCCCTTGAGAAGAATGGGAATTCCAGAACACTTCATTGTGCTAATTCAGAACTTGCACATGGATCAAGAGCCAGTCGTGGTAGCAAAATACAGGAATACTGCATGGTTATTCATAATTGGAAAAAGTGTGTGTCAGGGTGGTATCCTCTCATCTTAATTATTCAATCTGTATGCTAAGCAAATAATCAGAAAATCTAGACCCTATGAAGAAAAATGGGGCAGCAGACTTGAAGAAAGACTTATTTATACTATGAGATATGCAGAGGACACAACCTGGCTTTGCTGAAAGTGAGGAGGACTTGAAGCACTTGCTGATGAAGATCAAGGATTGCAACCTTCAATATGAATTCCAACTAAATATAAAGAAAACCAAAATCTCCACACCTGGACCAATAGGTAACAGCACGATGAGTGGAGAAAAGAATGAAATTGACAACAATTTCATCTTGCTTGGAGTCACAATTAATGCTCATGGAAGGAGCAGTCAAGAGATCAAACAATGCTCTACCTTGAATAGATCTGTTTCTGATTGTTGTTGTTGTTAGGCCATCGAATTGGTTTCAACTAATCACAACTCAATGCACAACAAAGCAACACACTACCTGATCCTGAACCAGCCTCATGATTGTTCTTATGCACCACCCTTGTGTCTAAGGAGCACTCTGGATATACTTTTGCTAAGACAGATCAGTTTGTCCCTTTAGTGTTCTATCATATTTTAAAAATTCTTCCCCAGCATTTCAACAAAATGCATCAATTCTTCATTTATCCTTATTCAATGCCAAATCAATATGCTACATAAGACCTATTTAAAATGTTGAAAAGCAAGCAAGTTACTTTGAGGACTAGGTTAGCTGACCCAAGTCATGGTATTTTCAGTCACCTCCCAGGCATTTGATAATTTGACATTGAATAGGAAGAATAAAAAAGTATCAGTGCATTTCAACCTTGGTGCTGGCAAAGAACAATGAAAGTTTGATGTACTGCCCAAAGGACAAACAGATCTGTCTTGGAAGTAGTACAACCACAATGCTCCTTAGATGCAAAGATATACAGACTACCTCTTATGCGCCCTGGACACTTTTTTTCAGGAAAGACTAGACCCTGAAGGCGGACGTAATACTTGGTAAAGCGGAGGGCAGTGAATAAAAGAAAGGCTCTCAATGAGATGGACTGGCACAGTGGTTAGAACAGTAGGAGCAAAAATAGCAAGTATTGTGAGGATGAAGCCGGACCAGACTGTGCTGCATTCTATTGATCAGAACTGACTGGATGACACCTAACAACACCAAAACATATTGACAAATGGGATAAACAGACATTAAATAGATTACATTTGTGGAACAGTATGATGGAGAAAGTTGATATCATTAGTCCAGCAAGATCAGTAGTCAATTGAAGAATGGATCATCAATTGCTCAAATAAATGCAAGTTGTTATTGAAGCTGAAAGAAATTAAAACTAGTTGGAGAAAGCCAAAGTTAGACTTTCAGGCATATCTTACATGAATTCAGTAGTCATTCCAAGAACAGATTTGACATATGAAACACTAATGAATAAATATGATGCATATTTGGGATGACATAAGGTCATCATATATGAAGAAAGAAAAAATTATTAACAATAAAAGAACAAAGTGAAGGAGCAAAATAGGTATAATAAAAACTTTGAAATTTGCTCTTTAACATAGAGTATCTTAAGAAATCCAAAGAAATGAGGAAGTAAAATAGCTAAAAAAATTTCAATGGGCAGCTTAAGATAACAAAATATTATAATGAAACGTGTAAAGATTTGGAGTTCTGAAACAAAAATGGAAGGATGTACTTCGCATTTTTAAGTTAAAAATAAAGAAAAATTAAAAATCTATATGTAACAATGTTGAAAGAGTTATTTGGGCAAACTTAAACAACATAAGAAGCATCAAACAAAAATGAAACTGGAAGTGTCCTTTGGAATTACTCTTTTGAAATAAGTGCTCCTCAATTGAAGTATATACAGAGTCATTATACCAATGGAATTGCACAACCATTGAACCATTTCAGGAAGTTATATGTAATCAAGAATCAATAATATGAAGGAATAAGTTTGAGTAGTTGTGAAGGTATTTGCAAAAATCATAGGACTTTCTAAGGCTTCCTGAGTCTAACATACCTTGTATGTATCAGTATGGAAGTGCCAAATTAATGTGGAATTAATGTCTTCCAGAAGCAGTGATCGACAATGAACCGAAAACATGTTTATATATTTCAGAACTCAGATCGCTTGAAGGAACACTACATCTCCAGCAGTTAAGTGCTCAGCTGCAAACCAATAGGTTGGAAATTTTAACTCACTAGTGGCTGCCTGGGAAAAAGATAAAGCAATCTATAGCGATAGACATTACAGCCTAGGAAACCCCACAGGGTAGATTTACTCTGTCACAAAACTAGAAAAGTCACTATGAGTAGAAATGTGTTCATGACAACCACATGTAACCTCTAGCAAATATCTGCAATTAACAGGGATTCGCCTAGTGCAAATAACACCCTGTTGCTTGCAATAGTAACTACCCTCTAACAAAATCCATGTTCTCCTGTGTCAGTTATCTAATATCCTAAATTTTGTTCAGTGCAAATCAAATACTGGAAGAATAAGATGATAGGCTCAAGTTGCAGGTAAGATGTGAAATTACTGATTCAAAGTTCAATGTGGAAATGAGAAAATATGTACCATATATACTCAAGTACAAGCCAACCGGAAACACTCAGCTTCTACATGCGTATATACAATATGTATAATTTTGAAAAGATAGCCTTTTGCATTTGGAGACGGGTGACCCTAACATTTATGCACATAACTTGATTTTAAAGTAGCTTATTTGCAATGGAATATGAAATAAAAAACAATATTTTTGTTGAGATACAAATCTATCTGCATAGTTGTCTGTTGGATGTCCATAGGTCTGCTCAGCCTTGAGTCATTTTGTTCTCCTGAGGGATGAAGACAGTGCTTCCATTTAAGGAGAAAGGACTGCTTTACTGATGGCAGGGAGGGAAAATCCTTAAGAAGCTCAGTGGTGATGGTCCACTGTAGATCAACAGGAGAGATGATGAAAGAACTAACTTTGATTGTAACAGAAAACGAAAGGATCCCAGAGTAACAGAGACCATGTGGAAACTGAATTGTGACTGTGAGGTGAATATTTTTATCATAAAAGGAAGTGTCGTGAATCTAATATGACCCCTGAAAGATATGTTAAGGTCTTTCTCTAAAATCATTCACGTGTTGTTTTTGCTATGCCCACCCTGGGAAACCCAAGGAGCAAAACTCTACGGCGGGGCTGGAAGCACAGATCCACAGTGGCTGATGGAAAATGGCATCATGAGGGCAGAAGAAATTGCTCCCAATAGGAATTTTATTTGACTTATGTAAGCTGGCAAAAGTCGGGTTAAAAGTAATCTGAGCTCAGTGGTTCACATGTAAAATCAAGGTCATTTTTTTCTAGTTTCTAGAGATGAGAAACTTCTCAGAATAGGGGATTATCATTTCATAGAACACAAAAAAGCACTCCTAACACAGATACTAGGAAGAGTTGATATTTATCCCATTGTGACTGGTTTCAGTTTCTCAAGTGTTACTGGAATTATACAAAGCCAATCACAGTTTTCCATAGGAGCCAGGGATGTCCCATCTTCTTGATCAAATCAGGCTTTGTTTGTAGCTCATTATTGTTTATTTTGTTCCTGAGGCCTGCATGCCGTGGCTGCTCTCGTTCCCTGTATCTGGGACTCAGCACATTACTGCTCTCAGCTGTCTAGTGTCATAGGTTTGGCCTCCTCATACAATTAGAACAGAAATCACTTCATCGCCATTGCAGTGAGGAGGAGACAATCAAAATATACCTTACAGACAAAAGCGACTTTGGTTGTGCGGGAATTATGAAAATGTCAAGATGAGTAGAATAAATTTTCAGGAACTTCATACACTTGTGTGGCATGATTCAGCTTTAGAAGGGACAGTTGCAAGCATCCATTAATAAGTAGAATATGGAAATTAGGAGTATAAACACAGATCCATTTGAACTCATAAAAAATTAAATGGAACACATAAAGATAAATATTGTAGGCACCAGAGAGTAGAAATGAACCGGCATTGGTCATTTGGAATCAGAAAATCAAATGGTCTACACAGCTGAGTATTGGCAGTAGAACAAGAATGTAATCAAATTCATTGTCAAAAAGAACACTTTAAGACCTTTCAGAAGGGAGAGAAAGGGGAACCCATCACAAGGTTGGATATATAGCCCTCTCTCTGAAGTGGACGAATAGCAAAAATCTGGTGAAGAGAGACAATTGACATGTGAGATATGAAATAATAATAACAAAATATAATTAATTGAGGATTCATGAGTGTGGGAGGGCTGGGGAGGGAGGGGGGGAAAGAGGAGCTCATACCAAGGGCTCAAGTAGAAAATGCTTTGGAATTGATGATGGAAACATATGTACAAATATGATTGATACAATTGATGTATGGAAAGTTATGAGAGCTGTAAGAGCCCCCAATAAAATAACTTAAAAAAAAAACTTTTTTAAAGTACAATGCTGTCAGGGATTGAATTCTGTCCTTTCACAACAAAAAATAAATGTCCCACATGAGGAAAGTAGAGAATTTTACCAGATTCTGCAATCTAAAATGTATCAAACATGGAATTAGATGCATTAATAATTACTGATAATTGGAATGTGAAAGTGAAAAACAAAAAGGACTGATCATCATTTGTAAAATGTGGCATTGTTAATAAAGATGGGAGGAAATCTCATGATAGAGTTTTGCAAGGCAAACAACTTCATTGCCAGGACATTTCCCACAACATAAGGAGCTACTCTTCATGTGCACCTAGCCATATATAATACACAGTGACCAGATTGAGTATGTCTGTGGGAAGATATAGTGTAAATGTATTGGGAGTAAGAAATAAAAAGAAAAGAACAAGCTTGGAATTTCTCAAGACAAAAGAACTGAAGAAAAAATCTAGCCTCAAGTTGAAATGCTGAAGGATTCTATGGATAAAATACAGAATGTCCCAAAATCATCAAAAGAAAATGGAAGATCTACACAAGGTCTTAAGAAGACATCCAAGCATTTCTGGAGGCAGCAGAGCAACATAAAACTGATGGTGTTGAAGGAGGAGGTCCGTGCCCCATTGAAAGCACCAGCAAGGGACAAGGTCTAGGTGCTGATGGAATGCATCGCTGAGGTGATCATTCATCTATGCAGAGACATTTGGAGAACAATGTTCTGCCTCACTGACTGAAAGGGATTTATATCCATACCCACTGCAAAGTAAAATGATCCAGCAGAATGAGGAAATTATCTAACTGTATCTTTGATAATAGATATAGATGATATAGATATAGATATATATGATATAGATATAGATATATCACTTAGCAAACAAAGCCTGGCATTTTCAATCACTGCATAGGTATGATGAAGAAACACAAGAGAAGAAGTGCTCATTTGAATGGAGCTATTGGAGAGTAATATTGAAAGTACCGTGGACTACCAGAAGAAGGAGCAAGTCTTGGAGGAAGTACAGCAGAAGACTCCTTAGGAAAGAGGCTGACAAGACTCGCCCTATGTACTGGGACCTAGTATCAGGAGGCACCCCTTCCTGGAAAAGGCCATCATGCTTGGCAAAGTGGAGAGACAGTGACACAGAGAAAGAGCCCTGCTGACATGGGTGGACACAGTGTCTCCAATGGCAACTGTGGTGAGCACGCCACGGCAGGAGACTGTGTTTGTTTTGTTCTGTTGCACTTCGGTTCAATACGAGTCAGAAGGAGCAGGAAGAAATCTAACAGTAATATTAACAACATTGCCATGAACGTCACGTGGAAGTAACATTTTGCTGAAAGTCATTCAAAAATATTTGCAGTTGTATGTCAACAGGGAACTTCAAGCAATTCAAGGTGGTCTCAGGATAAAGGACGTCAATGTTCAAATCAGAAGGATGTTGCCTTGAAATAGAGAATGTCAAAAATTTCTTTTAAGTGTGTATGACAGACTGTGTGGAAGGAACAGCCCAAATATTAAATAACATTACCAAAAAATAGAAATTTCAAAACAAATAATTGTACTCATGTATCAGCTGCACATAGATCAAAGGACAGTCCATTTGAACAAAGCAAGGGGGTTAACCTTTCAGCAACATGTTGAGCAAATTACCAGAGGTCATGCATTAAATGAAAAATCTTACATCCTGATTGGAGAAAGATTCATTACCAGCCAGTCACAAGTAAATGACACAACTGTGTGGACTTAAAGGATTTTCTTATGAATATCAAAGACTAGAGCTTTCATTACTTTTCAACTTAAAGAAAACAAAAATTCACGCAACTGTGCCAATAAGCAACAGCGCAGCAAAAAGGAAAAACTAAAGTTGTCAAGGATTTCACTTTACATGGATTAGCAATCAATGCCTATGAAAAGAGCATTCAAGAAACCACAGGACATATTGCATCGGGTAATCCGCTACACAGCATCCGCTTAACGCTTTAAAAGCAAAGCTGTCAAATTAAGGACTAAGGTGCCAAAAAATTGTATTATTCAATCACTTCATGTGCATGTGGAAATTGGAATATGAATATCAATGACCATAGAAGAAGAGATGCCTTTGAACTGTGATGTGGGTGAAGACTATTGATATCCCTTGAACTTCCAAATGAATGAATTAATCTGTGTTGGACCATATATAGCTAGTATGCTCCTTAGAAGCGAAGGCGGTTAGACTTCATGTCACAGACTTTGACATGTCAGCAGGAGGGACTGTCTCTGGAGAAAGATACTATGCTCCATAAACAGAGCGTTAGAGAAGAGGAGGAGGAGGAGGAGAAAGGGAGAAGAAGATCTGCAAGGAGCTAGAGTGACACAGTGGCTGCAACTACTTTCGTCAATATGGCAGCAATTGTGAATATGGCGCTGGTCCCAAAGTGTTTCATCCAATGTTTCATTTCGTTACTATGAATCAGAACCGACTAAACACACGACCTCAAGGACAAAGGCAAACATATTGCCCACTCTGAGCCATGTGGTTATTTTATATTCTCAGGGAACTCATGATGTTGCCAAATTTGAGTGATATCCTGTGTAAGAACGTGATCTCTATCACGAATTTCAAGGAAACCTGCTGGAGCAATGGGTTAAACACTGGGATTTTAATAAAATGTCAGCACTTCAAACCCACCTGATTCTTCACAGGAAAAGGTCAGGCTTTGAGTTCCCATTACATTTACAGCCTCAGAACCCAGAGGGGCATCTAGTGACATGATGGCAGTGAGTTTGTTTGCGTGTTTGTTTAATAGCTAAGCACAATCTATGTATAGGAAATCTTGGCAGGCTATATGAGTCAGTAGGATCCATGATGTTATAACTACCCCTCGTAAGCATAACTATATTTTTTTCTAATAAATCTGAGCATAAGATTATTGGTAGATATCCTGGAGTATTGCAGTAAGAATACATTATCTGTATTTTAAAATTTAAACCACAGAGAACTCCTATAAAGAGCAGCTGGTGATATGCTGCTGGGATGTCTTGGGTTTTAGGCCTGGTTGAGTAGAGAAACAAATTAAGTGATACTCATCTATGTATAAGAAAAAAGTTTGATATCAAGAAGGCACTCATCCCAGTGCCTTCCCGAATCCATAGGTCTGATGCTAGTCCACAAGTCTCTCTTCAGACTCGGGTAGCCACGTGCAAGTGGTGCAGAAAGGTGAGGCAAGATGCAGGAGGATCACAGGTTGGAGGGTGCAGTCAGCCCTTAGATCCCTAGTGGGTGGACACAAGGCTGGGTGCCAATAGCTCTCAGGCCCTGTGGCAGAGTCCCCGTAAACAGGGAGGCAGATGAAGGGGCTGAGAGAGAGGGAGAGTCCCAGGATCTCAGACCCTTAAACCAAAAGGAACATTTCATCAAGGAGGTGTCATCAGGCGTGACTTGATTGACAGGTTGTACTCCACCCGAGTCAGAAGTATCTGGTGGACATAAAATCAGCTACCTACCACAGAGACGATGCCCCTGATGAGGGAAGGTCAGGAAACGAAACAGCCTTAGTTAATTGTATACTAGAAATTGGCAGACCTTCTAAATCATGAGTTTGGGTATATACAGTAGCCTTCAAACATATGATACAAAACATGCATTCTGAATTAGATAAGAGTAGGTTACCTATGGTAGTTATATAATTGTCAATTTAAGGATTAAGCGTGTAGGGATGGACTCTAACCTGCCAATCAGGCCATAGCCAATGAGGCTTCTGTGTGGGCATAGCCTTCCCCTAAGGATTCTGGAAATTCCAGTACTTCCTCCTTGGAGGTGGGAGACTCTGGGCTCACACCCTGGGAAACATAGCAGCTGACAAGACACATGGACCCAACTTGATGCAGCCCTGGGTGCTGGAAAAGCCATGCAGAGACCCCTGCCAGCGCCGAGATGTTTCCAATGCCACTGAATCCAAATACTTTTTTACCCAGTGACCTGTGATCTTCTACATTCGGTGTCATTGCATGTGTTTCCTGAGTCTGAAGAGGACTTTACAGATTGGTATCAGACATACGGGCTAATATCAAATGTATGGACTTGATATGGACTGGACTGGGATGTTTTCTCAATGTTCAATTGCTCTTGCATATAAATCTTTTTCTTATACAGATATGTGTGTTCATGGATTTGTTTCTCTAGTCTACCCAGACTAATACATTACCCAAATTAAATGGTGTGTATGCACAATTAGTGCATGGACACTTCTCCCTTATCTAGTATCCCTATGTAGTATGTTCTTGTAAGGTTCTCTAAAACAACGGACAGAAGAGGAGGGAAAAGTATGCAAACAAACAGGAAAACAGAGCCTATCTTATGCAGACTTTGGTTCAATATTAAGAAGTAAATTATAGAGAAATTGCTATCATTTGCAGCTTCACAGGAAAAAAGCCCTGAAAATCAGGGGAGAAAAAAATGAACTCTCAGGGCAGATGTTCAAGCAACATATCCTGCCCCAGACACAGCGTGGTGTGGAAAGTCTCCTGGGAAGTTGTGAATAGCCGTGCTGGTGGGTCAGTGTCTGAAATGAGATCAGGGGGCAAGAGGTTAGAGGAGATTATGGATGTATCTATGGATGTATCATCTATGGATGTGTAGGTACAGAACGCACGGTTCTTTGTATCCTGTACCATGTTCCTCCAAAAACATCAACCACAGAGAAGATAGTTAAGAACTATGGGAATGGGACTGTGGATATCAAACGATCTGAATTATATGCTAATCCGGTCCTTGTACAATAGGAGAGCAAAGGACCAGCAATGATGCTTTCTTCTTACAGAGGCTGAGACAAGCTTCTGCCATGGCTGAATCTCCAACCAGCCCCCCACAGAGTCTAACCCTAAGATATTTAAATATGGTATCATCCTTCTAGGAGATCAATGTGTGGTGGGGCATTTATCAAGCTACTTACGATCTCTGGTGAGCAACAATAATAATAAATCTCTTTATCTACCTGTTTCCACAGACAGTTCCTGGTACCAGTTCTGCTACCTTGGGTTTTCGCAGAATCAGATGCTGCGATAGAATTGGTAGTAGAAAATATTTATTGACTATAATACTTGTGAAAGGAAAATAGACATGTTATGATTTTTTAGGTGTGCAATAAAAATGAAGTATAAATCTAAGAATATCTCTGCCAGCCCAACAGAGAGTTCTGGAGTAAAGATCGTCTGTGTGAAATATACACCATAATAGCGTGATAACCTGTCATTGACCTTGTGGAGAGCAGGCCTGCGCTAACACCTTGCTGAGCCGTTGTCTTAGAAAAGGCTCCACTTACAAAATGGCATCTGCATAAAAACGGTTGTAGACTCTGGGGAAGCAATGGAGTACACGTCTATTCCTCACAGCAAGGCATCGCAACCTTCTGGAAACTGTGTCTGAATAGCACATTCCCATTCGTACCAGATATTGTAATGGTTTAATAGAATCTTGGGTTTTTTTAAGGAGCCCTCTTAGAGTATGGGGTACACATTGTGATGCTAACTACAGGGTCATCCATTAGAATCCACCAACCTCTCTGTGGGAGAAAGATGAAGTTAACTGCTCATGTAAATATTTAAAGTCTCAGAAACTTTGCCAAAAGGCAATTTTATCTATAGAATTGATATCAATCAGAATCTACTGGATGGCAATGAATTTGGTTTTGGTCTGAAGGCTTATTTAGATCAATATATATAGATAGAGATGTAGGTGGAGATAGAGATATATAGATACCCTCAAAGAACAAAGAAGAATTGTGCTGGGCAGAGCAGAGCTTTCATAATATACATTTTTCCTTCTAGGGTAGCATCAAGCAAATAGCTCTGAGTTAGTGCGCCCAATGGCGCAACTGGGAAGGTTCTCTCTGGACACAGTGAATTTTTTCTTAAAAGCAGTTTATTGTGATGGCCTATTTTACCGAAGAGTGTGCAGCTATGAAATGTTGTTGTCTGTTCTGGAAAAATGTTGCAGACACTGTTGTGATGTTGAACACAGCTTACAAGGACAGCACTATGGGGAAAGCTCAAGTGTAGCAGTGGTTTTCTCATTTCAGAAAAGGTGAAATGTTGATTGATGTCAAACCTCATTCTGGGCATCGGGTCAACTTCCCAAATGGATGAAAACGTCAACTCTTAGTGCACTTGGAGTTCATTCCAACAGATCAGAACGTTAATCAAGTTTTCTATTTAGAGGTTCTGAAAAGATTGCGTAACTGTGTGACAAAAAAAGGCCTGAATTGTGGCAGATGGGGGACTGGTTTTGCCACAACTATGCACCTATTCACACAGCCATCTCTGTGTGCCAGTTGTTGGTAAAAAAGAGCATGCCTCTCTTGCCCCATGCAATTTCCTCACCTGACTCTGCTCCATGGGACCTCTTTTTGTTTCCATGAAAAAAGAAGGACATGAAAGGACAGAAATTTGACGATGTTGAAAGGTGAAGAAAAACACAAGGGAGGTGCTGACAGCCATCCAAAAGATGCAGTTGAAAATGTTTCCAAGAATAGAATCACAGATTTGACAAATGTATTCATTGTGATGCAGAGTACTTTGCATTTGATAAGGTTGTTTTGTAAAAAAACTTTAAATACATAACTTTGATAAAAACTCTGGTTTGTTGGGTGTACCCCATCCTGGGTGTGTGTGTATGTAAATATATAATACCTTTATATATAATATAGTCTGTAGATTTTTTAAATCTTTCTAACAAATATAGTACATTTCAAAGTACATAAATATATATCAATCTGTTACCCCTGTGGAAACGCACATGAACACTAATTTATGAAATTGTAATACTGGTTGTTTACAAATTCAGTCTCCTTGATTGAAGAGTGGCATAGATTTCTTTTTTTCAAATGTTGCAATCATGAATATTTTCTTTTGTTGCACCTCTATTAAGCTGTTTAGTGACTCTCCACTGAATTTGAGAATGCTCAAATAGGGTTGCCAATACGTCTCTGCTTTGTTGAATGCAAAATTACACAGACCCTTTCTCAATCCTTTCATTCCATTTACCAAATAATTGCCTTTTACCCAATCAACCTTCCCTTAGGTCTTTTGTTAATTTTTGATTATTGTGTAAAAATAAGGACCAATTGCTCAAACATTTATTGCAGCATTTTAAAGGACGACACTTTACTGCAATTCCAAACGTTGAATTTGTTCTGCTTTTCAATATCTGAGAGGTGATCCTGAAAGTGAATTTTTCCCCCAATGAATAGACCTATAAAATATTTCATCCTGTCAGATGTATTGGCAAAGGGGATGGAGAGATCAGCTCTTCTGACTTTTTCTTGGAAAGTGTTTTAATTATGCTGCCAAATAACCATCACATACACATATCTAGGTCATCGGGGTGTAATAAATTGTTACTTTTGCACAAGGCAAACACTTCTTTTTTTAAAGGAACTAAAATAAATAAACAAAACACATTAGAAAATGTTCCTTTTTGGTTTGCCAATTGGCATGTTTAAATGCCCAGTTTTTCTCCCACTGGGAATGCATTCTAATTAAAATTATTATACAACATGTATGCTTCACAACTGTACTTGATTTTTTTCCCCCGCTAGTAAAAGAGAACTAAAAATAAATCTTCATAATGACTCACAGTGTTAGAGTTTAATTTGAGGAAATGATGCTTTTCAACTGGAATTTTCAACTTGCTTTTAAAACATTGTTGAATAAAATCACCTCTAGATTTGTCAAAGTAATCGTTTGTTTGGTAGACTGCAACAGAATGCAGTGCTTTTTCATGTGAAGTCAAACTATTCTATTAAATATTTATTTGAAATAAATATAATTCTACAAAAGGGTTTTTAAAAAGGAACGAATTCATTGTTGCTACCCTTCCCACCTTACTAAAACACCTTATATACAGAAATTTAGACAAATAAATGCATACTATTGAATAAATAATGTAAGATAAATTAGAAGCAATTTAGATGTTTATTTGCATGTTTGAACAATACAAATCTACAATAACATGAAAAAATAAATTTAATGTAAAATTTGGTGCTCCTATCCTTCCTTTATTTCTATCTTTCAGATTTAATTTCCAGTGGTATTTTAGATCTACAAAAAAATTGCACAGAAATCCAAAGCCTTCATATAGCTCATGATACTGATATAAAGTTACTTCCAAATTGTTTCTCTTACTCTCAATATTTTGCATTAGTGTAATATATTAGGTGCAGTTGATGAATTAATATTGATAAATCCTTATTAACTACAGTAAGTTAAACTATGACTCTTTTATTGTGTACATTAATGGATTTTGAAAAATGCCTATCACATGTGCACAATTATAGAATCATGCAGAATAGTTTCATCTCCCTCAAATATATTTGGCTTCATCGTATCAGCCATCTTCAACACCCTTTACCTTTCCTGTACCAACCAAACCCTCAGGGAGACCCTTGGAAACCATGGATTTTTGTTTTTGCTATCTCTATAATATTGCTAATTCATGAATACCACATCATTGGTATTATATAATTCATAGCTTTTTGTCAGATGAGCTTCTTATACATCACAAAAAAGGAAACCAGCTTGCCAATGTCTTTTGTAGCTTTATAGCTCATGTAGTTTGGTTGCTGAATAATACTTTCTTACACATCTGTTCCAGAGTTTAATTGACCATTCAACTATTTCAGATCCTCATAGTTACTTTAATTTTGGGGGAAATTTAAACCAAATTATGTGAACCTCTCTATGTAGTTTTTGAGTAAAAAATCTTGGTGTGAATATTTAAAACTAGAATTCCTGAATCATACAGTAAACCTATTTTTAGCTTTGTACTCTCTTGTCTCTCTTCTCCCAATACTGCTTGTCTCTCTTCCAATGTGGCAGTATATTTTGCATTCCCTATAATTATGAAATATATTTGACTGTGCTCCATGTACCCACTGTTTGGCATTGAAAAATGTTGAATGTCAAAAATATATCTTATCACCTGCGCTCAGGTAATGGTGGTTCCTGTAACTTTACTATTACCCACTATAGATGTGAAACAGTACATCCTTGTTTGAATTGGGAATTCCATAATGGCATGGTAAGGAAGCCTGGTGATACAAGATGTGCTTGATGCTTTAGCATTTGAGGCATCACTTGTGGAAGCACCTTGGGGAATTGTCTGGCGCATCTCAGGAGGCATTACTGAGTATTCCCAGAAAATACCCCTACCACTCATTATTGCTTCTATTGCTTGTGACCCAGAATGAGGTATGCTACACTTAAAAGAACTGTTTAATTTTTCTATTGTGCACAAGTAAAAACTTAAAAGAATGTGTGTTGGAATAGCTATTGAGGGTGTGGGATAATTGTGCAATGTATATAAAGTTGGATTTCTCTAAGTTTATTGATATGAGCCCACTAAGGAAAGATTTTTCACACAATGTTTCAGTTTGAGAGGTTAGGAAAAGATCAAATAACTTTGGGGGTTGGTTCACTGAAGCATAGATTACACAATGTCTTATAATAAATCAAGTTGAAGTACCAGAACTACTTTGGTATTCTGAAGAAGAAGGTATCCAAGGCCAATTTAAAACCAGCGGCCACATTCCTAGATGCCTCTATTTTTTTTTATTCAAATAGACAGACATACATTTAAGACAATTAGTAGTCCTGATCTCAAGTAAATTAAAAAACAAAAACGACAACACCAAAAAAAAAAAAAAAGCCTGACAAATCCACCTGCCCCCCCACCCCAAACTGGAGTCTGACTCATTGCAATCCTCTCAGATGGAGTAGTAGTGGCCTTTCACGTTTCCAAAGCTCTGAAACTTTGTGGAAGCAAAGCGCCTCATTTTTCTCTTGCAGAGCAACATATGGATCCTACCTGATGAGCTTGCAGGAAAATAGCCCAGTGCATGACTCACTACTCCACCAGGAAAACCCTACATCTTCAATAAAATCTTTCTGTAACATTTCCAGGACGACTCCATGTGTCTACTACACTAAATGCTGGGGTTCAAACCTACCAGCACCTACAAGGGAGAAAGAGGAAGCCATCAGAATTCCACTTCTGCAAAGCCTGTGGGGCATTTGCACTCTACCTATAAGGTGGCTCTTGTCAGGATCACATTGGTAGCAATGGAACTATTTGATTCTTACATACCAACTGCCCGTAGAGTTTCCAAGACTCTAAAGTTCCTGCTGTGTCTTTGTGGTTTGGCCAGGCCCCTGGATGAATTATTTTAGTGGGTACCCCTCATATCTTGTCTCCCTTAGTCCATGATCCTTGGATGCCCTCTGCTTTCTTTTTCCTGGGGAATCTGTGAATGAGGGAAATGGGCCTTCACCTTCCCTCATGCTAGTGAGGCCTTCAGCTGCTCCCTACCTGCTTGCTTGGGATGGAGCTGCCCTATCAGTTCGCAGAAGTAAACTTTTCTGTGACATGCACAATAGAGAGACAAGGAACACTGAATCTTCAAATCGTTTCTTTCCCATTGTGCTTTGGAGTGTTGTCTATGAGAAAATACATCAAAGAGAATAGTAATGTCCCCAAAGAGCAGAGGAAACAGAATCTGCTGTCAGAATATTAGGAGAATAGTGTGTGGAAATAAATAAAATAGAAAATATAGAACAGAATATTGTTAAAAATATTTTGCCCTTTTGGTCAGAAGAACAAAAAGTCACATCTATTTAAAAAAGAAAAACATATAATTAAAAAAAACATAAATTTTATCATTTAAAATAGGAAATGAAGATTTTTTTCAAAAATAAAAATATATTTCAGCTTATAAGAAATCAATACTTCCATGGAAGAATAGTTTTATTATTTTAACTAAAAGGATTAGGGTGATCATTTTATTTATGCTTTATATAGGTAAATATAAAGGTTAAAGACTACCAAAACTCGATAGCAACCATCACATGAAGAGGGGAAAAAATATTCTACTTGTGATTATCACCGCAAGTTAACACAGTTCTAGAAAACTAATCATGGACTTTAGCCTGAATTCTATTGTCTCAGAGTTTGGGGAAATAGACCTACAGAAAGGCTATTTGAAAGTCATTTAAAGGCCATGAATAATATGTTTTTAGGTCCCCTAGATTCATAGTTAAGACTCACGATGGCCTATGTACAACAGCTCAAAACATTGGCCAAACCTGCTCGATTCTCACAATTATTGCTAGATTGCAGCCTTTTATTCAGCCACTGTGTGAACTCATTTTATTGAGGATCCCTTGAGATTTTCCTCCATCTCTCTGCCTCGCCCTGGTGACGCTACAGGGAAAGAAAACATAACGAGGGCTGTGGAGGAGGGGCTAGATAACAAGGGGTGCAGGAAATAAGAAAGAGGTGATGTCAAAAGCACAGGAAGGAAAAGTATGTTTGGCGACTGGTCGTGGATGCAATTCTGCAATGATGTTTGACATGGTTGATCTGCAGCTGAAAGTTGGACATTGAATAAGAAAGACTGAAGGAAAAATGATGCATTTGAAGAATGTCGAAAATATCAGAGCCAAACCAATCTGTCATGGAAGAAGTACGGACAGTGTCTGTGGGAGGCAAGGGTGGTGAGACTTCCTCTTAACTACTTTAGGCGTGTTGTCAGGAAAGAACAGTGCCTGGAGAAGGGCATCATGCTTGCTGAAGTGGAGGGGGAGTAAAAGAAAGGGAGGCTTGAGAGGATGGATTGACATCGTGATTGCAACACTGAGCTCGGGCAGAGGAACGATTGTGAGGATGCACAGTGTTCTACTCTGTGGTACATGTCATCGCTAGGGATCAGAACAAACTCAATGGTACTTAACAACTACAATAATTTTCCAGGTAACAGTCTGGACTAAAGTGACTGAGTGCTTCCAATTTTTCTTCCATGTATTAAAACATCTCACGTTGTACGCCATCACTTGTTAAAGCCGAGATTTTTACCAGTGCTTTCAGTGAAGCTTTGAGTTCTTCTTTCAATACCATCAGTTCTTGATTTTATGCTACTGTTTGGTATGATTCAATGTCAGTCAGTGCTTTTTGGTATAGTGGCTGGGTGTATACCTTTACCTTGTCTTGCCTAATATTTTGCCCCTAGAATCCCTTTCTGTTGCATCTACAGAATTGGCTTTGCCTTGAGTCCCTTCCGCTTGAGAAATGCTGAGCATGCTATTTCCTTCTTTATTTTTAAAGTTCAAGTCAAATTTGTATCTTTCATTATGATATTTTGTCTCCCCTTGAACCACTCTTTGGCATGTGCTGGTCAACAATGTCACTTCCTTGCCTATTCCATTCTGTGAATTACTTAGGGAATGAAACACAGAGGAAGAAAAAGTTAATAGAAAATCATCAAAATTGCAGTCACTACTGTTTGTAAGGGATGTTGAACCTTGATGGAATCACCTTAAACAAGCATTTCAGAATGGTCCACCTGACGAAAAGAAGGGAACTCATGAAACTGTTGCTACTGGCCTCAATTGGTTAGGGTTGCTCTGGGAAACATTAATGCTCCTTAGTTCCAATATAAGCATGTGTGCATGCCAAATAAATGAGAAATCATTGTTTCCATGAAAATGAAGGCATATATTTTAATTCTGATACATTTTCTGTACATCATTAAAAAACAGAAATAAGCACATTCCTATGTGACAGGCTTATTAGATATAAGTCTCTTGTCACAATTCTTCTGAGTATTTTCAACACGTTAAAGATAAGGAGCATGAAAATTCAAGGAATAAATTATCCAGGTTGGCAATACTATTATATAGGAATGAAAATGTGATGACGTTTGTCTTCAGTGATTGTATCAGGAAGGTGGGCACCCACTGATCTGATTTTTAGTTCTTTGATGTCTGATAACTGGTCCCTTTTGCACCTCGTGGTCAGTCAGGCTGGTGTGCTTCTTCCATGTGGGCTTTGATGCTTCTCAGCTGGATGGCCACTTGTTTATCTTCAAGCCTTTAAGACACCAGGCGCTATATCTTTTGATAGCCGGGCACCATTAGCTCTCTTCACCACATTTGCTTATGCACACATATGTCTTCAGTGGTTGTGTCAGTAAAGCGGGCACCCACTGATATGATTTTCAGTTCTTTGATGTCTAGTAACTGATCCCTTCTACACCTCATGGTCAGACAGATTGGTGTGCTTCTTCCATGTGGGCTTTGGTGCTTCTCAGCTAGATGTCCACTTGTTTGCCTTTAAGCCTTTAAGACCCCAGATGCTATATCTTTGGTAGCCGGGCAAAATCAGCTTTCTTCACCACCTTTGCTTATGTTCACATTTTTCTTCAGCAATCGTGTCGGGGAAGTGTGCATCCTGGAATGTCAATTTAATAGAACAATGTGTTCTTGCAATGAGTAAGTGCTTGAGTGGAAGCCCAAAGTCCATCTGCTGCCTTAATACTAAACCTATAAATATATGCACGTAGATCTGTTTCCCCACACTCTTATATAAATATATTTACATATGTACGTTCCAGTCTTAAAACCTCTATACATACCCTTTGTCCCCCAGTTCTTTCCTCTAAGTCCTTTTACTTTCTTCTTATCCCACTATCATGGTCAGCCTTCATTTGGGTTTCAGTGATTTATCTCAGTTACAATGCCCTTGCTTAATCCCTACCAGGCCTCTCGCAACTTCCTTGCCACTGTTTTTGGATCACTTGTTGCTCCCCTGTCCCTGGGTTGGTCAGTGCCACCTCCTTATCCCTGCCTCTCCCTCTCCTTCCCCCCCTCCCCCCAACCGTTGGTCCCATTGTTTTCTCCTCCAGATTATTCATCCAATCTATCTTATCTAGATAGATCTGTAGAGATAATAATATGCGACAAAAACCAAGCCATAACGAGATAGGTGATCAATGAGAACACAGCGATGGCAACAAAAAAGGATACCAATTATTCATAGAAGAATAAAATTAAAAGAAAAAAATTTAAGCAGAAAAAAAAAATCCCGAAAATAGATCAAGGTCTGATTTTTGATCTCTAGACGTGTCCTTCAGTCAGGACCGATGGGGTACCATGCTCTGACCTCAGAGTCTGTCCTTTGTAGACTATCAAAAGATATAGTGTCTGGGGTCTTAAAGGCTTAAAGATAAACAAGCGGCCAACTGGCTCAGAAGCAACAAAGCCCACATGGAAGAAGCACACCAGCATGTGTGACCACGAGCTGTCGAAGGGATCAGGTACCAAGAATCCAAGAACAAAAAATCATATCATTGTAAAGGTGGGTGAGTACAGAGTGGAGACTCAAAGCCCATCGGTGGGCAACTGAACACCCCTTTACTCCGGGGTTGTGGGGAGGAGACGAGCCAATCAGGGTGCAGGGTAGCAACGATGAAACATATAACTTTCCTCTAGTTCTTTAATGCTTCCTCCCCACCACTATCATGATCCTAATTCCACCTTACAAACCTGGTTGGACCGGAGGATGTACGTTGGTACAGATAGCAACTGGAAACACAGGGAATTCAGTATATATGACTCCTTCGGGATCAGTGGTGAGAGGGGTGATGCCTGGAGGGTGAAGGGAATGTGGGATAAAAAGAGGGAACCAATTACAAGAATCTAAGTATTGCCTCCTCCCTGGGGGATGGACAGCCGAGAAGGGGGTGTGGGGAGACGTCGGACAGGGTAACTTATGACAAAACTATAATAATTTATGAACTATGGAGGGTTCATGAGGGAGTGGGGAGTGGGGAGGGAGGGGGAAAATGAGCAACTGATATTAGGGGCTAGAGTGGGAGGAAAATGTTTTGAGAATTATGAGAGCAACAAATGTGCATATGTGCTTGACACAATGGATGGATATATTAAAATGTGAGGGGGAAAACCCAAAACTTCTTCCTTTACCGTGATGCCAAGGTGAAGAGAATCCACAATGGATTTATTTGGTGCACTAGTTCATGTCTCCATGCAGCAAGGGGTACAATAATACCACTGAATGGGCATTGGGCCATCTTTCAGATAGACTATGAGCATTTAAAAAGCGGCCACCGGTGACAAAAAGTTCTACTTTAAGGCAAAATCCTGAGACGCTCATGTATGAATGCACATACATCCAGACACACAAAAAGAATTTAAAACTTCTTTATTTCCCCCATAATCTTATTGCCAAAGTAATATTGATAAACAATTCTATTCTACAGGAATTTTCATATATATGCTACCTTATTCTGATTTATAATATTTAATAATTATCCCCAATATGCCTCTGCATATTTGCAAAGTATATGTTTAATAATGTACAATTTTAACACAGTGCAGCAACAGGTATAGTTCTCACTGATAACTATATCCTATTTCATATCATTGTTCAATATGATCTGAAACTGACCATTGCTTTAGATATGCTAATTTATTTGCTTTATTTATACTAAAAACAAGGCAAAAACAACAACAACAATAACAACAACTATGCACTCACAAGAATTTGTTTTAGTGGGACTTCCTCTACTTCAGAGGTCTGGGTTACTCAATACTCAATACAAAGCAGACCAATTTTTATTTTAAAACACCAAAAAGTTTATCTAGTTGAACATTTTATTTTGATTGATTGATTGTTGTTTCAACTTTAAAAACATTTGTATTATTCACTTTTGCGATTTATGAGACTAGTAAGGCCTCGGTCATCTTCATCTGCAAGAAGTCGAGTAAGTGCAAACAGGAGCCACAAGACATACATTTTTAATTCAAAGGCTAAATATTTTGGATGGTGCATGTGTATGTTCTCTTTCACACCAATCACTTCCATCCCATTTTCTCACACTACATTGGGCAATATTCGATTTTTATTCATAAGCCTTATTAATGAATTTTTGGAAGTAGATTGCCAAACTTTTGTTCCATATATGTCTTAATCTGGACACTCTAATGAAAGCTATACACCATATGTGGCTCTGAAGATATTTAAAATACTGTTTCAGGCATTATGGAAACACATATGCCTCATAGCAAAACAAACAAACAGGAGGCAACCTGCTTACCACAGAGGAAGACTATGTGAAGCACTTATTCATGAAGCCCAAAGACAGAAGACTTCAGTATGGATTGGAACTATGTAACTGAAAGTGAAATTTCTCACAATTCCGCTGATAAACGACTTTATGAAAACCGAAGTAATTAAAATAGTCAGTGATTTCATTCTACTTGAAAAATAATACTTATAAAAGCAACATTCAAAAATATAAAATGATGTATTATATTGGACAAATCCATGAAAAGAACTAACATTTAAACAAGATAGTCTGCTTTTTTGGAGTCGCCTGACTCCAAAGATCTTCTTTCAAATCACCTAGTCTGTATGCTACTTGGATAAGGAGGAAGGAACACAGGTGAAGAACGTATGCGTTTATATTGTTAGGTTGGCTCAGAAGGATCAGAGTT
This sequence comes from Echinops telfairi, assembly GCF_000313985.2. NCBI lineage: Eukaryota > Metazoa > Chordata > Mammalia > Afrosoricida > Tenrecidae > Echinops > Echinops telfairi. Next base: position 16,497,482 of record NW_022103903.1, on the reverse strand, counting down.
GGAAGTCCCATGAAGTGAAAAGGAATTGCCCTTAAGCGCACCTGTAGCACATTGAAGGAAATGGAACAGTCCTGTAGACATCGCTGTGAAGTTCTAGGAAGAGAAGGGGGACTGCTACCCTAAGGCGGTGGAATTGGAAGTCATGGGATTTAGGCTCAAATCTCTTGCTTTTAACGTTTCCCAATAATCAGTAACTTAAGACTACCATCTATTTAACACTTTCATCTTTTCTTAGTTTTAAAGACAGGTCTTAGGTCAGCAGGCATCACTCTGCTGTAGGGATTGAGTGTTATTGGACTTTGTGTCCTAGGTTATTGCTTTCTAAAACAATATTTAGTCACTGAAGATTTTAATATACATAACCAGATTATACTGTAACATGCATGGGTTAAAGAACAAAACTGCGGGAAGAAAATACACAAGGACTTTTAAAGTAGGAACTATTGCTCAATATTTCCATGTACACTTGTTATATTATTTTCCGAAGGTATTTTAAAAAATGAAACTGTTTTATTACAATAAGGTAATCAGAATACTGGCTTGACATCTAAAAGAAGTATCTATCGAGAGTGAGTACATTTATATAAGGTGTAGTTTATCCATCTTATCAGTGACAATTCCTTTCAACTTAAGCAAGTATTTCATGTATTTATATCCCTATAATCGTGTTCATTGGCAAGATTTCTGATAATAGTTTATTAGAAACTGCTAGAGAAAGGAGGAGACTATAAACACCCAATAAAGAATTGAAAATTAGGTTTCTGTTTCATATACATGACACACAATAGTTTCAATTGCCTACTTTAATATGGACTTAAGAGTAAGGACTATGTATAATTTTGAGGGTAAAAAAATCATTGTTTTAAACAACTAGTACATCCTTGTGAATTCTCCTTAAACTCTTACTGCAATTGAGTCAATGTTGATTCATACAGGTCCCTGGTGGGTGTCTGGACTGTAACTATTGACAGGGGTAGAAACCCCAGTTCTCTCCCAGGGAGCTGCGGTGGTTTCAGATTGCTGACCATGTGCACCGCAGCCCACCAGGCTACCACGACACCGCAAGGACTTCTGTCTCATTAATTCAAAATGGCAAATGTGTCCGGGCTGCGAAATATATATATACATTTACATGTGTGTGTCAATGGTTTTGATAGTTATTAAAATCTATTTAAGGTTTTTTTAAATAAGATGAATTGTGTAAAAGAAATCTACATCACTTAATAGCAAACAGACATTATATCTGAAATTATAATGATTGTTGCATACAAAGGCTAAATTTAGAATCATACATTTCATACAATTTTAAAAGAACCACACAGATCTACTTAATGATATGTTTAGCCCCTAAAATTTAAAGATTTGAAGTCCTTAAAAATGAGAGTAGAATGCAATGCACAGGTCTTTCAATACACTCAAGGAACAGATGCAAATGCAACAGGACTTTGATACAACATTTATCAGAATTTTCAAGGCCCTGTGGTTTTTCTTTTACCTGATAAACTATTATATGTATGTGTGTGTATATTTATATATATGTGTGTGTGTGTGTGTGTGTGTGTGTATAAAATCTCCCATATGCAGAACAGAAGAAAACACTGCCTGATACTGCAAAGTCGCTGATATGTTTGAGTTCATTGTTGAAGCCATTGTGTCAATTCATCATGTCAAAGGTTCCATCTTTCTCATTGACTGCTTACTATAAATGGTCCTCTTCTGCAGGGGTTTCCCTACGTGATAACATGTTCCGATTTGATGAGATGCAGTCTGCCATATGCACCTCTAAGGAACACCTGACCATGCTTCCTCTAACACATCGTTGTTCTTTATCAAGCAGTCCATAGTATATGTAATAGTCTTCACAGATACAATTATAACAGTGGTCAATGATTCTTCACTGTTACCCTATTTCCCTGAAAATAAGACAGTGTCATATTAATTTTTGCTCCCAGAGATGTGCTAGGTCTTATTTTCAGGGGATATCTTATTTTTCCATTAAAAAGAATATGGTGCACATTTATTGTGTATTGTTTTATTAAAAGCGACCTAACACTTCCTGTCTTCTCTGGCTGCACTGTGGCCAACAGTGAGCTGCATGGCGGCGCCTGCCCCTACTGTCCAGAGTCCAGAGTTATGGTAGCTTCAGGGGGCCTTATTTTCGGGGAGGTCTTATTTGGGGGGGTGCCTTATATTTCAGCGAGAGGGAAAACTGTAAGTAGGTCTTATTTGGGGGGCATGTCTTGCTTTCAGGGAAACAAGGTATTATTCATTGGCTAGCTTTGGAAACATGCATGTGTTTCCATTCATTGGAAACATGCATGTGATGTTTGGGAATACCAAAGCTTGTTGACAGGTTTTGATGAGTCTTCTTGCAATCTGGATACCACACTCTTTCTTAATATTGTCCATATTCTTTGATTATTTGCTTGCAGAATGGATGATTATTCTTCAAGTCAAATGGCAAACTTTTGGTTACAGAGATTAATCATTTCAAGGGCAGTAGGGAAGATGGAAGTTGGATCATAATCCCCAGGTTTGTCGAGTAGTATGGCAGGCCACTGGAACATCTCTAAAGAACCAGAGGTCAGAGGAAGAGCCCAGTGTGGGAGACAGAGCCAGCCAAACGTAGCGTTGTCATAGTGTTCCTTTATACTGGAATGAGGTACACCACAAGGAAACTAACTTTAAATTGATTGAATCAAGACTTTGATCTGAGTAAGGTTGCCACATCCCACTAATATTTTTATGACTAATTGACTGCTCTTAGCAGATCCCATTATGGAATGATTGCACCATGTTAAAGCTTAAAATGTAAGCTTACTAAACCTCAACTGCCAAACCACTGAGAATTCTGGGCCACCTAACTAACACAAAACCTTAACTCTCCCGCTTCATTTTGTGTGACTCTGCCTCTGGGTCTGTGTGTAAGGGTCACAATGTTTGGGAACTCTCATTCGTCATGATGTTATCCATAATATGTTATGATCCACTGTAAAAATATATTTTAGAAAGATTAAAAGAAAACTGGTCTCAATAAAGTGTAAATTAGTGATGACATAAATGTCCAACGTTTCCAAAATATAATAGCATTTAATTTTTTTTTTATTAACAACCACTGGTTCTCCCCTCTGTATATTTTCTCAAACAGGATTCCTCAATTTCCTGCAATATCTCAAAGAACTCCTTTGCCAGTGGCCGATCCCAAAAACGAAGTGCAGATTAAGCATCTGGTAGGATGATCCCTTTATTTGCACAAAATCTTCACTGTTGACTCACAAAGTTGTGGAACCTAGCAAATCAGATTAGGCTGTGATCTCCAGTGCCCGACACACAGGTCAGGTGGAAGCAATGCAGAAGAAAAATAGAGAGCAGCAGTGGGAATTTTGCCAAAGCTGCTCAACAGAGCAATAGGAATGTAAAATTTCTGAAAGTGAAAGTAGTTTGCTCTTACTTATCCGCTCAAAACAAGCATATTGGAAATCTCATCAATATGGGGAATGGAGTCTTGTGCCATTAATCTTTTAGGATGGTAACTAAGGTTTGATAATGTTTGTCACTGATATTTCAGCACTAGCCTTCTTTCTGTCCATGTTCAGTTGGGAAGGAGAGGTCAAAAGGGTGATATCTTGTCCATGTTCAGGTTTTGATTAGATGCCACTAGAATAATGTGCTTTGTTTGTTTGTTTGTTTTTGCCTGCTATTGTTAAGAGGTTAGGTAGAGGACACATTGACTATTTCTGCCCATCTTCCGTGGGCCAAATCGAATCTAATCTAAGCCAGTTAAAGACCGCCAGCCTCCTCCTTTTCTCAATAAATCAGGCAGTTGAAGGTTTAACTATTGAGTAAAATGCTTAAACTGGAAAGTGTTCTTTGCTAAACACATACTATAACCACAGATGTAAAGGCTAGGATTTACAGTACACTGCAAAGTAGCAGACTGAAAGGCTATATAAAAATCAAGTAAATCACCTCCACACAATTGAATGTTCTGCTTATTTTATAAAATATAAACACTATCTTCCTGTTATGTTTTTCTTTCAGTTAAGACCCATCTGACATCAGTATCCTTTGTTCCAAACATGCTTCTCTGATCTGGTGTGGATTTCTGGCAGTGCCCTGTATACTGTTATAGCTGTTTGTGATTACCTTCTGCATGTTTTACCTGCAAATTATATTAAGGATATCAAGGCATATACATTTTTGGCAAAAAAAAGTGTGTTCTATAAAGAGAACGATAACAGTAGCTGTCCTGACCCGCAGGAACGTCAACGCAGACCCTGGAGGAGGGAGTGGGAATTGAGGGGAACAAGAGACACGAGAAATGGAGACAAGACAGTATTCTGATCAAGTCTCTCTTTATTGAGTAAAAGGTTTCAGCTTATAAGGGCCAGGGGGAGGGAAACACCCGTTGCACATGTAAATTAGGTCACTTTGGTAATAGACCAATCAAGGAGTCCAGGGGAGCACGCCCTCAGTAATGGTTTACAATCTTCAACCAGGTACACGAAGTGACATCATTTTATGCAAATCAGGTGCAGGCACTAGATGTGCAAATAGGGTGAAGACAATCTCCTACCCAATCAAGGGGATGCAGGATATAGGTGCTTATCTCAAGGATGTCACACGATGTGTGGAATCCCCATCATCTGTTTCTAGGCCGACTTGAAGGTTAAACTCAGCCCGTCCCAAGGACAGGCTATTCTGAGGGGAGATAACATAATCACAAAACTATGTCACATAGGCGGGAATGGAAAAGTACTGCAAGCTCTGACAAAATATAGTGAAGATTGAGCCAAATGGCCCCGGACAAGTAGCAAGGTACACTCGCCTTATGAATCGTCAAACATTTGAGATAAAAAGAGAGCGTTCACTCAAGGACAAAGTTCAGAAGGTTCAGCAGAACGGAAGGAGCCAGAATGAAAGGAAGAAGTGGGGTGAGTGCTGTTCAGATGTGGAGATTGCGAGAGTAAGAATCGCCTTGCTGAATGGAAAACCAACCTGTCTATCACCCTTCATACACTTCACAATTGTAAACTTCAGAAAAAGTGTTATGTAGCTCTTTCAGTAGCTATTGCATCCATGGTAATTCTGCAATTTTCTTCCACCAGTTTCTGCATTTCTGCTACAGTTGCTTCATCTTCAAGGTTAAGAGTATTCTCTGTCTTGGCTTATCTTTGAGGTTTCTCGACCTTTCTTAGAGAGTGTACTCTTATTCTCTTAGGACATGTATCATGAGAAAACTCCAAGTTGGGATAATAGCTTGTATATAGTCTGGGGTAAGAAAAAGTCTATCTCCTGATACTTAGTTCTGCTTAGTTCTGGGCACTCTCTGTCTTTGATCTTAGCCTCCTTTGTGCCATTTTAATAAGCGTTGTCACGATGACCTTTTTGGCCTTTCCTTTTGACTTATGCCACCACATCGCAAAGTTTAATTCAATGCTGATATATTTTTCTAAGCCGTTTGTGCCCAGAAGATAGTGGAAAATATCCCAGTGATTCCTTGTACTGTCACCCCCATGACATTTAGAGTAGCCGTCCCTTTCTGATAACCAGAGCTACAGCCAGAGGTCTCTTATTATGCAAATATATGTGAAAACTACAAATGGTCTTTCACTTAACTAAAACATCTGTAAAAACTGATATTCTTCTGGGAGTCATTGTGCCATTTGAATCATAAATTCTGTCCAATATGATTTTTAGGCTAGCAAAGTATTCTTCATTGAAGATTAACACAACTATCACTTTATACTTTTATTCTTCGTTAGATATATAAGAGCTGATCTTGGAAATTCAGACACATTCCCCGGTTTCTCAGATCCATTTGGGGTATTTAGAGCCTTTGAACTTATCTCTATTATGCCTTTTAAATAAATGTTGTCACAATGACCTCTTTGACTCACTCCTTGTGACTCTCATGCTGTAATTCATCAAACCTTAATTCAATGCTGATTTTTAAAATATAAACTATATGTGTCTGGAAGATAATTTGATGTTGGATAAGAGTCCCCCTTTCATCTAATGGGGTTGTTTGAAGTATCCTAAAAAAGAACGCTTAAGGTGTCCGGGTTTGGGGGAAGCCTCACTGTGAAGCAGTGATCCATATTATTCTTTGGGTTACATACTTTGGAACGTTCTGTTCCACACCATTGATGTAACAGGATAACATTTAATTAGAGGAAAGTGCCAAGAGAGAAACTGTCATTTTGTACGGACCTTGCTGTTGCTGTGGGGAGAAATGAGTTACCTGGAAAGAAGATCTTCCTTTCACATAGGTGGTGGTTCAGTTCCGATGAATCGCCCCTATGATGCTGCTTTGAGACCTGCTCACACGGAGGCCCAGTAAGGTAAGGGAAGCTGGGTTGCTTTTCACGTCTGCTCTCAGGCCTTAGGTAGGTCTAGAATGGCTGATGCACCACCTTAAAATCACACTTCGAAAGTCTGTCCATTTATTACCAAAAGTCAAATCTGTGTGAAAGTTATCAATGAGTAATTTTTAAATTTAGTAGATGAGACATAAACTATCTTAGTTTAGAATGCAAGTTTTAAGGGCTGAGGAAATGGCAATTGAGGTCCTGTTGGGCCTTCTCTGGGTACATAGTGGAGTAGGAGAACAGAATTTCACACCAACCCAAGGCCAATTGCCACAAGGCAGGGTTCAGATATGCTTCAATGCTTCAACCTTTTGTTATCCTATTAACACCAACTGTCCCTCGCATGGCACACAGTCTTGTGGATTGGGTAATATGCTGTGATGGCCACATAGACATCCCAGAAAATACTCACAATTGTAAAGATTTATTAGGGAAGTTAACTAGTCATCACCAACCAGTCTTTTTGCCTGAAATGCCTCTTTTCAGTCATGCTGCAGCCGTAATGCTTGGCCAGGCAGGCAGTTCCTTAGTCTCTCCCTTGTTCAGGCAAGTGTCATAAAGCTCTAGGCCCCCTCATTCTGCAAGCTAGCCTGCGGCCCACAGACACTCAGCTTTACTCATCCCATGGGTCCTGTGACCCACCCAACATAAGCTTCTTCTCTGCCCCAGGTCTTGGCATGACTCCTAGGCTCTGTCTCATGGCATCAGTGGTGTAGCATCTGCGCTTCTGCTGCCTCCATCACTTGAGGCAGGAGGCTCGCATTCACCCCCTTGTGGCTCCTCATTCCTGATGGTCTCAGGATCCCTCTGTCCCTGCTCTCAGATAACTTACTTTTATACCCCGGTGATGTTGGCCAGTCACCAAGCTAGAGTCTTCTAGCCTTCATTTACTTGCCTTCACCTACTTATTTGGGGAGAGTTCCAAAGACTATGGATAAGGAGCCACACCAAGTAATTTCACTGCACAGCAAGGGTGTAGATTATAATAATTAAAATTTATTCAAAAAATTATGTGTGTAACATGCTTGATGTAATATATTACTGTTGTATGGAATCTCATCGTTCAAAACTACGACTTTTTTTTCAACATCATTTCATTGGGATTTAATATAGATACCACATCGTTCCACAGTTCAGTCACATCAAGCAGTATTGTACAATTGCTACCATAATCCGTTTCAACCATTCGTTTCATTCTTGAACTCCTTGGTTTTCTTTTATCCCTCCCCCCACTGCCCAACCACTTCCACCACCACCCCACCCCACACTTTTCCCCCTTCCAACTTCAGATTATATGCTTTACCATCCTCTGGTGACTGATATTGGTGGGCTTCTTTCATATGGACTTAGTTGACATCTCCCTTACATGGTTTCTTATTTAGAAACAAGCTTTTAAGACCCCAGACACTATGTTAACTAATAGCTGGGCACCATCTAATTTCTTCACCACATTTTTCTATAGTACCCATATCTTCTGGGTTCCCATCCTGGGGCCAAGTATCATCGAGGGGCCATGAGGTAATAGCTAATTGTTCGTAAGTTGCTATGTTTTTGTTTTGTTTTATCTGCCTTTGACTCCCTTTAAAACCACCTTGTAAAATTATGGTAGTGATCCTCCCCCAGGGGCATAACAATCTTCATTTAATATTGTCTTTGATTAGCCCCAATATAGGTTTTTAAAGCTCTATTAAGTGAGGGATACTGGACCAACATAGGCCAACTCCATATTTCAGTATCTGAATTATTCCTTTGTACAGAATCAATCTTTTTGTGGCTAGACAATATTTACACAAGGATTGGGGGTTTATTGTCAGGCAAAAATTACAACAAGATTCACTAACAACATCTGTGACAGGTTTGCTAAAATGATACATATTTTAATAGAGCTTATAGGGCATTGATGTAGCAAGATCATGTTTGTCAGTCTACCAAAAAGTTCAGTAATCAGCTGACTACCTGTCCGGGCGAGACCTCATCATAGCATTTTATGGCAGCCACTCAGTTCACAACTTCCCATTCTGTTCCTTAACAATTTGGTCCCAGCTGACGCTGACTTGAGGCGCCCTCTGGCAAAGTGACCTTCAGTATACACACCTAGAGAGGATGGTGTGTGGTTCATTGGCACCAGTCAGGCTCTCTACCACACTATCTGGCCACCTTGGCCAAGAGAGTGGATGTCCTACAAACCTGAGCTTATGCCTGTCCTGTTGCTTGGTCCTAGAGCAGTGGACCTTTCTGTGGATTGACTGACTTCACTCAGCATTAGGTCTTCCAGATCCCTCCATGTCATGAGGTGCTTCATGATTTCATCACTTTTTTGTGTAGATACCAGAGATTTTGTTGTTGTTGCATTTTCAGTATTCTTCTGATGGGGTTTTTAGGCTGTTTCCAACTTCTTGCTACTGTGAACTATGCTGCATTAATCATGAGGGAGCATACATTTGCTCATGATTTGTTTCTTCTTCCCTTGTGGTACATGCTCAGTCATGGTATTTCTGGGTCATATAGTACTTCAATTGCCGTCTCTTTAAGGATTTATCATATCATTTTCTACAGCGGCTGCATGTATTTAAAAGCCATCGGCAGTGTAAAAGAGTTCCTCTCTGACCATATCCTCTCAATCATTTGTTGTTCTTAGTTTATAAAAATTGAGCTAAAGTTAGATGTTATCTCGTTGTTGTTTTGACTTGCATTTCCTGGATGCCTAAGGAACAAGAGCATTTCCTCATGTGTTTACTTGCAATTCAAGTATCATCCTTCGTGAATCATCTGTTCAGGTCCTTTGCCCACCTTCTGAGAGGGTTGTAAGTTTTTTTCTTGTTGTAGACTAGTAGTATACTGTAGATTTTAGTAATTATCCTTTGGTCCATTATGTCATTGGTAAATATCTTTTCCCAATCTGTAGGCTCTCTTTTAAATTAGACCTCTTAAAGTGGAGTATTATAGGAGAGATTATTATTGTGAATATCCACATTTTATTTACCTAAAATATTGTTTCATCAAAAGAGTAATTTATATCAAGTTGAATAGAATAAATGATTTTGATAACATATCAAGTCAAATCTCATAAAATTATTATTTCCAATTGTATAAATTAAAAAATAATAAAATTCTTATGCTCCACAGAATATTTTTATATACCTTATTTCTTAAGTAGTTTCATTTAACGCCATACCCTTTATTATCCTCTATATTTTATTTCTTTCTTATATAGTAATTATAGTTTATAATAAATTGCAGAATATTGCATTTGAAATTTTGATATTTGACATGGAAATGATGTCGCCAAATTAAAAGTCAAAGTCTATGGACTAAACACATTGATTTATTTTGTTTATCAAGGTAAATATCTGCTCTTTACTCATTGTGTTCTTTAACTGGCAATCCTTTTATCAGTGTGAGAAGGGAAATTTATTATATTGGATCAATACTAGGTCTACATTAATATTGCTGATATAGGTAGAGAGAAGGACTTTACTTTTTAAAAATTGAATCACGTTAGCATTTTTTTAGATTCTTAATCAGTGATACATTACTTTTTATGGTCTATGGAAATTTGATAATAATCTGCATTCCTTTACTTTGCTACTTGGGCCACAAGAATCATGTGTTATGTTACTATTGGAAAAACAAAACAAAAAACCCCCACAATGTCTCACAGGCCCACCTTCCCTATGTTTTCAATGTTAAGGCAATACGGCTGACAATGAAATATGTCATTTTATGTGCAAAATTTACTTATGAATCTGAGAATATGTTGCTTAGTGATTTTAAAACATAAAAAGGTCTATTTCCTTAAACTACTTACTTTAACATTAGAGCTCATCATGATTAATTATAGAAAAATTTCTATCCAAAGCAATTTATATGTTATATGTGCTTATAAATTTGAAAGTCACAGGAATAGTTTGGTCTCTGATAAATTAAAAAGAATGATTTATCAATTGTGAAACACACTTAAACGTTAAAAATAAATTTTCAATGATAAACTATGAAATACAAAAATATATACTAGAAAGTTTCAAAAAGGCTTGTGAAAAATGGAAATATATATATATTTCAAAGTTACATAGAATTGCAACATACACCTTCAATAAAGCATCTGTCACTCTGTTACTGCATCTTGCTTCAATACAATTTAAGGTCAATCACTTTTGATAGCTTACACTCAACAATGATAACCCCTAATCTTTGTTAAGCCTCTTTATTGAAGACCATCAAGATTTAAGTTTTTAAATCTTACCACTTGGTAGATAAATGGCTTATAAATCCTTTTCTTTTCTAACTTTTCTAATTAATCTGAATGTCATTTGAGAGGGCGGAAAATAGAAAAAGTTGACAGAAACAATATCTTTCTACCTAATTCTTACAAATATGTTTTTTATCAATGTCAACTCCTAGATAATACCATCTGTGCTAATCCCTAACCTTCTCTGCAGTAGTGCTTTAAGTTGTCTTTCCTTTTGATTTATCAGACAGCTCACCCTGCCCTAACCCGTCAGCTTTAGTTCAGAGGAACTCTTACAAAAGATAGGCCTCTGATCTGATAAATTGATTGGCTGCAAGGAACAGTTTAACTGGAAAAGGATCTCCCTAACAAGTGATAAAACCTTTTTATTCCCAGTTTGCAGCTTTGGGTATGTGGGCAGAATATATATACTGCCCTACAGGAGAAGGGACTATAATAAGTATTCTGGTAAATTGCATACAAAGGGAAGCAATAAAAACTCACATCTTTCTTTTTAATTAATGATGAGTCTAGGTGTATCAGAAACTATATTTTATTTAAGGAATGCCCTCTCTCTAAACCAGTTGCTTCCTACATTTCAGAGCAGAGTAAAAAAAGGGATCCTAAGTCTGAAATCCTCAAGGAATTAGACTGACACATCATTCTTCCACAGAGCACTAAATGCTTCAAAACACAATCCTTTCCAAAGCAGTAGAGTGCTTTAACACTGTGCCACCAAGGACCATGGGAGGTCCTTATTTGGAGATTAATCGAAAGTTATCATCCAAATTAGAAAAAGTATTCATAAGGTTTTAAAGCTGAATCAAATTGAATATTAATTAGATGTATGAAGCATAAAATTTAATATATCATAAAGTTATTAATTAGAGTAAATAATAAGCTCACAATATTTGTCCTTCAATGAAGCAAATGAGTAACATTTATGTATTATACTTTAATTTTTTCCATGTCAGTTTTGCTACTAGAAAGAAATACAACAGGAAAAGTTTACTCAAAAGAAAGTATACGTCATATAGCCATCAAATTTCAACAAGAGACGAACTTAATTTGACCTTTTTAATAGAAATTTAGAAAATATATTAAAATGTCAGCATTATATCGTATCAAAAGTACTTGATCAAATTAATTAATCTCACAATAAACTTAGAGAGACTTCCACTGATTTTCTTCCTTGATGTCTCTCTTCTTTCTCAATTTCTCTCTCTATCACACTTTCCCTATTGAACTTTTAATTTTGTTCTGTATTGTCACTATGTCCTAAATGCATTTCAGGCTGTATATACCTTTTCTTTTCTCCCAGGACATTTGTTGAAATATATGTCCATCTCATGCTATTTTTCAGATACAGACAAAAATTAAGAATGGGAAATTTTTACAGGGAAGGAGTTACAATACTGGTCCAATGTGGAGAAGACCATAGAATAGATGACCTTAGTCTGTACCCTTTCCAGTCCTAGGAAGGGAATTGAGATCCATCAGATCCTTTCGGAAAAACATTTTGGTTTCAGTGGCATGAAAATGGAAAGTCCACTGTGCAGTGGCAAGGGTGAATGGGAGCTGTTGTGGAGTGCTGCTAAGTCATTTTTGAACAGAGCGACCCATGTAGAAATGTCCTCTCTGTGACAGAGCTAAACTGCTCTATTGGGTTTTCTTATCTACACCCTTTGCAGAAGTAAATCCCAGATCTCTCGTCCACGAAGCAGATGGATTTGTCTGACCACTGATTTTTCTCGTAGCAGATGGATTCGTAACTGTGCCAACTATGCTTTTTATACATTCTAGTGGACATTCTAGAACTGGTTTGACTTTGTATCTACAGTCTGCTGCTACAGCTCACTGATGTAGGATTTTATTCAAAGTTCGTCCTCATATTTACCTTCTATCATGTTACCCACATGATAGTTTTGCTTTAGGTCCCATCACTGTCAAAGGCATGCAGAATATATGTGCACTATTTTCAAATGTCCAGTGGAACAGGAGAACTGGGATCCTGTATTGACACATTAACTTAATGATCTACTATTGTTTTATCAAAAATACAATAAGAGGATAGTGTTTAAGAACAGAAGCTTAAAAAAAAAGAACAGATGTTTATTTTATCACAGTTCAGAAATGGAGAAGCCCTGATTTAAGGCAAATCAGGTTCTAAGGAAAGATCTTTTCTTGTTTATTTCAAATACTGTAGTTATTATGTGCCTTTAATTCAGTTCAGAATCGTAGTTGACCTATGTTCAATAGGAACACAGTTCACACCTGTTCCAGTCTTACACTTCTTTCCATTTTTGACCTCATCCTTGCATCCTCTGAGTCAGTCTCTCTGGTTGAGGATTTTCCACATTTTCCCTGACTGACCCTCTACTTTACCAAGCCTGGTGTCCTTCTCGACATTAGTGCATTCTGATGATGTGTCTAAACTACCGAAAATGCTGTCACTGTCCTCACTTCCAAGAAACATACTTGCTGCACTTCTTCCAAGAACTGCATTTTTTTTCCTTCTGAGAGCCCATGATACGGTCCATACCTCTTGCTAACAACACAATTCAAAAGCACCAGTTCTTTGCTCTTCCTTATTCAATGTGCAGCTTTCAAAGCATTTGAGACAATCCAAAAGGGGATGACATATCCCAGGTGCACTGCAGTCATGACAGCGATGTCGTTGCCTTTTAGCACTTACAGAGATCTTTTGCAGCAATTTTGTCAAGTGCAATACATCATTTGATTTCTCTATGTTTCTTCCATAAATGCTGGTTGTGCATCCAAGTAAAATGAAATCCCCTACCTTTGACATGTTCTCCATTATTCATAATGTTTCTTTTTGTCCAGTTGTGAAGTTTTTGTTTTCCTTATATTGTGATGTAATCCATACTGAAGGCCTTAGTCTTTGATATTTATTACATAAAGTCCACACCACTTTTGGCAAGCAAGGTTGTGTTATCTGCCTATTGATAAGTTGTTCAGTTTTCCTCCAATTCTGATACCATATTTTCCTTAATACAAACCTAGCTCCTTAAATCAATGCTCAGTGGACAGATTAAGTGTGGATGGTAGGAAGATATAAAATGAATTTGTGCAATGAAATATCTTGTTCAGTTTGAACAATTGCCTCTTGGTCTATGTGTAGATTCCTCATGAGTTCATTTAAGTGTTCTATGATTTCTATTCTCATTCTATTAATAATTAGTATGACACCTACAATACAATGCCCTTGAGTAGTCAATAAAACACAACTAAACATCTTTCTACTATTTGCTTCCGGTCAAGGTCCATCTGACACCATATTCCTCTTTTGAATCTGATTTGAATTTCTGGTGTTCTTTGTTGATGTTCTACTATAATCATTTTTGAATTATCTTTAGCAAAACGTTATATGCCTGTGATATTAACGATAGTTATATGATTTCCACATCCATTTGGATGAGTATTTTTTAATGAAGGGTAAACTCTAGACCTCTTTCAGCTGATTTGTCAAGTATCTGTTTCTGAATATCCAGGGATGGAGTGGAAACCAAGAGGGGCGGAATGGGGGTGGGGGCAGGGACAAAAATTGGAGGTTTAACAGGAAAATGTAATATTGCTCCATAAAACAAAACCAAAAAGCTCTTCCAAAATCCCTACTCCTCAGATCTGAAAATCTAAATATTTGTCTAAGTGGCTAAACAAGGAGGAAAAGTCAAACTGAAGTGGACTTAGAGTCTTTAGGGACTTACATGTCATTTCAGACTTATGGAGGACAATCTAGGCGCGGATGAGAGAGCTGTTCTAGCAGTGCGTCTGTTTGTTGAAATACGTGCATTTCATCAATATGGGAGCCTTGTTTGTGTCAGTGTCTTCAGCATACCAGGAACTTATTGTTTACTGTATCTTTGATTCATATCATGTGCTACTTCTTATTCTGAGTTTATTTTGCCATATAAGCAAATAAAGGTCTCAAAATCTCTATTCAGTTTACTCTCAAAGACTATCTTCAATTTCTAAGAAGTTTAAGAAATATTAGAAGCAAGCAAATCAAGAAATAAACACTCTGATTGTAATTCTTGGCCTAGGCATTCAAATAATATTTTTTCACAGATTTATTCAATCTGTCTAATAACCAACATACTTCTTTGCTTTTTTTTTTCTAAAGTGCTATGAAGTTACAGATTAAGGTAATTAGCAGGAATGCTTTTAAACGATATTTCAAATAAAATCTGGAATGATCTACTAATATTTACTAAATAGTATTCATGTAAACTATTTTATTGTTAATATTAGCTTTTTATAACAATTGATTATCTATTCTATTTTATTTATTTTAATAAATAATTTTATTGGGGGCTCATACAGCTCTTATTGCAATCCATACATCAATTGTATCAAGCACATTTGTACATATGTTGCCATCATCATTTCCAAAACATTTTCTTTTTACTTGAGCCCTTGATATCAGCTCCTTTTCTTTCCCCTCCCTCCCCAACCATCCCACCCTCATTAAGTAATAATTTATAAATCAATTTTCTTTTCTTAAATCATTTTATTGCGGGCTCATACAACTCTTATCACAATCCATAAATCCATACATTGTTTCAAGCACATTTGTACATATGTTGCCATCATCATTCTCAAAACATTTGTTTTCTACTTGGGTCCCTTGGTATCAGCTCCTCATTTTTCCCTTCCCTCCCCACTCCCTGCTCCCCCATGAGCCCTTGATAATTTATAAATTATTATTATTTTGTCGTATCTTACACCATCCGACATCTCCCTTCACCCACTTTTCTGTTGTCCATCCCCCAGGGAGGAGGTTATATGTAGATCCTTGTAATTGGTTCCCCCTTTCCACCCCACCTTCCCTCCACCCTCCCAGTATCGCCACTCTCACCACTGGTCCTGAAGGTATCATCTGTCCTGGACTCTCTGTGTTTCAAGTTCCAATCTGTACCAGTGTACATCCTCTGGTCCAGCCGGATTTGTAAGGTAGAATTGGGATCATGATAGTGGGGGTGGGAGGGTGGGAAGCATTTAGGAATTAGAAGAAAGTTGTATGTTTCATTATGGCTACACTGTACCCTGACTGGCTCATTTCCTCCCTGCAGCCCTTCTGCAAGAGGGTGTCCAATTTCTCACAGAATTTTTAAATATTTACAAATTATTTTTACTTTTATTAAATTCATTGGAAGGAGTAGTCCTTCATGCTAATGAATTGCACACTGTAATGTTAGGACTCTGAGGGGCACAGTCGAGCACTTCTGAGGTTACATCAAAAAGTATGACTCAAGTTCAGGCTCGTGCAGGGACAGGTGGATGTCAAATGTGAAATGTACACGTAGGTATAGGATAGATCAGGAACAATAGAAACAATAGCTTCTCAGTGTGATATTTTGGCTTAATAAGGGTTTATATTCCTTTGTAGCAATACATTTTTGACACCCCTATTACTAATGGAAAGGCTGTGGTTGAGCCCACCCAGAAAGGTCTTGGTGAAATGACTTGGTGATTTCGTTTGGAAAGGTGCAAGCCTGGGAATCCTAGGGGCCAAGTTCTTTGTACTCTGACAAAAATGGGATGTTAGTGAGGCCAAAGGAAACTGATGACAACTGGGAATGCTATACTCATCATAATGTCTTCTTAAGCGTGATGTCAGTCACTGGTGTCAAAAAATAGTAAGGGGAAAAAAAGGTTGGATAAACACAAAGGAAAAAGTCAATAAGCAAAACATATTTGCATTATAACCCAGAGTCAAACAAATACTAAGAATCAAACAAATACTAAAATACAAGAAAACTAAAATACAAGAAAACTATATGTATATTAAAGGGGAGTATTTAAGCAAACATTCAGAATGGGGGAGTACATGGAGGGCTAAGTAAGTCGACCAAGAGGGTCTATGCTCCTAGAAGTCCTTTTCTATTGGGCACTCTGTGGGTGGAAAGATCATCAGTGACTTACTATTTGATCTAAATTATTCTAAGCATATACACAAATGTTCTGAATCAAGTGTGTGTTTTGTTTTGTATTTAATTAGCTTGCTATGTTAAATAATAATGGCCAAAATTTATTTCTGGAAGAATAAGTTGTCAGGATAAGTTTATGTAGAATAACACATTTATCAAACCACAAATTAGATCCCTTTGTGTTTATAATTTCAACTGGAGCCTTTTCAATACACAGATTCTCAGAAATCTTCTATGAGAAAAAAAAATTGAATAATAGCATAACTTGTCAAGCAATGTTATTGAAAATGCTGTAAACCCCATCATAACGTATTATCATCTGTTTTTCACTAGACTAGATGTCAAGCCACTTTTATATATGTAGCAAGGTACAGAGTATCTCCATAGAGAGCAAGAGAGTCCAAACCATTTATTCATTTGACAAACTCTTTTTGGAGAAAATATTCGGAACATCAATCATTGTGATATTATTTGTGGTACAAAACTCTATAGCATTTTATAAATTTTTAAAAACACAGTATATAATTCTATGAAAATACAATATTTCGTATGTTTAACAGATATAAAATGTTTCTTTTTTAATAACTATTAATCACTTAGAAAATGTTTTAAAAGCACAGACTATACACTGATAATTAAAAAGACATTCTTAAGCATGTTAACTCAAAAAGTAAATACCAAACATTAAACAATTTTAAAAAATAATTGCCCTGTCAATACACTTTATAATATCTAAAACTTGCACTTTGAAGTATATTTTCATATACTTTTATCTAGTTTTAGTGCTATAACACATCATATTGAACATTTAGTGATGCTGATTTTGATACACATAATTTCCAAAGCAGTTGGGTTATTTTCAGCGCAGCATGAAGGGAAATTTCCACTTTAATCCACACCATTCGATTCACATAATCCCAATGTGTGCATGACAATGACATAATCCCAATGTGTGCATGGCAATGACATAATCCCAATGTGTGCATGGCAATGACATAATCC
>NW_022103903.1:16471135-16479830 GCF_000313985.2 Echinops telfairi | reverse complement strand
CCAATGTGTGCATGGCAATGACATAATCCCAATGTGTGCATGGCAATGACATAATCCCAGTGTGTGCATGACAATGCTAGTAGGGACTTTCTCAAAGATGCCATGAAAAATAATGGAAAAGTCAAGGCACATAATCATTTTACCTCTTTTTAAAGCTGAAATTATCCTGCATAAGAATATCATTTGAAATTAATATACCTGTTTCAGTTTTTAATGTAGCTTAATCCAATCACATCTGACATGTTTAATAATTGGATAGTTATGAAATTTAATAATCAATGGGAATTTACTTGATATTCCCATTAATTGAAAGACATGTATTTAAAAATGGCATTTGTTTCAGTAATAATTGATTATCTTTTAGATATATGTAAGGGTTCATTCTGTTTTCTTTTTTGGGTGGTGGGGTATAAAAATTTATTACACATCCAGAAGTTTACTGACGCACACAGATGAGCTAGGACACAATGGTACTGGGTTGAGGACAGCTAGCTCTTTGGAACATGAACAGGTTTGGATGGCTCAGGGCCTCATGCCACGCTGATGGGTCAGCTAGATTAGGAGGGCATATGCCGAACACCAAGGGGTGGCAGGGCACTGAGGGGCTGCCCTGCCTGCCTGCCCACACCACTGCCCCTGTCTGATTCAGGGTTTCAGAGGACACCAGCCCAGAAGCAAGCAACTGAAGAACAGGGGCTTCCTAAGGTGGTCCAGGCTTGTCTCTGCAGAAGCGACTGCAACACCAATGTAAGCAACAGCTTTAATTGAATGATTTCCATCAACTCCACATGAAGTCTCCAGCCTTCACAATTCCATAAAGTACGAAACAGGAAGTTCCAGGCCGTGGAGACAGAAGGAGCCCCAAGGACCGCACCTTCCTACCCAGGTTGCTCCGGGAGCAGGGAGTGGGGAAGGTCTTTTTCGTTTTTGTTTTTTAACTGAGCCCCTCATGTCAACGTACAAAAGAATTATTCTGATTGACATTACAGTGTACTGAAACAAAGTGGACTAAAAAGCAAGTACTATTCTATGTGCGGGGAGGTGGGAGAGAGAACGAGTCCTTCCAAGCAGGAGGGGAGGCAGCTGGTGGAAGCTTCTGTGGCCGGGGCCCAGCAGGGTCACTCACGCCGCTCCATTTTGACTTTTGGGGGTCTCACGAAGGTTCGGTTTTTCTTCTCTTTCTTCCCCTTTGTGTTTGCTTGGAAATTTCGCCAGCTGTCCACTCGGCCATGTCGACTTTCCTCAAAGTTTTTCTGCCACTCCCTTTCTCGTTTGGCTTTTTCTTGAGCTTCAATCTCTTCTTCCCTTTGCCATTTCCTTTCATGGATCTCTTTGGCCTCTCTTTCTTTCCTTTTAATTTCCAGTTCAGCAAGAGTTTCATGGCCTGTTTATATACTCCTTGTTTGAACAGCTCGGGGTCATCCTCCTCCACGTTTGTGGGTTTCCCTTCCTTCTTCAGTTGCTTTTTTCGCTCCTTCACAGTGTGTTCCACGTATTCTTTTCCTGCCTGAATTACATCCAGGGCCCTCTTCTTTTGTTCCTGATCCAGCAGCAACTTGTAAGCTTTGCCCACAGCTTCAAAAGCCTTTTGTGCTCTGTCAGCATCGTCTTGGGTTTTGTCAGGGTGCACCTATATCGACAACTGCCGAAATCTCTTTTTTACAGCTTCATCTGTCACTTTAGGATCTAGCTGAAGAACCGCAAATGGGTTCAAATTGAAGTAGGAGGAGCCAGGACGGGTCAGTCTTTCAATCTGATTTTTGGATGTTAAAACCGAGTCTCTCTTCTCTATTTGTTTGACCTCACTATAAAAGGTCATGAAGGCCTCCTCTGTGCCGCCCCCGCCGTCCGCAGGCCCGCTCTCCCCAGAAGCCGCCATTTCCCCAGCGCGGCCGTGGCCTCACCTCATTCTGTTTTCTAGAAGATTATGAAACAAATTTTAAAACAGTGCTCTTAAATGTATATCACTGTTCTGTCTACCTAAATGCAGTTTTCAGCCATTTAATATAACTACTTGCGTTTCACTGGAGGGTAAAGCACAAACACCTCTGCGGCCCAGAGTGTTGTCCATGAAATGCTTCTTAATAAGCATCGCTATGTTAAATATAAATGGATCGGATTTAGGAGATTAGTCAAACTGCTTCACTATTTACCTGTGAAAATGGAGGTCTTGGGTTCACATACTCAATGAATTACCTTACAAAGTATTTCTCCAAGTTACTAACTCATAACTAAAGGAATCTTTAGAAATTGAAAAGGATTTCATTACCTAACCACTGTATTTCCTGCATTTCCAATGGCATTAGCTTAAATATATATGTTTGAATGAACACAGAATGATACGTATATTATACAATGAGAGTAACCATATTTCCATCTCTTATTTCTGGATCAAGAATTGTCTTCCATTGATTTTTCTTTTCTATTTTCAATATTATCATCATGATAAAAGGGAAATATTACTGTTATTTTTTACAACTGGAAAAACTTAGGGTAAGCTTTCATTTCAGTTAATTCTAAAGTTATTTTTGATAAAAAGAACATAACTACAGTAAGAATAAACTGAATAAACCTGGTAGAATTCAATGCCAGACAATCAGATCCTTTACAGCATAGCTATTATTAAATTTACAATGTTTTTCATATATTTCTGACTGCACTCTCTATTTAAAACTAATTGAATATGTTGTCAAAATTACATTAGGTTGTATGATGAACTACAAAAATGCTAGCAAAAATATTTTATCAGCTTCACTAACATACTGATAACTTTATATCTTCTATTAACCTATTAGCATGTAGAGAAATATATCATTTTTAGTTTTGCTCACAACGTATTATTGAAACACACTTATTTGCTCTGATATTTTCACATAAATATGATTTTTATATTCAGATAAAATTTATCTAATTGTATATTCAATAAATAGTTTAGATGAAATAGAACTGTTGAAATTATCTCTTTAAACATTTGTTGCCTACATTTAAAAAATGAATAATTTATATTTTGAAAAATCTGCATGAAATTAGATGATTCTTCTAAATAAATATAAATTTCTTTTTATTTAAAATGAGGACAGGATTTATTGTATTTAATGAACCCTTCAGGACCAGTGGTGTGAGTGGCGATACTGGGAGTGTAGAGGGAGGGTGGGTTGGAAAAGGGGAACCGATTACAAGGATCTACATGTGACCTCCTCCCTGGGGGACAGACAACAGACAAGTGGGGGGAGGGAGACGTCGGACAGGGCAATATATGACAAAATAATAATTTATAAATTATCAAGGGCTCATGAGAGAGGGGGAGCGGGGATGGAGGGGAAAAATGAGGAGCTGATGCCAGGGGCTTAAGTGGAGAGCAAATGTTTTGAGAATGATGAGGGCATTGAATGTACAAATGTGCATTACACAATTGATGTATGTATGGATTGTGATAAGAGTTGTATGAGCCCCTAATAAAACAATTAAAAAAATTTTTAAAGTTTTTTAAAGTACCGCAATTTAAAAATTATTTAAATTGTTTGCCAATAAATCAAGTAGACATTAAGTTTTCTGTCATTAAAATGGAAAGAGAAGCACCTTTATAGAAAAAAGCACATATCTAATTTAAAATCATTGTGTGACTTGACTTCCCTTGGACAATGAAATGTGTAAGTGAATGCTGAAGACAGCAGATTGTCATTGGAGAAAGAAGGAGCAGGGAAAAGAAAGAAAGAGAGAGAGAGAGAGAAAGAAAAAGAAAGAGGCAGCTTATAGGAAGAAACTGACTGTGTGGCAGATTTCAACACCTTTAAGTTTCTCAAAGGTAAGAATTTGACTTGCTGTCAAAAGCAATAACATAGATTCCTCCTCCAAAAAAGCATCGATAGAGGATCAAATTAATAAAATAATAATGCCAAACAAATATCATAACAACAAAATTAGTGCCCTCACCAGTTACAGAAATTTGATTCCGTATGCATAAATAAATTAAACCCATTATTATTCATATTCAGACTATATAATACATATTCTGCAATGACCTTGTAACAGAATTGGGATAAGATAACAGAATAGAAATAATATGCACACTTAACTTTTTTCAAAAATACAACTATTTGTACTTCAACCGCCACTATCATATTAGCATTCATTTCTGTTGCCAGAAACCCTCATTTTGTAGGCCTTAGAGTACTTGGTTAATAACCAAAAGTAGTTGGTTTGAACCCACTAACTGTTCTTCAGGAGAAAAACTAGGCTCTCTGCTTTCTGCAAAGTAGTCTAAAAACCTGATGCACTTGACTTCTGTCCTGTAGGGTCACTATGAATCAGAGTCAAGGCACCCGCAGCAGATTTATGGTGCTGCTCAGTCATTTATCCTTTAATAGTTGGCAAATTCCCATCATTTGTAATATCAGCACAATAGTGGAGAAGGCAAAAAACTACGATAACGCTTTGTGCCATAGAACCAGTCCCCATATATTTATTTTAGATAATTCAACTACTCTAGAGGGTTTCATAGGCACCCTGTTGATGTAAATGGTTATGAGTTGGGCTGCTAACTGTAAGGTCAGCAGTTCAAATACACCAGCCACTCCATGAAAGACACGGGTTTCTACTGCCATGAAGAGTAACCATCTCAGAAACTCTCAGGCCTGATTCTGTCCTAGAGGTTCAGTATGGATCAACATCAACTCTATGGTAGTGAGTTTGGTTTGGGGGTTATCGTTTCTTGTAGAAGTCTGCTACCAGGTTCTTCTCTACTTTGAAACTCATGGAGTCAAACTGTCAGGTTTTGCGTTCACAGCAGAGCTCTTCATCATTGCATCATTCAGGCTCATCGAGTTTGGCTACCCATTGCCATTGCAATAGAAGTGTGTCTCTGATTCATAGCCACCGTATAGGACAGAGTAAAACTACATAACTGGGTTTCCAAGGTTGTGAATATTTATTAAATATTTGCAGAGAGCAGTTGTTGGGTTCCAAGAAACAGCACTTTGTTAACAACCCAGATTTAACCACTGCACAACCATGATTCCTTCAAATTATTTGGGTGTAATTCACAGCCCACCACTTTCAAACTGTGTGACTCTGGGAATATCACTGAACTACCTAACCTTCATTTCTCTCATTTGTTAAAATTACAATAATAATAGACCACTTTTGTTGAAATTGGGTAAAAATTAGTGAAGTTTTATAGCATAGTTCCATAAAAGAGTAAAGATAGTGAATATTCATCCAATAAATTGTTTATTAGTACAATTATATTCTGATTATAGTACGAATAGAGCATAGTATGATAATCCCTATTTTAAGAAGTGCATGTTTATTAAGCTTATCATTTTATTAGACTTGCTTTCTAGCTTATTTCAACTCTACTGCCCTGGTTCTCTGGGTGGAATTTACTAAATAGGCAGTCCTGGTCTTATAACATATTTGAATTACAATGAACCACCTTAATTACTACCTGTTTTGGTTTCTATACTTTAGTTTCTGTGCATCCTATCATTATTAATATGTGCTACATATATTTTTGCAGCATGCACTTTGATGATATCTTGATTCTTATGGCAACACCACAGAAAAATCCGATTTGATTTATTAGATATTGATAATAAAAGGCAATAATAGTGAAACCCTAGGGTAATAAAATATTTATTTGATTTTTTTCACAACCAATGCTTCCAAATGAAAACACAAACAAATGAAATCAATATAAAAATTCTCAAAACTGGATCAGTAAGCTACACCAGAGTTAATGGGAAGATATTGAAGTTGTCAGGAATTTAATAAACTAGGAACTACAAGGAGCACTCAAGGAAGATGCAATCAAGAAATCAAAGGATGATGTTCATTGGACAAATTTGCCACAGAAAACTTCATCAAAGTGTTGACAATCAATGCTGCAATTTTGAGAACTTAGATGAAGTTGAACCACGCCATAGTATTTTCAGTTATCTCACACACATGTGAACAGTGAACAATGGATAAGAAAGATCCAGAAAGATTTGATATCTTTGTATTATGGGGTTGGCAAAGATTACTGAATAGACTGGAATTTATGAACTGCTGTGGCATAGGTTAATGTACTATGCATAAAATGATAATGAATCGATCTGTCTTAGAAGGGTTACAAGCAGAATGCTCCATAGAAGCACAGACCATGAGACTTTGTCTCACGTAATTTGGATATGTGAACACAGTGGGGCGAAACTGGCTGCCAAGGGCCACATGCAGCCCCCCGACATAATTTTTTGAGGCCCGCAATGCTCTGAAATAAAATGAAAATAGAAAAAAGTTGTTATGAAGAAAATAGTGCTTAGGGGAGGTCAAGGCAATACCGTACACGTACACATAATTCCCTCGTTAACCCTTTAGCTATTGGAGAGGAATCTACACGTGGCCCAGGGCCTTTCCTTGGGGCTTGTGGATGTATATAAAGACGCTGACTAATTTCCAGCGAAGTTTGGAAGCGATCTGTCTGCCACTCTCAGTGCCACGTCATGTAAACAGATGCCAACAGCAAAAAGGTTAAAAAGAGCGCTCTGCGTCGTGCTGTTATGAATCACACCTAGCAGCAGCGCGAGTTAACAGTTTTAGAGGGAAGCCACTACAATTGAGCATCACATTTGTGAGCTGCCCAACATTTTGTGTTTTTTATTAGTTACTTTGTTATATTTTCGGTTACAACATAAGAGGTAAGTAAACTAGCAGGAGGAAAGTGCTGGCAAGTTTTGGATAAAAAAAGAATAATTTTAGTTTTATAAATACATTGAATAAAATAAATGTTTAAATAAAAGCAATTACATAGTGTTTCAATGATCCTATCCATATTCCTGAATCCTCAATTCAAAATATAAATTTAACAACATTTGTAAGTGTGATGTGGCCCTGTGAATCTTGCCCGTTGCACCAAATGGCCCATGTTTTAATTGAGTTTGACACCCCTGTGTTAACAGATAGCCACTCCCTTGGGGGAGCGGGGGAAACAGTAAAGAAAGCCTGTGAGGAAAAGGCTGAGCCAAAGAGATTGATTCACACTATGGCTGCAATACTGAGGTCAAACTACACAATCATTATGAGAATGATGCAGAACCTGCTAGTGTTTTGTTGTGATGCACATAGAAGTCGCTGAGTCAAAACCCACACTTAACAACAACAGTTAGTTTCTGTTTACTAATTCAGATTTTATATTGAATGTCACTAGATGTCATCTTATGTCTATTCTCAAAAAAGATGAACTTTAACTAGATCCTTGTTTTTGGCTAATGCCTCCAGTGTAGCTTACATTCCTCCAATACTCGTAGGTTTGTTTGTTTGTTTGTCATACATTACCTTGAGAATAATTGAGCTTTTATCAGCTCTTTTTGCTATAGAGACTCTGTGAATTCCTTTCATCTTCTTTCGATGGTTTCTGCATCATTGTTTCCCAGGTGAAACTCTATATTCAAGAATGTTTCAGAGTCTTTTCTGAAAGTCTCTGTTCATTTCCTTCTTGTCTTTAATGACCTTTTACTTCCTTCATTTATGATGCTCTTGATGTCATTCCATAGCTATTCAGGTTGTCTGCCATTTGCGTTCAGTATGTCAAATATGTTTTTTAAATGTTCTATAAATGTGCATGGTCTCTACTCACAGTTGCATTTTTGCTCCCCTGGACTTTCTCCAATTTTCTTCAATTTCAACTTGGAATTGCATAGGAGTAATTGATAGTCTATTCTATAACAGGCACCTGCCCTTATGATGCCTGATGCTATCGAGCTTCTCCATCCTCTCTTCCAAAGATAAGGTCAATTTGATTCGTGTGTACTCAATCTGGCATACTCCATGTGCATAGTGACTTTATTATTGTTGAAAAAATGTATTTACAATGGAAAAGCCATTTGTCTTGCAAAATTCTATCAGGGAATTTCTAATTTCATTCTAAGGCCTAATTTTCCAACTAGTGATTCTTCCTCTCTGTTTCCAGTTTATACGTTCTAATCACCAATATTTATCAATACGATTTGATTGCATGTTTAATCAATCTCAGACTGAAGCAGTTGGTAGTTCTTAATTTCTTCATCTATAGCTTTAGTGTTCGATGCATACATGTGGATGATAGCTGTATTAACTGGACTTCCCTGTAGATATACAGATATTATAGTATCAAAAACACCATTGTACTTCAAGAAAGATCTTGAAATGTTCTTTTATGTGATAGAACTGAAACTAGAGTTTGCATGATGAAATTCTGTAAGAACAATGAATTATTCATCAAAAATACCTGTTTTCAAAAACACAAGCGAAGGCTACACATGCAGCCCTCACCTAATGGATTACACAGGGATACAATTGCCTACATCTATAACTAGATGAGGAAAATTCTTAATATCATTAGTTCAGACAAGGCCAGGGCTTATCTGTGAATCAGATAATGTATCACTCATATGTAAATTTGAGTTTGTCCTAAAGAACAAAGCAAATCCTCAATGGCCAAAATACAGTCCTCTTAAATGCATTCCTCTAGAACTGACACCACCTTGAAAGAATGTTTGGCACATTGAATATTTAATGATTGAAGAAAAGAAGGTCGTGGAAATAAATAAACGATATCTTATACTGTATTTAAACAAGGAAAAGAACATAGTTTTTTTTTTAACATTTTATTAGGGGCTCATACAACTGTTATCCCAATCCATACACACATCAATTGTGTAAAGCGCATTTGTACATC
>NW_022103903.1:16404418-16469872 GCF_000313985.2 Echinops telfairi | reverse complement strand
GCTTTACACAATTGATGTATGTATGGATTGTGATGAGAGTTGTATGAGCCCCTATATAAATGATTTTTAAAATGTACACACTTTTGTCACTTACATCAAGTTCCGAAGGGAACTGGTGAATGTAATGTTGGCATCCCTACAACATAGAACATGTTCAGAGCTTAGTTGCTGCTCAGTATATCCATTCACAAATGTAATGTCTATTGAGAATCCAACATGGTTTATAATTCAGTAGAAAATTGGGTGGCCAAGATCTCCACTCTCACAGAAGAAAACATACAGTAAACAAAGAAATACTGTACTACCAAGACGACATCGTGACTTATAGATGGTAAAAGTCATGTGAGGGACTAGAAAGGGATTTGCTAATTTAGATTTGTTGTGGAATAAAGATCCTTAAATGCGCTGGTGATGTGCTATCCACCACTCATATAAACAGTGGTGGATCAATTCTAGCTAGACAAATAATGGAAAAAATACTGATAATAAGCTAAGATTGCAGCCAAAGAAAACCCTATGCCTTTCTAGCACACCAGAGTTTTAGTCTGCAACCCATGGGCTATCGTTAGTCATAAATGACTTTATAATTCTGGTTTCACTTAGATATAATTACGGAAGTTCACTTTAAAGAGCTGTCATTTAAGCTTAGATTTTTGTAGCAGAGGGAACAAGTCGTACAGAGATGGAGTAGGGAAGATTATTTATCATGTATGTTGGCAAGGCTGAAAAAGCTTTACAGACTTGGGGACAACTAAGGCAGAGATTTCGTGTCCCTGGGGCGGGCGTGGTGGTTAGGGGTGGCGCGCGAGTGAGAATAGAGTCGGGCCATTCACACAGGTTTACTTTTCCAAATAAGGGAATTGAATTTTGACCTGTGATGTTGAAGTACTTGTAGACCTAGACGGAAAAACAAGGACTGCACCTTCATGATAAATTATAACTCAATGTAAAGAAAACCAAAATCCTTGCAACTGGACCATTAGATAGCATTATGGCAAATGGAGAAAAAAATTAAAATTCTCCGTGATTTCATGCAGCTTGAATCAAAAATCAATGCTCACGGAAGCAGCAATCCAGAAATAAAATCACGCGTTAATTGGACAAATCTGGCGCAAAAGATGTCTTTAAAGTATTGACGAACAAGGGAATCTCTTTGAATATGAAGGTGAATGTGCAACCCAAGCGATATTATTGTCACTCGTCTCATTTTGCAAACATATTTAAATACATAGCTCTGAATAAATATTCCCAGTAAAGTCTGCATTTGTTCCAGTAGCAATTTCAATATGATTTATAGATACTGAACCATAGGAAACATTTTATAAAGAACGTTATTTATATTTTCCTATATATAATCATATTTGACATAAAACTATTATTCAACTTTTCTAAGTGTATAGACTGAAAATATATACAAATTTAAATATGTCCATGTGCATCTGTGTGTGCTTAAAAACTTCCGTGGAAAAATATATTTAAAAGGTAATAGAAGTATTAAGTTTATATTTAATTATATTTTAACTTCATTTTCCACACAGATTTATATATGGGTGTATATATATACACACTTTGAATTGATTACTATAATTCAGGAATCAAAAATGCATATCAACTTAAATTGCACATGTTCTGGTAAGTCTACTCTGATTTCCTCATTGTATGCAGTTTAGAGATTGAACACAGGAAAGTAAGCTAACAGGAAAGTTAGCTTACAAATTAGATTTGATTTTGTCCTAATTTCAAGGTTATGATTAATCCATTAGCTATCACTCATGCCAAACAGCATCAAATGACACAAAGCAGAAACATTCTGTCAAGTACAATTAATTTCTAAAATCCATGCAGTGTTTTATTGTTAGAGTTATTTTCTCAAAGACACTTTGACATTTTTACAAATTTGTGGGATGATCTCTATTTCTGTTGTAAACAAAATGCAATTCACTCTATTAATTGTTCATTTTTCTCCAGATGCCTATCAGCTATGGTTGAATAACTATCATAATATGGTTTAGTAGAAAAGGAAAATAACTCTTTTCTTTGATTTTAATTTTATATCCTTGGAGTCCAAAATGGAATTTTTATTTTTTTAAAAATAAAAATATCTCATTATTAAAATTAAGCTAGTCCATTTTCTATAAATTATTTTACTGGTACTTAAGTATTCCTGTAAAGGAATTGCTTCCTATGTAGCTTGAAATTAACTACATACTTAAAATAGTGTGTATTTACTAAATAGTAATATCTCTCATATATAAATTGGATAGTTATGTTATATATCTTACACTAAGATTATTGTTTCCCATAATCATAAAACTGCATAGTTTTGTTCTAAATTATTTTATGTACCATTGTGTTTTTAAGATGCTTTAAATATAGACTTTACCTAATCAGTACTGTACTGTAAGTAACTTATACTAACCAAATTTATGACATAATTGATGTTCTTATGTATATTATTTTAGCTTTATTAATTCTCTTCTTTAGAAAAACTGAAGCCATAATCATGTACAAAGTGAAATGGTTTATTTATTTTTATGTTTTCATATGTTTAACCTTATTCTTTCAGTTGTATCAGGGCTGCTTATCTATTTCGTGATAACTCTGCTTTTCTTATTCAAAAGTTCTTGCTAAATTCATATCCTTCTCCATATTTTCATGGATGTAATCCACCGTAGTCTCTCAAAATACCATTCATTTATTAATACTATCTACAATACACATTATTCTAGTTGCTTCAGGGTTAAACTTATCATGCATGACAAATAAGAGATATCTATGCATTTATTGGCCACATTTTATTGGAATTTCCATTATTGTTGAAATACATCATATCCTATGTTTTTCAACAAATTTTTATTGGTTATTTTTGTGTACTGTTTTACATATTGCACTAATAACTGGAGTAACAGTGAGTCAATAAGTGGCTTTATTCTGACAGATATCATTGGGTTTCTCCATAATCTCTTTCTAAAAATGTACTTGATTTTACTCCAATGTGTTCAACTTGCTGAAGGCCAGGATTATAGCAGCTGTTTATGTTCTAAAAATGTTATTTGTAGTGAAAAGTTATTGTGTCTTGAAAAATTAATATTTCAAAACTAATATTCCAAATGCTGATCTTTCTACTTTGTTTCCAACATTTGCATTTCAATAAGCAATCATTATGAATCCATCTCCATGTATACTTGATCAATTTCAGATGGGAAAAGTTAATAGAATGCTTTGATTTCTTCATTAGTAACCATAGCAATGGTATCTCAATTTAAATAATTATTAAGGATATAGTTTGGTGGCTACATCTGACCTCCTCTGGAAGGAGACTCCAACTCCACCCCACCATGATTCCCCAAGCACAGATCAAGAAAAACATAGGTGTTAACGGCCAAATCACTGAGAATTCTATCTTGGTCAAAGTGACACAAAGCCTAATTAATTCCCTCATTGGTCTAGTCTTTACCATTACATTGCTTCAACCTAAGTAATTCAACACATTAACATTGTTATTAGTTAAATTGAAATGTTCATATACACAAGAGAGTTTATAGTAATATCTGTGAATTTTTATACTTTATTAGTTTAACTATTGTTGCTATTAACTGCTGTCAAGTGTATTCTGACTGATAATGATCATATGTGTGATGGCTAGATGTTTTTGTATGTTAGTCCAGGTAGATTAGAGAAACAAATTCATGGACACACATATGTGTATAAGGCAGAGGTTTATATACAAGAGCAGTTAAATATTGAGGAAAGATACCAGCCCAGTCCAGTCCAGTCCATAAGTCCTAAATTAGGCCATATGTCTGATACCAATCTATAAAGTCCTCTTCACACTGATGAAACACATGCAATGACGCCGAGTGCTGGACAATCACAGCCTAGAGATTAGAAAGTCTTTGGATCTAGTGGCGTTGTAAGCATCTCAGTGCTGGTAGGGGTCTTTATGTGGCTTCTCTGGCTTCGGAGGTCTGGTTGCATCAGGGTGGGTCCATGTGGCTTCTCTAGCTCAGGGCACTAGCATAGTTCCATGTGTCTTGTCATTTGCAACGTCTGACCAACCAGGGTCCCAGCCAACCAGGAATCACCTCACTAACTTTGACCATTCACATTGTTTTTTACAAAACCAGTCCTGAGCTCAATGGCCCCTGCCAGACATGAGAGGCCTGCCAGGCCCAGTTAGGTTTTCACTCCTTTCTCCCTTTCTGTACTACAGACTCCTTGGGGACCTGTCCCCCAAGTATCTTGACTTTAATGATGAATAAACTTGCTCTGCTGCCTCCTCCAACCTCTTTGTTCAGTCTCCGCATTGGCATTGCTCCTTTCAAGAAGCAGGCAGCATTGGGAACCACCAGGAAAAGGGGTCACAGTACTCTAGCCACGGGTAGTTGATTCCTAAATTTTAATATCCCTGTTAGTTTCTCTATTTTTACCATGCCAGACATAATGTATTTTTTCCTTTATAATCAATCTAATTGATCCCAAACTTTCAGTAGACTCTCCTAATCTACTCTACATAAAAGAGTAGTTTTATAAATATTTCACATAATTGATATATGTGTATATTAGTCTTGGTACTTTAGAGAAACAAATCCACAGAAACTCATGTATAAGAGAGTTTTATATATAAGTTAAGTGCACATCAAGAAAACATCCCAACACGGTGCTGCCCAAGCCCACAAGTCCAATATTAACCCATATATCTTACACCAATCCACAAAGTCCTCCTCCATCTCACTAAAAACATGCAATG
This sequence comes from Echinops telfairi, assembly GCF_000313985.2. Taxonomy (NCBI): domain Eukaryota; kingdom Metazoa; phylum Chordata; class Mammalia; order Afrosoricida; family Tenrecidae; genus Echinops; species Echinops telfairi. Next base: position 16,465,122 of record NW_022103903.1, on the reverse strand, counting down.
ATGCTGACTGCAGGAGGAAAGCTGAATCAGTGAGCGTGTAAACATCTCAATGCTGGCAGGGGTCTCCACACGACTGTGCCAGCACCTAGTGCTGCACTGGGGTAGTTCCATGTGGCTTCTCCTCGGGGATGTATTGCAGGAAGTGAGCCTTGCCAGTTAAAGCAGGGAACTGGCTAAGGCAGCTGCACCCTGGTCCGACCGTCAGAAAGCAAGTGACCCGAGAACTTGAAAGGCGAGGTTCACCAAGCCTCCACCCTTCAATTAACCCCACATGTGTTTATCGGCCAGGTTGGGACAATAAACTAACTACCTCAGTGACCAAACCTTGTTGTAAAGCACAAAAAGATACATGAACTCCATTGGTTAATGCATTTAGGATGCACAGGAACTTGCAGGATTCAAGGTTTCCCATATTCTCATGACTATGGGAAATGGTAATGCTTGTTGACCACCGAAAAAGGAAGTGTTGGGGGCACTCTTAAAATGACAAACGTAACTCTCATTGAGGCAACACAGAAAGGCAGCCTAGGAAATGAAGGATTCGCTGTTTACCTTCAGATCCAAGAAAGTGCAGGAGGTACAGTTTGCACTGAGAAGTGAAACTCTTTGAGGCCCCATTGAGTAGAGGCAGGCGAAGAACCAGAAGGATTCTCTCTTCCTTTATATGTATGAATCTCTTGGAGGTAAGTTTGTAGCTGAGATATGTGAAATGGCTGGGGGTATCACTGAACTGAAGTAAAAGCAACTCCTTGTAGAAACGTTGTGGTGAAACACCTGAACTTTCCCGACGAAGTGTTTTAACGGGAGTCAAGTATCCTCACCTGGCAATGTTGTGGGTTGAGAAAAACGTGGAGTTCAAGGAAGTAAAAATGGCTAATGGCACCATTTAAGGGAGATGGGGACAGCTACATGAGTGTGTTAGTCTGGGAACTTTAGAGAAACAAATCCACAGATACTCGTAAGAGAGAGTTTTATATAAAAGGTAAGTGCACATCAAGAAAGCATCCCAACCCAGTGCTGCCCAAACCCACAAGTCCAACATTAACCCATTAACCCATATGTCCAACACCAATCCACAAAGTCCTCCTCCATCTCACAAAACACACAATGATGCCGACTGCAGGGGCAAAGCCGAGTCAGTGAACATGTAAGCATCTCAGTGCTGTCAGGGATCTCCACATGGCTGCTCCAGCACCCAGGGCTGCATCGGGGTAGGTTCATGTGACTTCTCCTCAGGGATGCCTTGCAGGAAGTGAGCCTTTCAAGGTAAAGCAGGGAACTGGCTAAGGCAGCTGCACCCTGGTCCGACCATCACAAAGCAAGAGACCCAAGAACTCAAAAGGCAACGCTCATGGAGCCATTTAACTCTCCGTCCTTCAATTAACCCCACATGTGTTTATTGGCCAGGTTGGCACAATAAACTTTAACTATATCAATGTGAAATGAATTATAGGAAAATTGAATACATTTTATGGAAAATATGATTCATTAAAAGAGCAGATGGACTACAACAAATTGTTCTTTGATTATTTCACTTTTATAAAGGGCAAAAGATTATTTTCTTCAAAGGAAAAAAAAAATCAACATTGAGAATGATAGTTAGAGCCTGAGTCATTGCCGAAAGGGTTTCTAGATTTCAGTTTACATTAATGTCTTCAAAGTGAGGATGAATTTAAATTGTATCAAGGAACCTCTTGTTAAATTCTGTATCAGAAGAAAAATGTAAGGCATTTTTCTACTTTACTCACATGCTCACACAAATATTCATTAAGATTTATTTTCATATGTGCTGATATTCACGAGGACTTAAGAAGAATTTTTCAACTTCAAAAATCATAGAACTCCTTAGCAGTAACATTGCATCCTACTCTAGAGGGTTTGTTGTATATCATTAGCCATTTGAAACACAGCAGGCACTACTTGTATGAGTCACAGGAAGGGGCTGGATTTTGACAACACCTGCTCCTCACTATAGAAGGGATCGTTGATTCTCTTGTGCCTTTAGACTTCCGGAATTCTAAATCTTTCCCTCTGTTCCCCTCCAATGTTGAACTTCTTTCTCTTTGTAAGTCAGCTTTGTGAGTTATGCCTTGCCACACTCTCACTTGAGAAATAGGCTTGGGAAGAGCAGCTGGTCAGGATATGTGTTCCCTCCTGGTGTTTCTTGAACACAGGATGTATTGAAGAATACTGATTTACAGATAGCACGTGCTCTCAGACCAAGTCCAAACTCAAGGATCTTGGGGTCATTCAATGCAGAAAGGTCTTGGGAAGGAGTGCTGGTGCCCATGATTCATTCACAAGATGGAAAACTGAGATAATAGAAGAGTGGGTCACAAAGTACTAAGTAGGGAGCCCAAGCAGAGCAGATATTGATTTAAGGGCTTTAGTAATACTATATGTGATATGCTGCTTAGCAGAATCTAGAAGGAAATATAAAACAATGATTACCAGAATTAGGATTTTACCAAGCAAAAGGTTTACTTTTGGAAGACATAGATCACTGCAAAATAATTTTATTTAGAAGCTCCTAGAAGAAAGAAACCCTTACCAGCTAGCAGTATTAGCCATAATATTTCTTGGTCCCAGAATGCATATCAATCTTTTTTTAAGAGATACTTGGGAACTTCCATGGAGGTGTAGCAAGGGGTTCTGGGAAATGTTATTATGGACTCTATTTATGCTCTGTCCAAATCTCCACCTTCTCTCCCTTAGAAATATGCGTGGAAATGCAGTATTAAAGGTGATTGATTGAAGGCATCATATGGAAACAGGGCTCTGTCTGTAGGCTGCAGGTTTCTACAGATTTCTGGATTTTGGCCCTGTTGTATTTTCTCCTCTTAATTAGAAGTTGAAGATAGCACCTGGCTAATTAACCTGGGCTTTACCTGACCGCAAGATGGTGGTCATGACTCTCTTTACATTCCTTAGATTACCAGCACTTGGTATGGATTTTGACAGTTTCATAGATGTGGTACAGGCGAAGAATATTGAAAAGTACAGTAGATGATCCCAAGAACAAACAAACTTGTCTTGGAATAAGTAAAGCAAGAATGTTCCTTGCAGGCAAAGATGGCAAGACTTCGTCTTATATGCTTTGAACATGTTGTCAAAAGAGACCAGTCCCTGGAAAAGGATATCCCCTTGATAAAGTGGAGGGGCAGTAAAAAAGCAGAAGGCTCTCATAGAGACAGATTGGCACAGTGACTGTGACAAAGGGCTCAGGCATGGGAACAGTTGTGAGGATATCACAGGACTGGGCAGAGTTTTGTTCTGTTGTGCTTAGGGTCATTAAGGATAAGACCCATCCTGATGGCAATTAAGAACAACTTCATCATTCCCCTAAAAGTCAAAGGGTAACTAGATATGTCATTAGTGTAACTTCAGATGAAAAATATAACAAAGAGCATATGTGAGCATAATCAATTACACTTGCAAGTGAGTCACCCATCAGAAAGGCGACTGATAAGAGATTCAAAAGGGGGCCTAAATGACGGGTCCAGACTAAGTTTGGTCACACAGTCAGGAACCTGACCTTTTTTAGTTGAGAAAGATAGACATAGGATTTTATGTCCACTAATTTTGCAGCATTTTAGACTTTTTGCACATATTCACTAAGGCAAACATAACTATGAGGTTAGAGTAGAAGATGATAAGCAAGGATTATAATAACAAGTGGCAAAAGTATGATAGACCAAAGTTGCCAGAGTCCAATGACAATAGATAATTTGGGAATATTCCTGCTTTTGCCTGCAGTAGGTATTTCCTCTTTAAAATTTTAAAGAAGTGTTCCAGCTCCCTTAATCTATATGGACCTGGTTTAATGATAAAGAAGTAAAATTCTATCAGCTTTTTTCTCATGTCAGAGCCTGTGCCCCTGGTTTTTCAAAATATATCAGAGATCCATGAACTTGCTGGGACTACCCAGCTCTTGTAATTCCTTCTTTATGTCTGCGGGAAATCTATAAACTTGGGTCAAGTTAATAACATCTCTTAACATTATTTTTCCTCCTGTGGAAATCTTAGGTTGCAGGTTTTCTTACAACCTCTTGTAACAACAACAACAAAAAAATCCATCAGGTCCTCTTAAGAGCCTTGGTTAATGGCAGTTAGTTTGTTATCAATAATTTTTTTGGCCAAAATTCTTCATTGCCTAACTTATTACAAAGAACAAGACCCCCTATTATTTTTTAGTTGTATAATAAATTTTTAACATATACAAGTATTTGGGAACAATCTATTCCAAAACATATGTTAATTCACTTCAACTAGAATAAGAAGATGCAATTAAAATAATGAATGAAGAGATCCTACGCTATTCTTCCTGAGAGAAAAATTTAAATGGACTGTATTTGTTTTATCCTCCTCCATTACACACACACACACACACACACACTCACCATCTTAGTTATTCAATGTCAGCCTGAAAATAAAATAATCCTTCAAATGGATTTTATGAAATCAATTACTTAAATTCCTATCCAACACATCTAATCAAGGATTTTTCACTCTTTGGACTTATGTTCCACTTTCATTGTTTCTTTTTTTTTTTTTTCTAATATAATAGTCAGAGGATCACACCTGGCCAAGTCCTGAAAGATGCATTCCAGAATTGTGTCTGCAGTTATTAATCCATGTTTCCCATCCAAAAGTGATTAGTGGAGATGACCATGGTAGAGGCCTATGAGTCCTCTTTCCTCACCCATCTTATAAGCCTACTTGGAGAGAGCATACCCCCTCCAAACTAGGTTATGAGACTTAGCAGGTAGGTGCCTCACTGCTAACCCCTTCCTTCAGCCTCCTTCGGGTGAGGTCTTAGCTTCAGAGGAGCTTTCTTCAATATCCCCCTAGGTTTTATTGTCTCCTCCTTCCTTCCTTCAGGCACTAAAAGCTGTTAGTTCTGGCTGACTGCTAAATTCCTTGAAGGAGTCAAGGAAGAGAGATTGATGACAGAGTCAAAATACCTTGTGCTTCTGTAAAGGCTCCTATGATTTCTAAAAAGTATTGTGGAGTTAGGCGTATTGTGCCAACCAGGCCTCCATATGGTGGGTTTAATCACGTTGCAGTTTGATATGACAACAACTGAAATACTTTCTGTAGCTGACATCAGTCTTTCTCTTCCTCCCTGGTGATCCGACCAGCATGCTGTTGCTTGAGCTACTTGTTTGCCTCAAGCGTGTGCTACACTACCTGTGGGCTGTGCCAACCCATGGATTGTGTTGCTACAGCTTGAGGATCCTTTGATACCTGCCTTGCCAGATGCTGGTGCATACATCACTTGAGTTCCAAACTCATGGATCAAGACTGTGTTCATCCCTTGAGTTCTAGATCCCATGAAGGCCTGCTTTCCTAAGCTCTAGGCAGTACTGACTGTTGCTGCCCCACCCGGCCTGCCTTCCCTGAGGGCTGACTCTGCTTTCTGTTTCCTTGACCTTGGACCAACAACCTGCATGAGCTGAAGGACTTTCAGTACATGAACTCTTCCATGTAAATGAGTTCAACCAATCCTTCTGTACTGCTGTGGGGACTAATTAGTCAATATTTATTCCTTCTTTCTGTATAAACCTTTTTTTCTCTCTCTCTCTGTATATCTAGCTATTGACATATTTATTTATATAAAATCATAAGTGTCCTGGTTTGGGTTCTCTAGAGAACCCTGCCTAACATAACCCAAGTAGTAACCCAGTAAAGATAATCATTTGAAGGTTAGAGAATTCACATGAGATTCCACAAAGTAAAACTATCTTGGGTCTGTCTGTCTCAAAACTGATGGGACCTAAGATAAAGATAATTCTTTATCTCTTTCATAACTGATGGGACCTAAGAAAAAGATAATTCTTTATCTCTTTCATAATGCCTACTGGATACTTCCACCAAATCAATTCCTACTGGCAGCAACATGATAGGGCAAGGCATACCTGAAGATCCCCATGTGTGTAAAAATACTTCATCTTCCTCCCACAGTGTGTCTGGTAGTCCTGAACTGCTGATCTTGAGGTTAGCAGACTAAAATCTAAACCACCAGATCTCTGTAGCATCCTGGGGATAATAACTTTGTTCAAGACCAGAATACAAATAAAACTAAAACTAAATATTTCTAAGTAGTTACTAATATGAAGAGGATGCTTTAAAATGCCAACAATATTCTCACATAAAGAAATTAAAGACAGATTTAGTGGCTAATTTCTATTTTAGAAATTTTTTTTCTTTTTTAACATTTTATTAGGGGCTCATACAACTGTTATCCCAATCCATACACACATCAATTGTGTAAAGCGCATTTGTACATCGTTTCTCAAAACATTTTCTTTTTGAATCATCTGTTACCCTTCAGAGTTCTAGATATCTTGATTTAATCTGATGTGTTCCAAGTTCAGGATCAGTTCCTTTGAGAGACAGGAGATAGAGAACCTGTAGGCAGAGTGAGTGAAAGAGGCCCAGAGACAGGAAGCATTGTGAATGGCAAGATATCTGGAAGGGTGATCTCAACAGCATAGGACAATCTAATTTTAGGCCTGCAAACATCCACTGTTTAGGCTGATTCTAATGTCCAAGGTCATCAAAAACAAGACTTTTGCTGAACTTACTTTCTCATCAATGTCCATGCAAGACCCAACCTTGGGAGAGAGAATGACCAGGTATATGATAGGACCTGAGATATAGGACCAGATATAGGATTGGTCTGTTCATATCCCAGAGATACAGACAGGCCAAATACCCTACACCTGGCAAAATCCCCTAGACATAGTTCATTCTGCAGCAACTCACTCGAGTCCACAACTGCTGTGTTAGGCACTTTGCTTTCTTCTCCAACTAAACCTTGCTTTTTGGTTGCCATTTTGTGGTTCATTCTTTGAGTTCAGAGTCCAATTCTGAGGAGTTGCAACAAAAAGATACTTCAAATACTGACATTTATTTACCCTATGAAGGAAGCACATGTAGGTAGTCATCATCTTGCTGTGGCAGATCCATGTTTTACATCATGATGATCACCGAAAGCAGATTCACATGTTGCATCCTGGTGAAAAAGGGACAAGGATACTGCATTAAAAAAAGGGGACAAAGATATATATATTCTTTCTTTCTTTCTTTCTTTCAGAAATTAAACTTCCACACTCCCCTCCCACTTTCCCTATAATGAAGGATCCATTCAGAAGTGCACCTAATCCATGTTTTGGTATTTTCATTTGCCTCAAATGCATATGAAAATTAGATATTGAGTAAAGAAGACAGAAGAAGAACTGGTGTATTTCAATTGTAGTGCTGGCAAAAATCATTGAAACATACCACAGACTGCATAAATGAAAAACAAATCAGCCAAGGAAAAAGTAAGCCCCAAGTGCTCTTTGGAGCCATGGAAGTCAAAACTTCATCTTACATACTTTGCACATGTTTCCAGGAGAGACCTGTCCCTGGAGAAGGACGTCAAGCTTGGTGAATGGAGGAGCGGAGAAAAAGAGAATGGCCCTCCAGGAGATGGACTGCCACATTGATAAAACAATGGGTTCAACCACAGGGACATTTATGAGCATTACACAGGACCCAACAGTGTTTTGTTCTGTTGTGCATAGAATTGATGTGGGTCAGATTACTACTCATTGACAGCTAACAACAAGAAGAATACAGTCAACTAAAATCCTTTTTAAACATTCAAATTCAATGTTATCTATTTTAGACTCATGACATTCTCAATACAGGATTCAAGGAAAGATGGCCTTTTAATTTCAGAACAAGCTCAAGGAAACAGAAACATAGTTTTCAAGGGCAAGACATAGAAGCATTGAAGTAAGCCAGTCTGACAGACACAAAGAGAATAGCTTCATCCTAACTAGATCTTACAGAAGTCAGCCGGTCCCAAATCCTAGACCATAGATCAATAGACAGCAAGCCCAAAGTGAGAGAGGACTAATTCTGTGCCCAAGGTTCTCTCCTCTCTGGCAGCTGGTCAGGTTCTTAAATCAGAGGCTGATAAGATGCAGAATGGCCAAAGAATCTGGGGGTTCCCCATCTTCTTGCTTGGGTGTGAATCCAGACTAATCTCATCTTCTTGAAGAGTGGAGGGTTTTGGCCCAGTGCCCCCTTTTTTCTCCTGGCTAGGCTCAACAGATATATTAAAATATATACCTAAGTTTTTGTCTTACACAGAGAAAGATTTACTTTTGGAAGACATAGAGCATTGCAAGAGTATTTTCTTTAGAAGCCCCTCGGAGGATGAAAATATGACCAATCGGCAGGATTGGCATCAATATTTCTTGCTCTCCACAACAACAAATATTTTTAAAGTTTCGCTCCCACTGGATTCTTGGAAATTTCCATAGAGGTAGCAGTGGGTTCTGGAAAATGTAGTCCCAAGATGTTGTTACACAAACAATAAAAAACTTTAATATGTACTTGTTATACTTCTTGTTTGAGTAGTTTTCCAAATGATAAATTGGAGCTACATTTTTGTGACAATAAATGTAATTTATGTTAATTGTCTTACTTGAAAAAAATGCTTTTTTTGTAATCAAAACAAAAAATGTCCATGATAAATTCTAATTTATATAGTATACTCTATTTTACTTTTATCACTTAAAATTTCTGAAACATGGCTCATTTGAAATTTATTAAAATAAATATGTTCTTGCCTTAAAATGGGATTGTGTGTGTATGTGTGTGTGTGTGTGTATCAGTTAATAGGCAAACACATTAGAGCATCATAATTTGTAGGTATAGAAGCAGCAACACAAAACTGTAAATACCAGTGAATCATTTCTAGGCAGTTATCCATACATTCTACTAAGAGCAGAAGTCAGACACAAAATTTCAGATGAACAGTTCAAGGCACTGAAATGTGTTCTTGTTGACAACAGGATATGTAACTACCACAACCCCATATTGAAAATTTATGATCTAGCAAGTTAAAGCTAAATTAATTAAAATTAAATTAATTAAAAATGAAAATCAGAGAAACATAGTTTGAATAAAAGAGATGAATGCACAAGAAAAATATCTTCTTTCACCCTTGTGTTAGTCAGGGTAGACAAGAAAAAAATATTCATAGATACTCATATGTGTATAAGAAACAGTTCATATAAAAGGGCAATTGTATATTGAGAAAATGTACCAGTCCAATGCAGATTAAGTCTGTAGGTCTGATATTAGCCCATATGCCAATACTAGACCATAAATTCCTCATAAGACTCATGTAGCCATGCAATGATGCTGAATTCAGGATGATAATAGGCCAGTGGGTGGAAAGTCTTACGGATCCAGTGGTGGTAGAAGCATCTCAGTGCTGGTGTGGGTCTCCACAGGTCTCCTCCAGCTCCAGGGTTCTGGCTGAATCTGCATAGCTCCATCAGGCTCCTTGTCAGTAATGTCTCATGGGGAGTAACTGTGTGCCCCACCTCCAGTGAGCTATTTATCTCCTTAGTGGCCCCGAATGAGGTCATCAAACTAAACTTCACGCTTTCCCTCTTAAGTCTCAAGTTGACAACAGGATATGTAACTACCACAACCCCATATTGAAAATTTATGATCTAGCAAGTTAAAGCTAATTTGGAATTGGCAAAAATCACTAAAAGTATCCTTCTCCAGAAAAGGTTTTGAACCAGAGAGTTCATGTGTATGCATGATGAGTGTGTTGAGAGAAATTTACATTCAAATGTGTAAATATCTTTATTAGACTATTGATCAAGATTTTATTTTGATTATCATTTACTGGCAGATGTTTGTGTGTGTGCTTTTTTGAAATGGGTTTAAGGAAGGAATTACAACCCGCTGTAGAAAATTTTTACTTAGAAAGTGGGGTTAGCCAAGAGCCAATGTGAAAACAAATTAAAATCCCAATTGTACCAGTCCAGTTGAGATCAGAAACAGTGCATATTAGAAACTGACACTTTGAATGTGTTTCTTTGTACATCAAAGTTTATTCTTAGAATCACTATACAGCACAAGCCAAACTATCTTATATTGCAATAATACAGTTATCAGTCTCCAAATCTAGTTACCCTCAGCCGACAGGTAGTTATTTAGGGAGACTATCCACAGGGAGATATTGGAGTCCCATCTGTTTAAGGACTGGCTGCCCGAGATAGCAAAAGATAGGGAAGATCCATCATTCTAAGTGGGGATCAATGACTGAGAATGGTGTGTGAAAAACCAAGTCAAGAGAGTGTTATTTTGTATTGGAGAAAAGTCAGGATGATATTGATCCTCTCTAAGTCATGTAAAATTGGATTTAGGGACTCAGTTTTTATATGGAGTGTTCCACATAACCTGTTAAAATCTTAAAAACAGCAGTTCGAGCTGGCACTTCAAGTCTGTCCCTATCATTAAAAAGAATAAAAGTATGTTCAGTCCACTACTCTTCAGAGCAAAAGAAAAATATCAACGTGGCACATCTCCGCAATCTCTCTTCTAGTATCTATCTTTTCAGGTGAAACACACAAGTGCACATTTAATACTCACATATAATTTTCTCTCCCCAAGTAGAAGAGTTGTCTACTTGGAAATGGCACCTAGTTCAATGAGTATTAAGTGGTGGGAAGACTCACAAATTCTCTAGTAAAATCTCAAATCATAACTGACCTAAATAAGCAAAGGGGTTAACTACTACAAGGGTGAAACAAAAAGCCAGCCCCCACTCCCCCCCCAAAAAAAAGATTATGAAGGACTAAAGGATCATTCAAACCAAATTTTCTTAATTTCTTTCACTTAAAATGTGTTCTCCACCTACAACAATATACAATCTCTATTAGCCAGTTATAATTATTCTCCCAAATAATCATATATTTGGGAGAATGCAATCATTATATATGAAATAACAAAATAAAAAATATAATCGACTTTGCATGGGTACAATGAATTGATACACTATATCCATCCCACTTTTTGTTGTACAGTGCAGCCGAAATAGTCCTTCAGACTCTCTTTTAATAGTAAATTATGTTACCAAACTCAGTCAACTGAATTAATCGATATGCATTTTTCCAAAACTGCAGCAAAAGATGGCATTTACTGATATTTCATTATTTAGCAAGCAATATCATAGATTCCTTTTTCTGGGGCCACATTAGCAAAGATTTTTATAATTAGCACTGGTGTTGAGGTACAGGCTTTACATAGAGGGAGATTAGCAAATGTAACAGGAGTGTCCTGTGTGGTAGTGGTTACTCCTTGGCTAGTGATCCATGTGGTCGGCAGTTTGAAAACATCAGCAGCTCAGAGGAAGAAAGATTGGCCTTTTTACTCCTGAAACTTACAGGGGATCACTATGGGTCTGCATGGACTAGATAGCAGTATGTTTGGTGTTTTGAGAGTAAATGCAGTATATTCCTCCAGCTACTAAGAAATTACTTATAACCCATTGTGATAGTTAACATTTATTGTGCCAACAAGGCCAATGAACACATGTGGGATTAATTGAAGAGTAGAGAGATAAATGGCTCAGTGAGCTTGCCTTTCTTGTCTCTTGTTCTTTGATCATCGGTCCAGTGTGCGGCTGCATTGCTTGTTCCTTGCCTCAATTTGCAAGCTACACTACCTGTGGGACACCTAACACGTGGACTGTGTCACTGTAATTTGAGGTTCCTTCAAGACCTGCTTCGCCACACCATTGGAATTTATATCTCTTGAGCTGGGGACTGTCGGCTCCGGTCATCTGGCTGACTGTCGGTGACCTGCCTTGCTATTTGCTGTGAATTTACATCTCTTGAGCTGGGGACTGTCGGCCCCGTCATCTGGCTGACTGTCGGTGACCTGCCTTGCTGTTTGCTGCCTGTGCCCAGATAGCCTGAATTGCTCTACAGAGGACTACCCGGTGGCCCTCAAGACTTGAAGGACTGCCAGTGTCTCACAGCTGTCTCACGGGAGTGAGTTGCACTGAGCCATTTGTACTGCTCTATAGATTGCTTATTTCTTATGCTATCTATCCTTCTGTATAAGTATATTTAATTATTAGCGTTCTGGTTTTGTTTCTCTAGCGAACCCTGTCTAACACACCAATTTACAGTAAATGTGAAGTGTTCCTGTGGTTCAGCGCACCCAGGAACTTCCTGGTTCCCTTGATTGTGGCAGAGTTAGAAACTTTCCTAGAGTTTAGTGTTATTATTGCTATGCTTCATTCTCAGAAGAGCAAACAATGGGAAATCTTTTCTATCTACCTTTCCACAGTTTTAGGAGCCCTGTTGGTGTCATGGTTGTGTGTCAAGGTCAGCAGTTCAAAACCACTAACTGCTCCACAGGAGAACGATGAAGTTTTCTACTCTCTGAAAGAGACATGGTCTCAGAAACTCACTGAGGAGTTACACCCAATCCCATAAGACCACTATGAGTCAGAACTGACTTGACAGCAGTGAGTGTTTGTTTCATTAACAATTTAGTAAATCCTTTTTTGTTTCATTAAATCTTTTTCTCTATTTTTCATTGAAATAGTTGATGTGATATGTTTGTATGTTTGCTGGATTCACAATGGAACCAGACTAACAACTGTCTGTTAAGAACTATATTTATGAAACTTTTTAAAGAAAACAGAATAAAACTTACGTACTTAAAGAAGGGTTTATATGCAGTAAGACACAAAAGCAATGCATATTGTGTTGGCCAAGGAAAGACAAATCTAATTCATCTGTGAGAAGCAACTCACATTCATGGGAACAGGGATGAGTTTGCTTATATCTACAGCTCAAACTTTTAAGAATGCATTTAAATAATAAGCATATTCAAACTCATGGCCACGGAGACAATTCTATCTTGCAATCAATCTTATAGGACAGAGTAAAGCTGCTTCGTAGAGTTTCTGAGACTGCAAATTGTTACAGGCACAGGTAGTCTTATGTTTTGTCCTGCAGTGGGGGGGAGGCTGGTAGGTTTGAACCATGGACTTTAATACTAGCAATCTCATTTATGTTAGGGACAGATGAATAAGAAATATAGAACTCAGAGAAAAGTGGAAGCTGTTGAAGGAAATACTGTTCGAAGAGCTTTAGGAAGGAGCGTGCATGACAAAAATTATGTTTAAAATAAAACATGGGCAGTAATATATAAGACAGCCGTGGAGCTGAGCTAGAGAGAGATTAAGATTACTGAAGCTAGAAAGGGAGGCATAAATACAGGATCAAGGTCTTTTAGAAGCAATGGCATCTAGCACAGAGGAACTTGTTTTGGGGAGCAGTTGACTTTAGAAGATAGACATTAATAAAAGTTTTCATATTATGTCATCATAGAGCTGAGAACATAAGTCTAAATGAAGAGCTGTATTGGACTAGAGGAGAAAGGGAAATGCATGTCTTCTGATATAGGGCTTATTCAAAATGACAGGCCTTCGCTGCTGACTATGGACTGTTTAGTGGTGGAAATTTATAGTAATTACAATGAAAATAAAGAAAAGAGTCAAATTTGGGAGTTCACTGGGAAATTTTCAAGAATTTGTTAAAAGACTTATCAAGGACATGGACCAAAATTTAGCCAGAAAATATACATTTTATATAGGTCATATCTGCCTATAGCTTTCTATCACCGAAGCATAATGACACAGAGAGGGAAACAATTTTCTTAAAAAATATGTGCAAATCTAGTAAATAGACAGGCTGGAAAATAAATACATTATAATAAATGATAATGTCAAGATATCTAAATCAATTTCAGATAGAATATTAATACAAATAAATTAAGGAGTGTCATATATCATGATTCCTTAGTTTATTTTCTTTTTCTCATAAGTTTTTAGATGCTTTCCAAATTTCTGTGGATTAGGCAGCCCAGGTATGCTGGAGAGAACTTTCTTTGAAAAGAGGCAGTATACGCTACCTAATGGCAAAGCTGACCAGATTCCCCATTAAATCAAGTTAGTCTCCCGGACATATACTTCTTATGTTCAACAGATCCCTGCCCCACATTCTCTTTCTCTCTGTGTGAAGGTAGGATCTAGAAGGACTGCATATTACATTCCTAAACCAGAGATATCATCCCTCTGCATCTTCTCTGTGGAATATTTAAGAAAGATTCATCAAGACGGGTCATCCCTACCAGAGCACCCGAGTGCTAATAGGAAAATTCTGATGAGGTGTGCAGGGGAACATGGGATTGACATAAAATGTGAACAATGTACATGGGACTTCTATAGGTTATAATGTCAGACTGGATCCTTAGGAAGAAGGAATACTGAACTATTCATTGCTCTTGTCTACTTTGGAGGGGAGTCTTGCTGGTGTTGGGCTAGTAACGGAAAGGTCATCATTTTGCCCTGTCCATTGTTTCAAGGGAGAAAAGTGATGCTTTCTGTTCCAGTAAAGATTTACAGCAAAGGAAATGCACAGGAACAATTCTATTCTAGCTCCTAATGTCAGTAGGAGAAAGAATAAATTCAATGGCAGTGGGTCGGTTTGGGGCTCCTTTAAGAACAGAAAGTAGTTTTATCTCTCAGTATGAACTTTTTGAACTCCCTTTGTTTTTTCTGATTTACCTGCCTACTCACAAGAAAACTCAATAACCTTTAAACAACATAACACAGGAACTTTCATGGTGTGTGAGTCAAGATGTTGTCTGGGGCTACAGTGATCTGTAGACTTGATTGGGAATTGCAAATCTTATTTCTGTGTCATGAGTACCTCTCTATAGAATTACTCACAACAGAGAATCAAACTGCCTCCACAGTAAGCAATATAAAACAAGAGTGAAAAGAGGCAGAATGTTTTATTACCTACACTTTAAAGTCACACAACATCAATTCTCCTGTATCTATTCTTAGAAGTATGTCAATGAAGGCAGTCCATAGGGAAGAGGAATGCAATCAGATTTTGCTTCTTAAAGAAAAGGCATATAAAATAATTAATGAATATGAATTATGAGCCATGGATATACTGGTAATCAGGTGCCATCGAGCTGGTTCCCATGCATAGGCACCCTATGCACAACAGAACGAAACACTGTCCAGGCGTGCGCTATCTTCACAGTGGCTGCTCTGCTTGATTCCATTGTGGCAGCCAAGGTCTCACTCCATCTTGCTGAGGACCTTCTCTTTGTTCTGTTGTCCTTCCCCAGAGACTGGTCTCTCCTGACAACATGTCAACAGTACATAGGATGAAAACTCACCATTCTTATGAGCATTCTGGCTGCACTTCCTCCAAGGCAGATCAGTTTATCCGTTTAGCAGACTGTGATAGGTCAGGTACTAGAGAAAACAATCCAGAGACAACAAGAAGTAGTTGAATATCAGGAATTATCCCAGCCCAGACCAACCCAAGTCCATACGTTCAATACTAGTCCAGAAGCCCCTCTTCTGAATCACACAGTCACAAGCAATAGGGCAGAATGCAGGAAGATCCCAGGTTGGTGAGTGCAAAGGCTTTTGGATCCAAAGGTGGTGGACGCATCCTCAGGGTTCTGGCAAGTTTCAGAGTGACTCTCCTGAGGAAGGTGAAAGCAGAGAGGGCAGGGGGCCGGGGCAGCCTCCATAGAGACATTTATCTAGGTTATACCTCCAAAAGAGGTCATCAAGCTGCATCCTGATTGACAGGCTAAACTCCACCCATATCTTCTTTCATGTTGCAAAAAAAAAACCTATCACACAAATCATGGTACTTTCAGTGAATATACAAGCTAAGGATATATAAGCTGTGAATTCAAGTACATACACTTCACCTGCATTGATCTAGGTTGGAGAATGGGTTAAGCAAGCTTAATACTTCTTTATATTCACAATAGGTGTATATTCATGTGGGGTTTCATATTAAATCCTTCCTGCAATAAGACTATGGGTTATCTTTTACTTATACTTTATGGAGAAATTTAACTACAGCTCTTTTTAACTAGGTTTGGAAAAATATTTCTGGCAAAACCAATGTGCCCCTTCTTTCTGATTCCGTCTTTCACTTAGTTACTTTATTGACTCTCACCAGCTCTTTGAGGCTTTTGAAGTAATTGTATGTTTTCAGTTATATCTATTAAGATTCTGTTGTGATATATTTAAAGACTTATACAAAGCTTCAAATACTTTTAAAGAAACTTTAAAAAATCAGGTCTTCCAGAATGGTAAGGATTTCAGATTCATTTCTTCATAATAGTGGAAAAATTATGGCCAAAAGAGGAAAAACACATTTTTAAGAAACTCTAGAAATTAACCACAAATCTTCAATGTTGTATATTAGTTCTACTGGATATATTTTGCTTCTATTTCACTTCAATTGAACTTTTATAAAGCAATGGTTGCTTTTCTGCAGCTGGCTCATTGGATCTATTTTGACTGATCATATTGAAATTCTCCATCATCCTTTTCCACAGATGTAATCGATTTAGTTCCTGTGTATACTATTTTGCAAGGTTCAGATGCTCATTGTCATTTATGCTGCTGAAGAAAATACATTTGCAGTTAAGTCATTGTTGACACAAAATTATATCATGCAATCTTTACCATAGTTTCTATTGTCAAAATCTTTTTTCCTTCCTCTGTTTCCAACTTTTATATTCCTATCACTAGTAATTCTCAAAGCATCTTGATCAACTTAAGCCGATAGAATTCCTCAGTCTCTTTGTTGTTTACTTTAGTGGTTTCTGCTTACATTTAAATAATAGTTATATTAACTGTTATTTCTTATAGGAATAGAGGATAAATATTATCCTATCCTATACAGCACTGTACTGCTAGATAGATCTGAGAATGTTCTTTTTGAGTGTGACACCTTTTATCTTGATTTTGCCAGTCCCACAATAGTAGATCATATGAATATCATATTCAAAATGGCCAAAACGAATCCATTTCAGCTCATTAAAACTTAGGGTATCTATCTTTATGTGTTCCACTTCATTTTATAAACTATTCCAACTTCTTAGATTCATATTTCATGCATTTGCTGTTCCTATTATAATGGCTGTTTGCTACTGTTTCTTCTAATTCTGAGATACATCTCGCCAGCAAACAGCAGCTATGAAAGCTTTGCTCCATCCTCACAATGATGATCAACTCTGCTTTGAGTGGGCAGATCTTCCTTATTCAGATTTTACTACCTTCCGATCTGAGGGGCTCATTTGACACTGTAGAAATTGTTTATTACTCTTCCTATGATTTTTAGCAGCTAATCCCCCAGATGTGGACCACCGCTACCGTTTTTCTAGTCTGTCTTAGTCTGGAAGCTCTTCATAAACCGATTCACATGGGTGACTATGTTATTATTTAAAATACTGGTGGCATGATATGTGTTAGTCTGAGTAGATTAGAGAAACAAATTCATGGACACTCTCATATGTATATAAGAAATAGCTTTATATTTAAGTGCAGTTGAATATTGGAAAAACATCTCTGAGCAGTCCCGATCAAGTCCATAAGTCCGATATTAGCCTATATGTCTAATAACAATCTATAAAATCCTATTCAGACTCACAAAACACATGCAATGATGTCGAATGCAGGAAGATAATAGGCCAGTGGGTGGGAAGTCTTATAGATCCAATGACATTATAAGCATCTCAGCGCTGGCAAGGATCTCCACGTGGCTTTTCCATGTCCAGGGTTCTGGTTGCATCTGGATAGGTCCATGTGGTCTCTCCTTAGGATGTCAGGAGAAGGCCATGCCCATACATAAGGCACATTGACAGACTAGACTCCACCCTTCACTCTTAATCATCTCAAGTCCCAAATTGACACCAGATTATGTAAATACCAAATGATGGCAGTACACAACCCACAAAAGTATCACAAACTGACAGATATGTGGTGGTGTTTGTTGGTAGAATATAGGAATAAAGTATATTTTTCTGTGTGGCTCATTTTGGGCATTTACATTTTGTTCTGAAAATGTGATGAAATCACTTATTATTTCAGGAAGTTCTGTTGTTGTTGTTGTTGTTTTGTTTTGTGATAATTTCCCGGGTTTTTCTATATAATCAATGTCATTTGCTAATAAAGAGAGTTTTTATTCTTTTTATATTTAATACTCTTCATTGATTTTGCTTGCCTAATTATGTCTCCCATAACTTAAAGGTAATTAGATAAGTATAGATTCTAGAAATAAGTGAATGTATACTCAGGCAATGGGTCCCCACCTGACCCCTCTGACTTCACTAGTGGGAAAGGAGACTCCACCTCCACATTCTGACTCCTATGAGACAGAAGTCAGACATGCCTCTACTCTTCATTCTTCTCTATTCTCTCACAAACCATCCCTTTCATGACATGACTTCTCATCTGGATTCTATAATCTGTTGCCATAGCTGCACAGAGCTCTCAGACATTGATCACAATTCTGGATATTTACCTGGGAAGTCAACAAGCTATCACAAGTCAAGATATGAAATATTAATGGATGGTGATGTGTTCCCAGCAGCACTTCTTCGCTACTCCAGCAGTCAAGACTCTCTATGATGCTCAGCCTTGTGCCACAGAGTGGGAAATCCACCCCCTAACTCCCAGTCTTGATTCTGCCCCTCTGCTCTGTCTCAGGGTCTCATTGCTTTGACCTTCAAGGCCTGTGCTGGTGCCACCGCTCAGGCATGGATTGCTCATGTGCTGCTGGGTCATCTTTCCTGATGGTTGTTGGCTGTCCTGATCTTGCTTCTGAACGAGTAGAATGGCAAAACTGTAGCCAGCAGAATGGAAAAATTAGCCAGTCCTGGAGTTAGAGATTTCTGTATATTACTTGCATGCTTCCATCCAATCATTTGGTGAGCTGAACAAAGACTATGGATAAAAGAGCCATACAGATAATTTCACTTCACCTAAAGCTACTTCTTGGCTATCTTACCATCCTCTCTTAAGTTGTTTATACTATGTTTTTTTTTACAATTGCAATAATGCTGCTAATAATTTTTCACTACTGAATAATATGATCCTAAATCATATAATTTTATTAGCATCTTCCTCAGACCAACTAGCAAAAGAGGAAACTACTCATGGGTATATTCCCTCATCCAACTCATTTTAAGACTAAGAACACCAGGAAACCCTGTACAGCAGCTACTCCATGCTTTTATCGTTATCCGTTACAGTTATCTGATGTCGAAGTTGTCTGTTCCTATAAATCCAGGACCCGAAGGAGATAAACATGTTCTTTTATAGAAAGATTATTCATTCCAATTGGACCTTTGAGCATCTGCATCCATGGACAAAGTACAGTCCTGGGCACGCCATTAGCATTACAGCAACAAACAGCAGCTTACACTATTACAAAAGCTTCTCTTTTCAGGAAGTCAGGTCCTGGTCAACTCAACTCTAGCCATTCAAACTTGGTCAAACGGCTACAATTGTGGGAATCCACACATCTCTAACTTGACCCTTCATCATAGTCCTAGGCCCCGTGGACGAGGTCATGTCCATAAACTCAGGATCTGCACAATTCTTTAAACTTCAGACCAGATGAATCCTCCCCTCCCCTTTCATCTCTAGCCCAGATCAACAGGTGCCGTGGAATATGTCTATACTCAGTCTGATTTGTGATTGCTAGGCTCTCCCCATCTCTAGTTAACAAGGGATCTCAGGTCGTTACTGCAATGAGTTTAATAGGCTGCTTGCTAACTCCCTTAACTTTCGACATAGAAAGGGGTTTTCTTTGATGGTCACATTGTTTTTCCTGTCAAGTTGCATCCAAAAGAAAACTGCTTGCTCAAAATTCAAGAAAAGCATTTCTTTTTCCTGCAAATCTTGCTTTCTAAGGTCTCATATTCTCTCAGCAGTTGTGGGTTGGTTTTCAAGTCTTTTAAAATGCAAATGTCCTCATTCTGAAGTGTCTGGATGGGACAGAAGTTTCCACCGAATAAGCTCCCTTACTCTCTATTGCTTAAAGAAAACTAAACTAAAGCCCAAACTATTATTTTTCCTGGAATATTCCAAACTCCTACAGCATGTTGAACAAGTCTGAATGCAGACTTCTATGAGCATAATTCCCAGCATTCATTTGTACCACTCATGTGTCTCTATTTTACAGTCAGTAGAAGAATCCATTCCACAGTGTAGTCAGCTAAATGTATAATCCTAAATACCTAATTTTCTTTGAAAACACTCAAGTGCGTTTATCTCTTCTCTGTCCTGGACTGTCTCACTGGTTTGCATAGGCCTGCGATGGGGTGTATCCAGCCGGCCTTGGCCTCAAATCGGTGATCTTGTTTAACTCGCTTGACTTTAGTTCAAGCCACTTTGGGAACAGCTTTTCTTTCTTTAGCTGCAGTTTAACCTCTCTTATATTTCTGTTAGCCATTATAGGCAAGTACAAGCAAAGGAAACATCTTATTTGTCTTCTTTTAATGCATCATCAGGGTCCAGTGTGTATTGGATTATGCTGATGATATAGGATGGAGCAGTGTTTGATTCTGTTGTCCCGAGTGACCAAAATAAGGATCTAAGAAACCAAAGCTTCACTTCCTCTACTCATTCTTTCTTTCTCTTGCAAAATGCTATGCTTTTATGAGTTTTGATCCATTGAAACCCATACCACTTCTGACACAAATTGAAGAAATATTGTTGGGACCATGTCTGATTTTCTTCAATTTCACTAGTGGGATGTAAAACCAATTCTTCACCTGATCAAGGATGCTTCCTGTGAGTTGGATACCATCAGCTATACCCGAACTCTTCATTCTTCATGGTCCTATTCTGAAATGCCATCCCTCCCACAGCACTCACTCCTTTACTGGCTTCAATCTCCTCTTACAGCTACCACACAGAAGTCACAGCTGCGGTCTGGAACATGGGGCTTATTCAGAAAGGTAAAACGTTACCACAAATCAAAGTTAAAGAACCTGTGGGTACAGTAAGTTTTGCACAGTGCACCACTTCTTCTCCACTCCAATCGCTACATCTCTCTTTGGTCCTCGGTCAGCCTCTGAAACCTGGGTTGTGGTTGTTTTTTCTGTGTTCAAGCAGCCCAGTGCTCTGCCTCATTGTCTCAGTGCTACATCCTCCTTGGGTGATTCTATCACTTCGGGCTGGGTGTCATACACCTTCTATTTTGCCTCTTCTCCCTTGATGGTTGTAGGTTTCTTTTTCTTGCTTCTGTGATGGGTCACTCTTGTAGCTAGTGGAATAGTGAAACTGGCCAATCTATGACTTAGAGTCTTTTTCACCTCATTTGCATGCTTCACCAAATCAGTTCCTGGGTGTTACAGAGACTCAGGACAGAAGGCCCATGCCAAGTAATTTCATTTCACCACACATACATATTTATTCAAATTTCCCACAGCAATTTAATGGAAAGTAAAATAATTTCTGTTAGTGTGTTGGAGCAAAAGGATAATAAAGTGAAGTCAAGCATTTTTCTGAGTTGAGATAATGCACCCAAACACCAACATGCAAATAGAAAATGCAAAGCAATTGGAAGAAAATGTCAAAAAAGATTTTCTCTACCTTGCAGCAGCAATAATTTTTATCAGAGAGGACTTAATGCATGAATCTTACATGCAAATAAATAAATTATACATCATCAACATATTAAAAACAGAAAAAAATGCAGCAATCAGACAATCAATAGGTAAGGTGAAATAAAATATTCATGTAATATGTTTGTAACAGCAATAACAGAAAACCACTTGTATATGTAAGAAAATATAACTCATTAATAAGGACACACACAGTTTATTTTGAAATGACCGAATCTTTGTAACAATTATTACTAGGATTACACACACACATACCACACATAGGCAGCAAGCATATGAAAAGGTGTTCTTTATTATTAGTCATTATGGGATATAAAATTTAGATTATATTTAGATACTATTTTGTATAAAAATAATAAAATTTAGAATACTGCTCTTAACATATGCTGATACTGTCTGAATATCTAACTTGATAGTGATGCAAGTAAGAATCATGTTAGCTTCTGTGATATTGGTGACTAGCTAAAGCAGCAGTTCTCAACCTGTGAGTCGTGACCCCTTTGGGGGTTGAACAACTCTTTCACAGGGGTCACCCAATTCATTACAGTAGCAAAATTACCGTTATGAATTAGCAAGGAAATTAATTTTATGGTTGGGGGGTCA
This sequence comes from Echinops telfairi, assembly GCF_000313985.2. NCBI lineage: Eukaryota > Metazoa > Chordata > Mammalia > Afrosoricida > Tenrecidae > Echinops > Echinops telfairi. The sequence continues at coordinate 16,443,174 of NW_022103903.1, read as the reverse complement.
CCACAACATGAGGAACCATATTAAAAGGTCGCAGCATTAGGAAGGTTGAGAACAACTGGTTCTAAAGGGTAGCAGAATGAAATATTCCAGAATAATCGAAAACATAATGTAACTTGATCATGGGGTGGATTTCATTGTTATAAGCTTGATAAAATTCATCAGACTTTTCACTTGATATTTCTATATTTCACTGTACATAAATTGTCATCAATAAAATATTCGTTAAAAGCTTTATGTAGTCATTTGTAGCACAAATGCCACATGTACAGTGTTGAGTCATATCTCTTCAATTTGTCCCATAGCTAAATAATAGCTATAGAAGATTGAGTAACAGTGACAATAGCAGTTGTGGAGTTGTGACAGACACCAGCATCTCTTTTAGAGTATTAATAAAAGATAAGCAAAATGTGGGATGTAACCGCAGATGTAGTAGAGGAAGATTTCTTGTTTAAGTTGCAAAGGTTATTTAAAGATGTTGAAAAACTCCCCTGGAAATATCTCTGACCCCTTAGTTCAAACTAGGTGACCTGTTTTTGCTTCATTATCCACTGCCAACAAACATATGCCAACTCAGAGGGACTCTATTGAAATCTCGATGGAACAAGGGTTGACTTGTAGTTATAGGGTTATCAATATGAACTCCCTATTAAACTTGGAGGTGGATGTAATAATCTACTTTCCCCAAGATTATAACTTTGTAAAGTTATAACAGGGGCAGTTCTACTGTGTTCAATATGGTCATTAACTCAGAATGGAATCAAAGGCAACAGATTTTGTTTTATGTTATCGTTTGCTTAACTAATTGAGTGAAAATTGCTTCTGGGATCTGGAAGAGCATGAGCCCAGGTCAATAGTGACATTTAAGTAGCATTTAACTCAAAACCATGTTGGCTCTGACAAGTTGACTCCAATTCACAGCAAGTCTCTGTAAACCAGAAGAAAACACTGCCAGGTTCTGCGTCACACTCCAAACAATTGTTACGTTTGGGACCGATGTGTTGCCCACTATGTCAGTTCATCTCATTGAGGGTCCTCCCCTTTTGACTGACCCTTTACTTTACCACACGCGATGTCCTCTCCCCGAAATTCTCACCTGATTCCATGTCCAAATGATTTGAGACATTCTCCCTATCATTGCTTCTAAGAAGCAGGCTGCTTGTATTTACTCCAAGACATTCTTCTGGCAGTTCATGATACATTCAATATTCTTTAACCAACACTATAATTCAAAAGTATCAGTCCTTCCTCTTCTTTGTTCAGTGTCTAACACTCACATGTATATAAGGTGAGTGAAAAATACCGTGGCTTGGATCAGATGCAACTTAGTCCTTAAAGTGATATGCCTTGCCCTTTAACACTTTAAAAGACCTTGTGCACCAGATTTGCCCAGTACGGTGCTTCATTTTCTTTCTTGGTGGCTGCTTCCATGAGCATTGATTGTGGAAGCAAATAAAATGAATTTCTTGTCAATATCAATCCTGAATTGTAATCAAACACACTTGTGTAGTCTTTGATCTTCATCTATTAGTGTTTAAAGTCGTCTTTTTTATCATTTTATTGGGGGCTCATATAACTTTTATCATTGTCCATACATCCATCCATTGGGTCAAGCACATTTGTACATTCATTGCCATCATCATTTTCAAAACATCTTCTTTGTTTTTAACAAGCAAAGTTGTTTCTTCTGCAAATCATGGGTTGTTAGTGAGTCTTCCTCCAATCATGATGCTGAGTTCTTTGTTAAATAGTACAGCTTGTCTGATACTTTGCTAATCATGCAGGTTGACTAAGTGTGGTGAAAAGAAACAATCCTTAGACATAGATTTCCTGAAATGAAACCATGCAATATTCCCTTGTTTTCTTTAAAGACTACATTCTCTCTGTAGAGATTCTATGTGAGTACAAATAAGTATTCTGGAATTCCCATTCTTCTCAATGTTATTTATAGTTTGTTAGAATCCACAGAGTTGAATGCCACTGTATAATCAATGAAACAAAAGCAAAAATCTTTCTGGTCTTCTCTGCTTTTCTCAAAGATCCATCTGACATCAGTGAAGTTGTCCTTCATTTAATGTCCTTTTCTGAATCTGGCCTGAATTTTTGGCACTTCCATGTGGATGTACAGCTGTAGCAATTTTTGAGTTATCTTCAGTAAAACTTTACATGAATGTGATATTAATGATATTGTTTGATTATTTCTACAATATTTTTGGTTTCCTTTCTATGGGATACATAAACATGAATCTTTCCCAAATTTATTAGTAGAGGCTAGTGTGTGCTTCCAGTGCTTATCAGCTTGTTTAAACATTTCAAGTTGTATTCCATCAATCCTGGAGCTTAAACATTTCAAGTGTTATTCCATCAATCCTGGAGCTTGAACATTTCAGATGTTATTCCATCAATCCTGGAGCTGTATTTTTCAATAATGTCTACAGCAGACTGCAAACAAAACAAAACTCGCAGCCATTGATTTGATGCTGGCTCATGCTGACCCAATAGGACAGGTTAGAACTGCCCCTGTGAGTTTCAAAGACTGTAACTTTTTATGGGAGTAGAAAGCCCCATCTACTACACAAGGATAATTCCTGGTTCTTTTTTTTCATAGTCAAATCCCTCTGTGCATGCGCTAATACAGGCACAATATTTGTTAAGATTATCACTAAGAATATCCTGAGACTTTATTTGGGTTCTTTGTGTCAACCCTCCAGAAGACGGATTGACACTGTGAGTGCAATAGTAGGCTTAAACAAAAATGTGTTAGTTTAGCACAAAACTGGGAAGTATTTCATTGCCTTGTATGTAAGGTCATTCTGAGTCAGAAGTGACTGATGGCTCCTACAAAGAAGAGTGTGTGTCCAAAGTGAAACACAATTTGACTTTCTTAATTAAACCAACTTGGGCGGGGAGGGTGGGGGAGGGTGTAGGGAGGGTAATCATTAAAGAAACTACTTAACTGAAAAAAATGTTAGTTTTAGTACCAATTTTGGAAAAACAACAAAAAAAATCTGTCTTCATTCTTTTTCTTAAAATTTCAGAAAAAGCTGCTGTGATCTAAAAAAAAATTCGATAAATCTCATTTAACCACTACAATCAGTCAGTCTTCTGACATTTAATTTACTTTGTCTCATCTACTGTCTTAGACAGAGAATGAATACCTAGAACTTCTTCCATAAAATTTAAATTCTGCAAAATTTTCCTTTCACATTTCTTATTTCCAGCAAATCTCAAATGGTCCTTATAGAACTATAGGAGAAATAGAAGGAAAAGGATACTAAATCTGACATTTAACAAAAAGATATTAGATAATAAGTATCATCCAATATTTACTTAATTAAAAGTATTACCGAATTCAATTTTAGAGAGAAAGAAAAATATTTTCTGTAAATAAACCTTTTGTTAGTAATTTGTGTGTTTCTCCGATCTGATCCATTAGCAGTAAAGTTATGCAGTCAAGAGAATGTTATCAAACTTTGATTTGACAAGATTCTAGTTTGTTTGTTTGTTTTCTTTCTTAGATTTGTCAAGTTTCGAGGGTTTTCAGTGGCTACATCCCCAGGAGTGGACAGCCTATTCATTCTTCATAGTTTGAGTCTGGAAACTCCATTGAAACCTGTGCACTGTGGATGACCCTGCTGGTATTTGAAATACTGGTGACGTGACAAAATGATCATAATTTTTAAATTATCAAGGGCTCATGAGGAAGGGGGTGGTGAGGAGGGAGATGGAAAAACGAGGAGCTGATACCAAGGGTGAAAGTAGAAAGGAAATGTTTTGAGAATGATGATGGTAACAAATGTACAAATGTGCTTGACATAATGGATGTATGTATGGATGTGAGAAGAGTTGTATGAGCCCCCAATCAAATGATTAAAAGAAATAATACTGGTGACATAGCTTCCATAATCACAATACACAAGCCATCCTTATATAATAAACTGACAAAGCATTGAACTTCTGAAAATATTAATATTTTCTAATGAGACTCTTGAAAATATAAGAATGGATAGTATGTGCTCATCATTGAAATGGCATACTATAACTAGATTATGATGCTATTGTAAAAAACCAGGTCAAATATATTGTATGTTTGATTCTTGGAAAATATACAATATACAATTTAAAATGAAACGAGATTTATAAATATCCTTCTCTATTCTATCTAACAATTTTAGAAATAGTTTATATTGATTTTGGAAAATGTACAGTACAAGCCTCTCAAAAATTTTATTAAACAGGAGTGTCTTCAACAAAAGCACATCTGAAGAAAAAAGGGGACTAGCATTCTTCTGTTGCATTTCCTGACTGAAAATCTGTAGAGAAGTGGACTCCCATGCAATGAATGATGAGTTCAAAACATGGAATTTTTTGCTGATTGAAGTGGCTTGTGAGTTCAAACCATTGATCAAATGCTTAACCCACTCTCTTCTTTAAAGAGATGAATTTATGATATCAAAAATTGTATAATCTTTTTTAATTAAAACATTGAAAGTGAACATGCCATGCAACATCAGCTCTTCTTTTAATTGTCACATAAGTAATTATAAGTTCACAGGCTGTTCAATCAATGATTATTTAGCACAATCAGTTTAAGGGTGTGAGCAATTTTCTAATCAAAAACAATATTTTACAGAACAGTGCTCAGTATCTGTTAATAACTTCTGTAAAGAGTTATTTGATTATAACAGACACCATTAATCTACCTCTTCAGAGGAACTTTGAGTCCAATGTGCTTCTTAGGTACCTTTAAGTGGGTTGTGATCCATATCGGCTGTATGTACATTAGAAAATAACACTCCGTGATCACGTTCCATTTGCACAGTTAGTGAAAGCAGGCACTTTGCCAATTCATCATGACAAAAGTTTTCCAATTTTTGCTTCCCCATTACTTCACTAAGTATAATGTTCTTCATCAGGGGCAGGTCTCTTTTGACAGCATGTCCAGAGTACAGGAGATGAAGTCTCACTATTCTTACTTCTAAGGAACATTCTGGTTTTACATCTTCCACAACAGATTTGTTTGTTCTTTTGGCAGTCAATGGTACTTTAAATATTCTTCACCAGCACCATAATTCAAATACATTCATTCTTCTTTGGTCTTCCTTGTTTAATGTCCAACTTTTACATGCATACGAAGCAATTGCATATACTATGGATTGGGTGAGGTGGCCCTTACTCTTCAAATAATAACCTTCATTTCCAACAATTTAAAGATGCCTTGTGCAGCAGATTTGCTCAATGAAATGAATCCTTTGATCTCTTGGATGCTTTTCCATGAGCATTGACTGTAGATCCAAGCAAGGTGAAATCTCTGACAAGTTCAACCTTTTCTCTGTTTCTATCAATGTGGTCTGCACTTGGGCCAAATGTGAGGATTTGAGTTTTCTTTACATTGAGTTGTAATCCATCTTTAAGGCTGCAGTATTTGAACTTCATCAGCAATTGCTTCAAGTTCTCACTTTCAGCAAGCGTATAATGAGTATGCAAAACCTAAAGAGCTATAAATGATATGGAAGAAAGTTAGAAATAAAATAAATGATAAGATTCAGGTTCAAATACTATTTACAAATGATGTAGTTTAAAGCACTTATTTTTCTAATCATTGAAGAAAAATTAAATATTCATATATTAGGAAATGCTTTATAAATACCGCCAAGGTGGTGTGTACATGTAAGCTGTACGCTAAAGCAACCGGTAATATGGACTCCCTTGAGATGTTAAGTATTTCAGTTTGGAAATCACTATAAGTTTGAATTCCAGAAAACTTCATTATGCTCCTGTAGAATTATACATGAATCAAAAAGCAGTTGTACAGAATGGAACAAGGATATGCTGTCTGGCTTAAAATCAGGAAACACATGCAATGGTTTTATAGTCTCACCATATTTATTCAATCTGTATGTTGTGAAAATCTTTAGAGAAGCTTGCTTATATGAAGAAGAATATGGTATCAGCCTTAAAGGAAAGCTTATTAACAATCTGCAATATGCAGATGACATAACATTTCTTGTGAGGAAGATTTGAAGCACTTGCTGATGAAGATCAAGGATTACAGCCTTAGGTATGGAGTCCAACCCAATGTTAAGAAGACCCACATCCTCACAGGTTGATCAATCATAAATAAACCATGATAAATGGAGAAAAGTTTGAAGTTGTAAAGGATTTTTCCTTGTTTGGATCCACAATTGATAGTCATAGAAGCTCCAGCCAAGAAATCAAAAGATGGATTTTGTTAGGTAAATCTGTATCAGACCTCTTTAACGTGTTGGAAAGCAAGGATGTTAGTTTGAAGATTAAGATACACCTGACCCAGCCACCGGTATTTTCAGTTGCCTCATATGCAAGTGAAAGTAGGATATTGAATAAAAAAGACTGAAGAAGAATCCATGCCTTTGAATTGTGTTGCTGGAGAGGAATATTTAAAGTACCATGGGCTTCTAAAAGCGCCAACCAATCTATCTTGGAAGAAGAACAGCCAGAGTGTGCCTTGGGGCAAGGCTTTGGCCTTACTTTAGACATCTTGCCATGAGAGACCAGTGCCAGCAGAAGACCCTCATGTTGGGAAAGTAGATGAGCAGTGAAAAACTGGGAGGCTTTCTAGGAGACAGATTCATACTGTGGCTACAACAATGAGCATAACAGCAATGGTGAGGCTGGTACAGGGCTGGGTACCATTCAGTTTTGTTGTGCAGAGGGGCCATTACAGGTCAGAGCTGACAGGATGCCACATAGCAACAACAAAAGTCTGAGTGAGTCAAAAGAGGGGACAAAGAAGGACTCCTTGGTTACATATAAATATGTAAAGTTAAACACATTAGCTGATGAAAATCTGAAGATATCAAGCCACTTTATTTCTGCTGACATATTATTTGTCTTGCTGAGTTTGTCAGGTCTGGGTTTTATCCCTTCTTTAAGCTCAATATCCTCATTGTCTTGCCTGTTCTAAGAAGTACTTGATAAGACAACTTGGGGGAAGCTTCAGCAGGAAAATCGAGCCTCCTGTCATGCCTTTTAATCTAATAGCTGACCAATCTGGGAATTCTACTGGTGGAAGTGATCATCTTATTTGGGTTAAGAAGTCAACAAATACAAGCCAATAATTATGGCTCGTTTCTCGATTACTATTTTTTCCTCTGGTATCACTATACCACTATGTACTTAAAAGACAAATTACAACTTAAAATCCAATCCTGTGGCCTCAATTTGACTCAGACTCAGAGTGATCCTACATAGGGTTTCCAAGCTCCACCTTTACAGGAGTAGGCAGCCTCATCTTTTGCCTGCTGAGTGGCTTGCAATTTCGAACTGTTTTCTTGTATTAGAAGCCCCACACCTACACCACAGTGCTACCAGGGTGCCACATACATGCATTTGAATCATCTTATATCTATCCCAAATAAGTTCCTTTTTCTTGTATTCTGAAGAGAGCAGTTTAGTGCCATGTCAGTTTTGGTAAATGAATGTTTTCCCTTTATCTTTCTCATGTTGGAGCTGTAGTAATATAACTTAAAATTTTACAGTGTGTACAATTCCCTAATTATCCAAATATATACAAAAGCAGCACACTGTAGGTATATAATTTTGGAATAACAAATATATTCCAAATCACTCGCAGCAAAACAATGAACCAGGAATGTGGACGTTTATGTGTGGATTTAGGGAAGAACTTCAGAAATATCTTTTCAAATTGAACCACCCTGTTTTGGAATTTGCAGCACTTTAGTCTGAATTAATCTGACATTTACTCTTCCGAATTCTAAAAGTAAAAGGATTTGCTAATCAAATTAATAGTATGCAAAAAGAAGAGACCCGATCCAAGTAGTAAGATAATAAGCATCTTAGACTTCTTCAAGCCCTTTTGAATCTTCCTTTGCTGCCAAATGATTGAAATGCTAATCTATTGCTCTTCAGGAGATTCTACTCAGTAAAAATTATTCCTCAAATATGCAATATGAACCTGATATTGCTGTGCAAAGTCTGTATTTGTAAAATTTTATAGTTCAGTATTTACACCATTTAAGGAAGGAACTTTCTCTAACTTTTTAAAGTAATAATCATCCTGTAAATAGCAGAGAAAATTATAACCACATGTATGTATATCTAGAGTTATTTTAATAAGTTTATTTGTCCTTAATATTCTAGTGTCATAGTTTAAACATCATAATTATTAAAAACTGAATAATATCTATTTCCTCATGTGAAATTGCAAGTTAGATAAACCCTTTAGCATTGACCAAAGGCAGTAGCAAATAGTAAAATCCAATGTGGCATATGGCACATAGAAGACATCAGGTATAATGAAAAACAATTAAGAATAACCTATAGCCTTATGTAATTTTGAAATATTTGCATTTAGTTTGGGTGCTTACATTTTGATTTATTACAAGTATACATTAAAACTGACCAGGAAGGTTAAATATCTGATCACATAAAATCATTTATTTTTATGATGGGAGAAGTAAGGGTAGGGTGAAATGTCAAGAAAACATTGTAGAACCTAGTGGGTAGTATGGAAGTTACTCTCTATAAAGTTATTACACAACATGTGAAGGGTTTCATTAATCACATATTGAGTTTTGAATTATGACAAGCATTGTCTTCCCTCAAAACATATAAAAAATAAAATCATTATGATATTAAATTGCTTCTTCCAATAAATGTCCATATTATTATGCTTTGAAATTTGTAGATTTCAAGTAATATTATATACTATACATTTAAAATATATACAATATCTTATTGGGACATGGAGTGAATGCATGGTGTTTCATGTTTTTGCTAAATTAATAGAACACATATTTTAATCTCTACATTATTCTTTATTAAATATTACTTCCAATCTACAGTCTTATTTTAAAAGGAACACTTAAGCAAACTTTTGTTGATGAAGATCAAGGGTTATAGCCTTCAGTCTGGATTGAAACTCAATGTAAAGAAGAACAACATGCTACAAACTGGACCAATGGGTAACATCATGATACATGGAGAAGATAATGAAGTTTTCAAGTATGTTATCTTACTTTTGATCCACAATCAATGCTCATGGGAGTAACAGTCAAGAGATCAAAAGATGAGTAATACTAGGTAAACCTGCTCCACAAGACCCCTTTAGAGTACTGAATAGCAAATTTGTGATTTTGATGACTATGGTGCATGTGACCTACGCCCATTGCCTCATAAACGTGTGGTGGTTGGCCAATGAATAAGGATGCATTTGAATGGTGGCTGGAGAATAATATTGAAGTCCCATGGACTGCTAAAATTACAAACTGAGCTGCCTTGAAAGAAGTATGGTCAGGGTGTTCCTTAGAGGAAAAGATGGAGAGGCTTCTTCTTACATAGTTTGAACATGCTATAAAGACAGACCAGTCCCTGGCGAAAGATATGTTTGGTAAAGTGGAGCGTTAATGAAAGAGCGAAAAGCTCTCCAGTCGATGGATTGACACAGTGCCTGCAACCATGGGTTCCAGAAGAGGAACAATCGTCAGGATGGCCGGGGCTGCAGAGTGGTCTTTCTGTTGTGCAAACAACCCCTATGACTTGGATCTGACTGTATGGGACCTCACAACAACAATACAAATTCCACTTCCCTTTAACCGTATCATCCAGAGGAGCTAAGGGCTTAAGTGAATGAATTACCTATACACTCATCAAGTCTTACTTCTGTATGCTGATAGAAAAGATCCTGTTCTGGAACCCAGAATTTTTAAACCATGGAACACATGTTTGTTAAAACAGGAAGTGTGACACTCTCAATATGTTACAAGGAGTGATAGTGGGGAGAATCTTTCCAACTTCAATCAATGAGTTACCAAATGCACATGTTCAATTTACTGGAGATGCAGAATAATTCATTTGTCATTGAAGATTGTGATTGATCATCTTATGGTCGTACTTCCAAGCTGGCACCACCATTTGCCTTCAACAGGCTCTTTTATTACCAGGAACCAAAACTCTCTTCCATCTAGTCAATGCTGGCCCCTAGCGACCTCCTGTGGGTTTCCAAGGTTATACAAGCTTATGGGGTAGGAAGCCCATCCATTCTCCTGCAGGGCTGTTGATGGTTTCAAACTGGCAATCAAGTGGATCTCAGCCTAATATGTAACCACTATACTGCCAGCGCTCCTTCAGTTTTACAAAAATGACATGCCTCATTATACATGTTTTCCTTCCTCAACTGTGTAGCCCCATCATGCATTTTTTTCTTATGAATGCTGTGTATGCAAACTTATCATCTGTCAATGCTTGTTTGTGAATGTTATTTACATGGGCACATATTTGTTAAAAAACCACTGTACTCTTATCAGAATTTCAATCTATTGAGGTACTGCATAGAGTAGAAGATGGGGCTTCCTCAATTATGAGCTCACTACCATATCTCCACACAGGGTCCATTATCAGTGAACCAAACATTTTGTAAATTCTCAGATTGTACTTCAAGAAGCACTGTGGAAAGGAAATTCAACTATATGACTACCATATGTACTGATTGTAGTAGAACTAAACCACTAACCCTTCTAAAGTGGAAAGGATTTAATACAACTATGTAACTCATCAACAAAAGATGACTTTGTCACTTTAAGAGACTAAGTTAAGAGCTTACCATCAAGCACTGTTGCTGACAAGTTTTAAATTAGACACCAGCACGAGGGAGATTAGATTTAGTGGTATGGCTGTTAGGACTTTCATTTCTGCCATTATGTATTAGCATGGGGTGGTTAATGACAGATGGCTTATGTCAACTAACTGATTCATTCTAATTGGTAGCTTTTTTATGGCTCTTCAATGGTATATGCTCTCTAGCGGGAGAAGCATATGTGGAAAAATACAAACAAAATGAACTTTAAAATATTTTTCATAATATAGACCATTGAACCATGACCCCCCCATGAAGCCTATTAAAAAATTCACGTGACAAAATCATAATTTTTGTTTGTTTGTTTGTTCGGTTCCATAAAATCAGTTCCAACCCAACAGAAGGAAACATTGTCAGGTCCTGTGTGGTTCTCATGTTTGTTGATACACGTGCACCCGCTGCTGCAGCCACTGTGTCCGTCCATGCTATCGAGGGTCTTGCTCCTTTCTTTCTAACCTGCCACGTTTTCCAGAATGAGGCCCTTTCCTGTAAACCTATTTACACTAAAATTAAATTTATTTTTATAATTTTGCATCTGAAATGATTAGACTCTATGTAACATATTTACTATTGTTTACTCTGATGGCTGGGTTAATCTTTCAGACTTCCTAGGCTATGATGTTTAGCTCTTTATTGTAAAACTTGTCTAACTATTGCTATGTTTTAAATGAGATTAACATTTATAATCAACTTGATTTAAGTGGATTGCCATGCCTAATGTGGATGAACAGTCCTTAAGTTATTAGGTGAAGGCTTTAAATGCAAAACACAAAAGCAAATAAACAAAAGCAACAACTGAAGTTTTCCTACGATTGACGGATTCTATCTGAAGAGTATTGTGTTAGGCTAGGCTGACTAGAGAAACAATACAGTGGCACTCATACATGTATAAAAAAGAGCTTTATATAATTAAGTAATTATATATTAAGAAAGGATCTCAGCTCATTCCAACTAAGTCCATAAGTCTAATATTAGTCCATAGATCCATCTTCAGACTCAGATAGCCCATGCAATGATGTAGCATGCAGGTAGACCACAGTACAGAGTCATGTGGGCCCAAAATTGGGGGAAGCAAGGAGTGGCTTAGGTATCTAAGCCAGGTATCTAAGCCAGGTTGGTCATCGAGAAGTAAAGGAAAAGCAGAGAGGGAGGGCAGGAGGACATAGGGGTCCTCATAAAAAGGCACCTTCGCAAGGAGACGGCATCAAGCTTTGACTTGATGGACAGGCTGCACTCCACCCCTCCATTTTTATGCATAGTCAAGTTAACACAAAAGTATTTGTCACAACCATTAACGCAGATTCCCTGCTGAAATTTCCAGTCATCCCAGGCTGTGAATTATATCTCAAGACTACTGAGTTTTAAGTCAATCACCTGACCTACAAATTTTGAACTTTTAGCCTTCACTTAAGGCAATTTATTAAAATCTCGCTCTCTAGAGAAAAAAAAATACATATAATTTTAATTAAAGTATTTGGAGAAGTTTGATTAAATAATTACATATTTTGGCCACCCCTTTGCATATTCAGACAAATTCTCAAATATGAATAGCAAACCTAAAGTTAGTTTTGAAATGCAATGTTTTTAAAATGAAATTGAATAAGTAATTTGTTGGCCTCACAGACCTTTTATACTACTTCATTGTTTGTATTATGGAAACAATTTTCCCCCCAAGTGTCAATTTTCTTGTTTGTTTATTTTTTGAAGGGTACTAAAGATCCAAAATACATGTGGCATTGTAAGTCTTAGACAAATACGTCTGTTTGCAGAGCTCATTATGTCCCCAATTTATTCTGCTCTTTTAAGTGAAATATTGACATTTTATTTTATTCATAACAAAAGTTTCCATATAACTTATTTCACCAACCATAAAATTCCCCAAAAGTATGTTGTGACCAATGCTTGTTGAGTTGGAAAATTTACCAATCTCAAAAAAAAAGGCTATTATAAGCCTCAAAACGTCATCTCAAATGTATACCCTCAGAGGATAATTTATTGCAGTATATTATTATATTTGTTTAAATGATGGCCCAACTCATACATTCTACTCTTAAAATTTATCTATTTGTGAGAATAAATGTACTTAAAAGCAGAAAGATTTTCTTAAAAATGGCGTTAGTTTGTTCCTGGCCCTTTCTCTCTTTGCCTGATTTGTGGGCATCTTTATGATGTAAGTTTGTTGATGGAATTCCTCCAGATGACCTACAGCATATGGGAAAACTTTCTCATATATTGTGAAACTCTATAAAACTGTCTACAAAACTATATAACCCATATTACTCATGCCCAGAAAACGTAAAGATAAATAAGACTATTATATAGGAGCCTTTTACATTGGGATTCAATAGCAATGACACAAATATAAAATGCACAGTCCCACTCTACTTCAAATGCCAATTTCTATGGTTAATCAGCAATATCAAAATATACAATTAAATCACTGGGATATATGACTCTATTATAGCTTGTACAGGAACATGGGAAACACCATATGCAGCTATGTTTTATTTTTTCCTTCAGTGTTTTGTGATGGTTCATGTTCACTATCGCAGGGAGAGACCTTTTCAAGACCATATTCATCTGAATAAGAGCAGCACATTTATTCTTTTAGGGCAAAGAGAAGGCTTTCGTTTTCCAGTTGTGCAAATCCTAAAAACTAAAAACCTGCAAAATGAGGTGGACTGGTGCTTTCAGCAATCTGTACCAGAGCCCAGGGTTGCAGGGGACAGTGCTAGACTCTTTACCTAAAGGCCTGTGGTGGAACCCACCAGGCACTCCATGCGACAAAGATGTGACAGTTGGCTTCTATAAATAATTGTGATATTTGAAAGTATATAGGGTAAATCTACTCTATAATATAGGTTTCAAGGAGTTGAAATCAAATCAATAACAATAATTGTGTGTCTGTTTTAACTTTCCAAGATTTACACTGTGGAAAAATTAAAAATCATGTTCTTTACTTTTATTCCATGTCAGTTTCATTTGGAACTGGTGATATTACGCTTTCAGTGGAAACTGAGAATACTGAGGATATAACTGGAGGGTAAACTAGAGTTTTTCGTGTATATTGGGTGTAGGACTTTGCACTTTTAAAGCTCCATCTGCTATATGCAATATTGTAGATATATTAGAAAGTCTCACCTTTTCTTTATTTAAAATGACAAAGATATAATATTTGGAGTATTAAAATATAACCTTCTGTATAATTCATATTACATGCATCAGACGATTTAAATATGAGGAAATTAATATATAAAACATTTTCAATTAATTTTTTTAAATTATTTTATTGAGGGCTCATACAATTCTTATCACAGTCCATACATCCATCCATTGGGTCAAGCACATATGTACACCTGTTGCCCTCATCAATCTCAAAACATTTGCCCTCTACTTTAGCCCTCAATATCATTTGCTCATTTCCCCCCTCCCTCCCCTCTCCCCCTCCCTCCTGAACCCTTCATAATTCATAAATTATTATAGTTTTGTCATGTTACACTGTCCGACGTCTCCCTCCACCCTCTTCTCTGCTGTCCATTCCCCAGGGAGGAGGCAATATTTACATTCTTGTAATTGGTTCCCCCCTTCTACCCTGCATTCCCTTCACCCTCCAGGCCTCGCCCCTCTCATCGCTGGTCCTGAAGAAGTCATCTATCCTGGATTCCCTGTGTTTGAAGTTGCTATCTGTACCAATGTATATCCTCTGGTCTAGCCAGATTTGATTGGCAGAATTGGGATCATGATTTGGGGGGGAGGAAGCATTAAATAACTAGAGGAAAGTTATATGTTTCATCGTTGCAAAGCCCACATGGAAGCACACCAACATATCTGACCACGAGGTGCAGAAGGGATCAGTTATCAGACATCAAAGAACTAAAAATCAGAACAGTGGGTGCCCACCTTCCTGATATGATCACTGAAAACAAAGGTGTGCATAAGCAAAGGTGCTGAAGAAAGCTGATGGTACCTGGCTATCAAAAGATATATCATCTGGGGTCTTAAAGGCTAGAAAATAAACAAGCAGACAACTAGCTCAGAAGCAACAAAGCCCACATGGAAGAAGCACACCAGAATGTGTGACCACGAGCTGTCAAAGGGATCGGGTGTCAGGCATCAAGGAACAAGAAATCATGTCATTGTAAAGTGGGTGAGTGCAAAGTGGAGACTCAGAGTCCATCAGTTGGCAACAGAATTTTAATTAATTTTAACACTCATATTCATCAGAATAATGTTGCCTTAGCATTTATGTTTTTCACATTCAAAATATTTTCTTTAAATTTCTGTAGTTGGTAGGTGCCACCACTTGGTTCCAATTCATAGAAATGCTATGTACTAGAGAACAAAATATTTCCTGGTCCTGCACCATCCTCACAAATTGTTGTATGTTTGAACCCATTGTTGAAGCCACTGTGTGAATCCATCTTGTCAAAGGTCTTCCTCTTATTCTCTATCCCTCTATTTTACCAAGAATGATATCCTTTTCCAGGTAGTGATCTCTCCTGATAACAGGAGCAAAGTAAGGAAACGAAGTATCAACAACCTTGCTTCTAAGTATTCTGGTTGTACTTCTTCTAAGATTTGTTTGTTCTTTAGGCAGTCCATGGAGAATTCAATTTTCTTTGTCAGCACAATAATTCCAGTACATCTATACTTGTTAAATTTCCTTATTCAGTGTAAAACATTCACATACATACAAGGTTACTGAAAGTACCACGGCTTGGTCATGTTAGTAAAGTTAGTCCTGGCTTAGAGTAACATCCTTGCTTTTCAACTTGAATTTAAAGAAGTCTTATGCAACAGATTTACCTAATGAAATATATCCTTTTATCTTTTGAATATTGCTTCCATGAGCATTGATTATAGATACAAGTAAGATGAAATCTTGACAACTTCAATGTTTGCTTATCATGTTGTTGTCTATTAGTACAGTTAGGATTTTTTCCTTTTAAATTAAGTTGAAATTCATATTAAAAGTCATAATCCTTGATTGTAATCAGCAAGTGCGCTTTAAGACCTCCTCCAATTCAGCCAGCAAGACTGTGTTATCTGCATATCACAGGTTGTTAATAAACCTTCCTCCAACCCTGATAGAACATTCTTCTTCATATAATCCAGATCCTGGATTATATCTGGATTAATCCTCTGATTCTTTGCTTACTATGTAAATTGAATAAATATGGTGAGAGGATACAACCCTGACACACATCGTTCTTTATTTTCAATCATGCAGGATTCCTTTGTTCTGTTTGCACAATTACCTTTGACCCAATTACAAGCACAGTGAAGTGGTCTAGAATTCCCATTCTTCTCAAGGATATCCACCATTTGTTATGATCCACACAGTTTCAAGTTGCATAGTCAATGAAACAAAAATAAACATCTTTCTGGTATTCTCTGATTTGAACCAAAATCCATCAGACATCAGCAACCACATCCCTTGTTTTACCTTCTCTTCTGAATCTTGCCTGAATTTCTGGCAGTTAATTTTTAATGTACTGATACCACTTTTATTGGATGATCACCAGCAAAAGTTTACTTGTATTTGATTATCAATGATATTGCTCTATAATTTGTGTAATCTGTAGGGTCACCTTGATTTGGAATATGTAGAAATCTGGATCTCCTCCAGTCAGTTGGTCAGGTAGCTGATCCCCAAAGTTCTTGGCATAGAATAGTGAATACTTTCAGTTCTTCATCAGCTTATTGAAACGTTTCAATCAGCATTCTCACAGTACCTGGAGCTTTGTTCTTCTTTAATACGTTCTGTGCTGTTTGGACTTGGTCTTTCAGTACCATTGATTCTTTTTCATATGCCACCTCTGGAAATGGTTAAAGCTCAAGTAGTCTTTGTGGTCTAATAACTCCAATTATTACGTCTATCTTTTTTTGATACTTACTGCAGTGTTTAATATTTTGGCCATAGAATTTTTCAATATTTCAACTACAGATTTTTTTCTTGTTATATATGAAAAACAATGAATGCTATTGTGGAGGACTATATAAGTGAATATATTTCATCTTGTCATTTGTAATGCTTTTAACAGAGGAATTGAACAATATGGAGTTTAGTTTAGAGTAGTAATTGAAGCAATAACATATATACTAGAAATGAAAACACATAAAGAGTTGAAAAGAAAGAATTACTCAAAATGAGGTCATCTTTGAAACTATAACTGGGGTTCCAGTTCGAGGTGTCTGACTGGTTACATGGGGAAGGTGCTCCTTCTCGAGAACATGGAGGAAAACATCACGAAAGAGAAAATGGGTTTACCCAATCCCAAAGAACAACTCAATAGAGAAATAAACCAAGCTCTTCAACATCCAGAGATCCTGGGAGGAGTAGAGTATAAGAGGAAAGAAAGATACGTAATCTTTCCTCCTGCTGGACCTAGCCACTAATATCTCCACAGACTTGAAAGGTCCCTTAACATCCTAGCTACTTTCCACTCCCTACACCTGTCCTCCATACACCTGACCTCCCTATTTTCCATGAAACATCCTCATCCCTCAATTGCCGAGCGCTCCTTAGTTGGCAAGTGCCCCTTGACTGGCGAGTGCCCCAGCTGGAAAGCACGCTTTAGCTAGCACATGAGGCCTGCACTCTGGGCTTGGAAGGCTCCAAAATCATCTCATGTACTGGCTGAAATGTGAACTGACCTGAACACTTCAGTCCTCTCATGACCCTAACCCATAATCAACACCCCAATTAAACCATCCAGGCCATCCAGAGAACCACCCTGCCCTATGAGAAGGCTTGTACTCCCCTCCATGAAGGTACATAAACAACCACTTCCCCATCCTCGAAGGTCCCTGATACAGGACCCTATTTATCATCCTTTCTTGGAGACCCCATCACCTGAACATTATGAGGCCTGCTCCCTGTTACCTGGGCCCCTTATACTCTACTGCTTTAGCACAACCAGCTACAATTAGCTCCACTTTTCCTCCCAAATCACAATATATTCCAGCCATCCCTAGCATCTGACCAGGTGGTTCTATTCACATACAGGCATTAATTGCAAGTTTTCAAATGGCTCTACCCTTTGTGTTTACAACCTAGTTCCTGAACCCACCCATGTTTCCCACCCTTCTCTTGTAAACATATATTTCTCTCATGCTCACCAATTACAAAGCTCCTGAGCAGACCATAGGCCTGAAACCAGCAGTTCTCAACCTGTGGGTCACAATCCCTTTGGGGGCTGAACGACCCTTTTAAAGGGTCACCATTTCATAACAGTAGCAAAATTACAGTGATGAAGTAGGAATGAGAATAATTTTATGCCGGGGAGGGAGGCACCGCAACATGAGGAACTGTATTAAAGGGCCGCAGCATCAGGGACTTTGAGAACCACTGTCTTAAACAAACCTCAACAGCACATCTTTTTTTCTCCCTAGTCCTTCTATTTCCTTCTGTTTTGTTTCAAACAAAAGCTTGTGCTACTCTACAATTTGTTTCCAATTAGTATTACCCTTTTAAGATAAGTATATTTTCCTTTTTACTTATTATTCTCAAATTAACACTACCTGATCCTTTTTTCTCTTTCCTCTCTTACCTTCCCCTCCAACATTTTGTCTTTCTCTTATCCTAGACACTACACCTCTCTCGCCACTACCTGTTCTAAAGTGTCTATAATTCCTCAACTAGGCCATCAAAAGAGTTAACTACCCCTGTACAACCAAACCTCCATGCCACCCCTAACAGCCACACAGAGATATCAAGGACATAAGAGAAAGTATCCACAAACCCACACACAACAAAAATGGACACAAAACACAAACAATATTCAGACTTAAAAAATAGCAAAAAATCAGCAGACTATGGAAATGCTAGGAAACTATTCAGAATACTGATGACTGAGCATATGAAAATGATGAAGATATCTGGGAGAGAAAAGGAAAGGAAAGGAAAGTTAGAAACCTCATGACAAGCTTTCACAAGAAAAAATGCCAAACTTAAGCCAGATATAGAATTCCAGGATAACAGAATTATACAACTCTATAAGACAAAACAAAACAGAGGAACCCTTGTGGCATAGTGGTTACACATCACTGCAAAGTCAGCAGTTCAAAGTCACCAGCTGCTCCGTGTGAGACAGATGAGGTTGTCTACATGAGTAAAGAGTTACAGTCCCAGAAACACATAGAGCAGTTCTACCCCGCCCTATAGGGTCAGGGGGAGTCAGCATTGACTCAATCACAATGAGTTGTATAGAAAAATTTATACACAAATAGAAATTAAGAGATAGGAACCTGAAATCTTTTAACTACCACAGAGGTTTTCAACCTGTGGGGCACGACCCCTTAAGGGGTCAAACAACGCTTTCACAGCAGTCGCCCTATTCATAACAGTAGGAAATTACAGTTATGAAGTAGCAACGGAAATAATTTTATGGTTGAGGAGTCACCACAACATGAGGCACTGTATTAAAGGTTTGCGCGATTAGGAAGGTTAAGAACCAATGATCTAAGAGAACAAGCAACAAAAACCCAAAGCAGATCCAAAGAAGCCTAAGAAAAATATGGGAGACAATCAAGGTGAAATAACCTATGGCTGATTCCAGACAATGTAACAACTACAACAAAAAATCAAAGAGAGAATAGTTAAAGAACTCTTAGAAGAAATATTTTCTAATCTCATAAAGAATGAAAAGTCCAGAAAACTGAGAGAACCTTAATCAGGATGCTTCCCCTCCCCCAATAAATGGTGTGACATATTGTAGTAAACCCCTTCAATATCAAAGACAAGGAAGACT
Source organism: Echinops telfairi (assembly GCF_000313985.2). NCBI lineage: Eukaryota > Metazoa > Chordata > Mammalia > Afrosoricida > Tenrecidae > Echinops > Echinops telfairi. Next base: position 16,423,788 of record NW_022103903.1, on the reverse strand, counting down.
TCTGAGAGCAACCAGAGAAAACAGTCACATACACAGGTGCAGCCATTAGAATAAGCTTCGATTTTCAGCAGAAACCACACAGGCCTAAAGACAATGGGGTGAAATATATAATGTCTTGAACAAAAGAACAAAAACACAACTCTCAATCAAGAATCTTGTGTCTAGCACAATTATCACACAAATATGAAGGAGAGATAAAAGTATTCCTAGACAAGGAGAAATTAAAGGAATTTTCAAAAATATGACCAATACTACTACTACAGAAATACCAACGGAGTACTATAGCCAAAAATTCAACAACAGCAGCAGACAAAGCTGAGACCAACATACAAGACAAATTCTGACAAAATCTAATACACTCAAAGAGTAATCAAAACAACCCAGTAAAAATAGGAAGAACAAAGAAACTTCTGTAGACAGACATACACATCAATAATCTCACTGAACATTAGTGGATTAAATGCATCACTAAGAAATAGAGATTAGCAGTCTGGATAAGAAAAGAAGAACCATGTACTACTTTTAAGAAGCACATCTAAGATACAAGACAAAAAGCAGACTAAAAATCAAAGCTGACTAAGAGTATATTAAGCAAATGGCAACAACACCAACAAAAGGTGTGGCAATATTAATCCCTGGAAAAAACACACTTCAAAGCAAATAACATGATGATAGAAAAGAATAATCACTACATAATGATCAATATACAAAGAAGACATAACCATTATTAAAAATATGCAAATAATGAAAGACCCTCAAATTACGTAACTCAAATCCTCACAAAATAAATGACATACCACAGATACAAAGATTATTCAACATTTGAAGGCAAAATAAATGACTGCAACGTACTAAAAATAAAACTCTTATGCATTGAAAGACTTCATCAAAGGAGTAAACTGAGACCCTACAGATTGGGAAGAAAAAAAAATTTGTAATAAGGGACAAGGGTCTGACTTCCAAAATCTATAGATGTTATGCACCTCAATAAGAACAAGGTGGACCACAGACCTTGAGGTTAACCCCCAAACTATTAGGGCCATCAATGAGGACATTGGGTCAAACCTGAGAACCTTGGCACAGGGATTACATAGGGTATCAGGAATCTGGAAGGATACCAACACAGAGGAGGCACAAATTGACCAGCAGGACATACTAAAAATAAAACACTTATGTACATCGAAAGAATTCACCAATAGAGTAATAAGAGAGACTACGGAGTTGGAAAACATCTTTGGCAATGACGCATCCGACAAAGTTCTTATTACTAAAATCTATAACACACTGCTAAACTACAACAAGAGAAAAACCAATTGTCCACTCAGGAGGTGGGCAAAGGACCTGAGCAGGAGTTTCTCAAGGGCAGAAATCCAAATGGCCAATAAATATATGAGAAAATGTTCCAGATCTCTAGCCATAAGAGAAATGCAAATTAAAACAACTATGAGATACCACCTAACACCCTCAAAGATAGCCCAATTCAAGAAATCAGAAAGTAATAAGTGTTGGAGGGGATGTGGAGAGATAGGAACCCTTGTCCACTGCTGGTGGACCTGTAAGTATGTACAGCCACTATGGAAATCGATTTGGCGATATCTAAAACAGTTGGAAATTGAGCTACCCTATGATCCAGCAATCCCCCTACTGGGCATATACCTGGAAGAGACAAAAAACCAACTGCGGGCCGGCCTTTTTTGTTCAATGTTCATCGCGGCACAGTTCACAATTACAAGGAGCTGGAAACTGCACAAATTTCCATCAACAGACAGATGGATTAAAAAACTCTGGTACATACATACAATGGAGTATTACGCATCCCTAAAAAGCAGTGATGAATGCGGAAGCACATCACCGCATGGGAAGAATTGGAGGAAATAATGTCAAAGTGAAGTAAGCCAAACTCAAAAGGACAAGTACTACATGAGTCCGCTAAGGTAAGCGCAAAAAAAAAATTTTTTTTTTCTTCAATAAGGGCATAGGGAAAAAGATGTTGTATACATATGTCCCTGGAGTGAGGTCCAGGTAATATGGAAGGGGTCAGACTAAATCCAGGGATATATATGGGATACATATGGTAGCCCACTAAAAGGGAGGAGGGAAAAAGGTATGGGTAGCCAGGGGAACAGGGAACTAACCCACACAGGGGGAGGGTGTTGATTGTGTCTCCACAGGGAAAGAGGGACCAGACTTCAACCTAGAGCTCCAAGACAGGAATGCAACATGCTGACATGACGTAAGGAACAGATGGAGAGGCCTGAAGGGACAGCCCCACTACCAACTGGGTGCACAGCACCACCCTCCCCCAGGGGGAATTCATTTCAGAGGACAGCACTGAAGCAGCAGCCTGGGAAGAGGGGAAGGGGGACTGGTCTGGTCGGAGCGCATGTGAGCCAATGAGGGGGGAAGGGGAAGAAAAGGAAAGAGTGGAGCACATCCTGGCTCACTGAGCCCTGGGGACAATGTGCCTGTTCGGGAACAGCGATGCACGGAGATGACAACGGGGCCGACCCCAACACAGGACACAGCGTTCCTCGTTGACCCATCCCACCCCTGGGGACAGCACTGGAGACAAATGGTGGGAATTGTGCCCTCCATGAGCTCACCACGCCAAATGCCAGCCTCTGGGGTCATGCATCAGAACAACAGGGGGAGCAGAGCTGTGAGGTCCTCAAGGATAGAGGCGGTGCCGGGGCATGGCACCCCATCAGACTTGACTGGAAAGCACACGTGAAAGGAAACAAACAGACCCTGAACTATTCATACAGTTATATATGTATGCATATGTGTGTATTGTCATTGTTGTAGACATTGTTTTACTTTCTGTTGTTGCCTCGTTGCACTCATTCTGGTGATGGTACATAGCATGTCTACCTGGAAGGGATAGGTGGAATAAATAAGTCAGAAGAGAGAACAATGGGATGACAGATCAGGGGAACATGCGGGGGAGGGGGGGGAGGAAGGGAGGAAGAGGGTGTTAACAAGCACAGGGACAAGGGAACAACAAGTGATCCAAAATCAATGTCAAGGAGGGTGTGGGAGGCCTTGCAGGGCTGGATCAAGGGCAATGTAACTGAGAGGATGCCTAAAACCCAAATGAAGGCAGAACATGATAGTAGGGCAAGAGGAAAGTACAAAGAAACAGAGGAAAGAACTAGGAAGCAAAGGGTAGTCATAGAGATGTAAATACAGGCATATAAAGATGTAAATATATTTATATATAATGAGGGGGAAATAGATCAATGTACATATATTTATAGTTTGAGTATTAAGAAAACAGATGGACAGTGGGTCCCTGAACAAGTACTCCCCCAACAAAAGAACACTTTGTTCTAACAATTCGGCAGTCTGAAATGCTCACCTGCCTGGCATGATCGCTGAAGACAATGGGTGCACAAACAAGTGTGGTGAAGAAAGCTGATGGTGCCCAGCTACCAAAAGATATAGCACCTGAAGCCTTAAAGACCTGAAGATAAACAAGCACCATCTAGCTGAGAGACAACAAAGCCCACACAGAAGAAGCACACCAGCCTGCCCCTTCTCAATTGCTGAGGACAAAGTGGGTGCATTAGCAAAAGTGGTGAAGAAAGCAGATGGTGCCCGGCTATCAAATGATACAGCATCTGGGGCCTTAAAGGCTTGAAGACAAACAGGCCGCCATCTAGCTAAGAAACAACAAAACCCACAAGGGAGAAGCACACCAGCCTACCCCGACACGAATGCTGAAGACAAAGCAGGTTCATAAGCAAATGCTGTGAAGAAAGCTGATGGTGCCAGGCTGTCAAATTACACAAAATCTGGGGTCCCACATGCTGGAAGATAAACAAGGGGCCATCTAACTGAGAAACATCAAGGCCGACATGGAAGAAGCACACCAGCCTGTAAGATGACAAGGCAGCAAAAGGGTCAGCTATCAAGCATCAAAGACCAAAAAAAAAAATAAATCATAACATTGTGAATTAGGGGGAGTGCAGAGTGGGGACTCAGGGCCCAACCGCAGGAAATTGGACATCCTCTTGCAGAAGGGCTGCGGGGAGAAGAGGAGCAAATCAGAGTGCTGTGTAGTAATGATGAAATATGCCATTTTCCTCTAGTTCTTAAATGCTTCCTCCACCCCACTACCATGATCCCAATTCTACCTTACATATCTGGCTGGACCGGAGGATGTACACTGGCACAGATAGGAATTGGAAATACAGTGAACCCAGGGCAGATGAACCCCCAGGACCTGTGGAGAGAGTGGCAATAGTGGGAGGGTAGAGGGGAGGAGAGGGAGAGAGGGGGAACAGAGGACAAGGTCTACATACGGCCTCCACCCTGGGGGACGGACAGTGGAGAAGTGGGTGAGGGAGACGTTGGATGGGGTAAGATATGATAAAATAATAATAATAATTTATAAATTATCAGGGGTTCGGGGGGAGAGGGGAGCGGGGAGGGAGGGGAAAAATGAGCTGACACCAGGGGCTGAAGTGGAAAGCGGGCGTTGTAAGAATGATGAAGTCAACATATGTACTAATGTGCTGGACACAAATGACGTATGTACAGATTGTGATGAGTTGTATGAGCCCCTAATAAAATGATTATTTAATTAAAAAAAAAGAAAACAACAAATCATCTGCGGTAGTTAGGTTTTCTTGTGCCAACATGCCATGTTTAAAATATATAGGTGGAGTATAGTCTGTCAATCAGGTCGTAGTTTGATGACATCCTTTGTAGGTGCTACAAAGATTAATGGCTCTTCGGAAGCCAACCCCCTTCTGTCTTCTGCCTTCACCTTCATGGCAGTGAGCCACTCTGAGACATACCAGAGCCCTGGAGAGGCTTCCACTGCTATTGGATCCACAAGACTTTTCACCCACCAGATTGTGATATTCCTACATTATGCATCATTGTATGTGATTGCATGTGTCTGAAGAAGGACTTATAGACTAGTATCAGACTTCTTGGCTGGGATTTTTGCTTTCTATATAATTACTTTCTGATATAAAGCTCTCTCTTACACATATATGAGTGTCACTGGATTTGTTTCTCTAGTTAGCCTAACCTAACATATTATCCTGTTAAAGAGTGGACAAAATACATGAATATGCAATTTTAAAAACAATATGGATGTGAACATCATTGACATTTGGTCCAAAAGTCTTGTCCTGAGGGTGCCAAATAAGTGGAAACTAAAGACTACCATATATGGGCTATTTTCATACTTCCCGTAATGTCTTAATGTTCTCTACATTTTCTCTGTACTTGATTTTTAGGTTCCAATACTCATTGCAATAGCTGCACAGAAACTCAGAGACAAAATTCCTGGGTTTATTAAGGAAGTTAACAAATGTAATACCAGTGAGAAATGCTCAGGTTTGCTATTTACCAGAGCACATTACAAAGGTTCAGGTCTACTAATAAATGCCCAGTGGAGCATATCATTATGTTGTAAGCCTCAAGCCAAAGGCATTCAGCTCAAACTCTGTGAGTGAACAACCCTGATTTAAGTACCTAGAGGCACCACACTCCACAAGCTAGCCTCCTGCACAAAAGTGCTCATCTTAATTTGCTCTCTAGGTTGGGAAGTCCATTACTCTGCTCCATGCTCTGACTTCTGGTTCTGCTGCCACCACCAGAAAGTCCTTTGGTGGGCATTAGAGACTTAGGCTAGAAGAGCCATATTCAATAATTCACTGCCCTGCACTCCCTTTGCCTTTTTCGGACAAACATATCGCTAAACAGAAGTGAAATAGTGTTATAGCTAATGCCAGATAAGCTCCTCATGTTGGAAAGTTCTCAAAATATGACTGAGGAAGAGTTGCCTACTCAAAGTAGAGTCAACCTTAATCATTTGGATAGAGTAAATCCTGTGAGAGTAAAGCCTTTGGGACCTTCATTTACTGATTGGATATGCTTCAAATTGAAAAGGAATGGCTGCAAACATAATCTAGGATAATTGGAAGTAGTTAAAAGTGAAATAGAACACAAAACAATCGATATTCTAGACATTAGTGAGCTGAATCGCACTGGTATCGGCCATTTTGAATCAGAAAATCATACAGCTTATTATCCTGGTAATGACACAATCAAGAGGAATAATGTTGCTTTTATGGTCAAAAAGGACCTTTTAAGATCTGTCTTAAAGTGTATTGCCATCTATGATAGGATAATGCCTATGTTCATCCAATGAAATCCAATCTATACAACTATTATTCAAATGTATGCACCAAACACTGAGGCTAGTGGTGCAAAAATTGAAGGATTCTAACAATGTCTTCCTTTTGAAGTTGATCAAACATGCAATCATGCATTGATAATTTTTGGTGATTGGAATGCAAAAATGGAAACAAAGAAGAAACAGTAGTTGGAGAATATGGCCTACGTGATAGCAATAAAGCTAGAGATCACATGATAGTATTTTGTAAGACTAATGCATGTGAAAATTGGACATTAAAAAACAGAAACTGAAGAAAAGTTAATTCATTTGAACTAATGTATTTTGACATAACTCACGTATTATCAATAAGCTATTAGAAGGAAATAAATTTAGGAAAATAATTGGAATAGTGACATTAGTATTTTTCAAATAATTATTTGATGATGACACCAAGGTAAGTATGCTGAATGGTCTGACATATTAAGTTAAACAATTTTTGAACAGAATTTAGGGATTCAGTTTTCTCTCAATGATTCTACATTCCCATGTGTACCTTTTCCTTTTTGACAATATTGATCAATACTGTTAACTTGCAAATGTTCAGAAGTATTGATCTTACCCATAGGGACCCTATGAGACAGTCGTGACTCTATGAGACAATATAGAACTGTTCCTGTGAATTTCTGAGACTGTCATTCTTTACAGGAATAGAGAGTCTTGACTTCTTCCCAAGGAGAGGGTAGTGGTTTCAAACAGCTGACCTTAAAGTTAGCAACCCAACACATAGTCACTATGCCACCAGTGTCATTTTAGTGAGCCATATAATTGTCTGATTCATTTAGCCAACACAGAACTAAAAACCCAGTTGCTATCTAGTTGAACCTGATCATATCTATTTGTCATAATTTGCTAAGAAACATCATTTAAGCCAAAGACAGAATCAGGTTGATTCCAGACATTCAGTTTATTCATGTAAGTGGTAGACAGAAAAAAATAATGAAGTTTGTTACCTCCAAACTGCTTCAAAGATCTAGTGAAAATCAAGCAAGTTATATACCTCCAAACAATATAACTAAAGAAAAAGGTTTACAGAGGGAAAAATCCACATTTCTCCAGGGTTTGTGCCAGACTACTGCCACTCCCTGATGTCTCAAGTTCCATTGTTAATCTAAATGGCACTGTTTGTCTCCTGGGTCATTTTTTTGCTCAGTAATTACTATTGTATCTATACATATTTAAGCATTTCAATTAATTTTTGACCACTTCCAATTTTCCTAGACTTATACTTCTTACAGTCCAGGTCCCAATGATTAATAGATGTTCAGAGTTTTGGTTTTTGTTTTTTTTAACCTCACTTTGAGTGATTCCTTATCCACCCAAAACTTTACTCCATTCCCCACTAATCTCTCAGAAATTCACCGTGTATGCCTTGTTCATAGTCTGGAAGTTGGAAGCTGAGTTGAAACCTGTAGACTTTGCACCACCCTGTCAGTATTTGAAACACAGATGATGTAGCTTCTAGCATTACAGCCACAAGCAAGCCCAGCATGACTAACGCAGGAACTATGCAATAGATAGAAAATCATAGCCTTCTGCAAACCTAGATTTTAAACTATAAAACTAGATCTTCCAATATCAGCCTTCCCTGGGCATACCATTATGAGAATTAGTGATAGCTTGGGTATGAGACTGGATAAATAAAAACAGTCAGGCTTTCAAGATTAGGTTGAGAAAGAGCAGAGCAATATTAGCACCAATGCAGATTACATTGCATGGGGATAAATATGACCTTTCTTTTTTTTTTAATAATCATTTTATTAGGGGCTCATACAAACTCATCACGATCCGTACTTTCTTAAACGTGTTTTGTGTGTATGTGTTGGGGGGCGGAGGGAGCGACTATAATCCCAAAAGAACTTAGAAAAGTGTTATGAGTCATTAGTACTTATTTCAACTAATTTACCATAGCAATAAACATTTGTGTTTATTGCTTTTTATTCCGGGGACAGAAGTTCCACTTTGCTACCTATGTCTGTTCCTTTATTCCTGCCTTATAGGGCCCACAATGATGCTTGACACAGTGTAGGAAGCTAATTAACATTTAGCAAACTAATTAATCAATGAACATCATTGTTTGATTATAGGACAAAGACAAAGCTTTCTACTCATGTCAAGAGTTCCAGTCTTAAAACCCACGGAGCAGTTTTGCTCTGCCCAATAGGTTCACTTTGCATCAGCGTCAACTCGATGGCAGTGAGTGTTTAAGCATTGTTTGGCTATTTTCCCAAGACTGTCATAATAATTCATTTAGGTGGTGTTATAATTTCTGTTTCCCAACCTGTATTCATTCGCCCAAGCAATTACAACTATGTTCACAAGGGAGAAGTCTGTACTCTGTTAATGAGATGAATAACTGATTCTGTGTGAAATTAAAAGGAAAATATTTATTATGAAAATAATATATTTTCAAATTGGGAAACACCAAGTCAAGAAGCTCTCAACCTACTGCTCCACCCATCCAAGGCCACTCAGGAGTTAAATATTAGAATCTCAAGAACTAACAGTAAAGTGCATGCTAATTGGTTGAAATAAGTTCTTTTGATTGTTTCTTTTCCACAAATCATTAAGGCCCGGCCCAGGCAAGTTCCTTAATTTTCTGCGGGAAGAGCATGCGCAGGAGAGTTTTTTGGGTAAGTACTTTTCAGTACACTGGCTTCCCTATAGTTAATCACATTCTTCCTGAGGACAAGTTCCTGTTCCGTGATCTTGCCTACATCTATATAAACATATTCACATTGTGTGTGCAGTTATCAGGAAGCATCAGGGACCTAACCTGTAGAACTTAAAATGGAGTCTGAATGTAAGTGGAAGCTGAACATGTAGTTAGGGCTCTCCATGTGGATGACAGCCTTTTACAAGCCAAGGAGTCGCAACACAAAGGGTGTTGAGGTGAACCAAATAAACATGGACCTTTCCTTGTGAATCCTAAAATCTGAACCAGAAATAGATAATGCTTTTAAGTGTGATCAAATAAAAAAGAACATTTAAATGAGATATGATGAACATGAATAGATGTTTCCATTTGCTGGCACAGGGTTGACAAATCAGTTGCTATCTGGTTGAACCTGATAATGTCTATTTGTCATAGTGTAGCCAAGAAACACCATTTAAGCCAAAGACAGAGTCCAGGCTGATTCCAGATGCTCTAAATAAAATTATGCAGTTGTAGACAGGAGAAAATAATGAGGTTTGTTATCTAAAAACAGCTTTAACATTCCAGTGAAAGCCAAGCAAGTTATATATCTCCAAAAATGTTACTAAAGAGATAAATTTTTAGAGAAGGTTGTCAGATTTCTGCCATCCCTTAATGTCTCAAATTCTGTTGTTTATCTAAATGGATAAACTTGCCTCCTGAGTTAGACCATCCATACTGATTAAGTTTAAAGGGACTTTTCCTGCAAGTGGGGAGGCTGTTACATTTGGATTAAAAAAAAAAATCCTAACAGGTTAAATCCTAAATTACGTTACATTTCCATTATTTTGGTTAACAACGGACTAACTGTTAACAACAGTAGAATGTGTGCGTCATAGTAGGACTATATTTGGCACCGTTCTCTGTGACTGATTTTTAAGGACATAAAACTCCAGGTCTTTTTTTCTAATGTACCTCTGGGTCAATTTGAACTTCAAGCCTTTTGGTTTGTAACTTAACACCTTTATAAGGTTCAAGAGAGACTCCATCTCTCAAATATAACTCAAGGAGAACATTTATTCATTATTACACAGGAAATTACAAGACAGAGACAAAGACGGTGACATTTTCTAGGAGATCAGATGAAATGATTACTGACCTGCCTGAAACCCAAACTAACTGGTCTGGTTCTCATTCTCCTTGGAATCTGGTCCCAAAAGCTGCTTTTAATTTGAATGATGGTTCGGAGAAAACAGTAGACCGTCTTGATCACCACATTGTCCTCTACTCACAGATGGACTTGTTCAGTAGAGGACAATGCTCAGATCAAAACAGTCTACTGTTTTCCCTGAACCACCATTCAAATTAAAAATACCTTTTAGGCACCAAACTTTTGTTCATTTTTCCAAGTTCCAAATTTAAAAGGAACATCCAGAGGCAAAAGGCTCACTTGGGTTACTCTAAATTCCATGAAACCAGAAGAACAGAAACAATCACAATATTGGGTCAGATGTTTGAAAATAATATATGTAATTTATATTACCAAGAAGAGGCTCAGGGTTTCAAGGCTCTCCAATTTTTTTCCAATTCACAAGAAGGATTTCAGGTCAGAGGAAAAATTCAGGCAAGAGTCAGAGAGAGAAAAGGTTTGAACAGAAAGAGGAAGCTTCTTGAAGGGGATACTTCAGAAAAGAAATCCACAGGGCCCTTAGCTAGTGTAAGAGGGCTGGCAAAACAGAAAACTAGACCTGTATTTTGCTAACACCAGATCTCCCACCATGGGCTGGTTTTCTAATGGGTCTTCTGTTATTGGTTGGTCCTCTGTAGTGTCCCCTCATCCTTGCAGATATGTACCTTCTGGCACCCCAGCACCCCAGACTTCATGCTGAGCTCTTAAGACTCAAATCCATTGTGGAGGTCCTGTGAACATCCTATTTTGCTACCCCAGACATTGCATTATCTCTAATATATCAGGTCTCTCCAACTGATAAAGATAATATTCTACTCTGCGTTTCTGAACCCCTCTGTGCCTGAGGGTATGTGTAGTATGGTATGGTGTGTCTGCCTCTCTTTGGTGTTGAGATTCCTGCCAGCTTCCTTACATCTCCGCCCCCCCCCGTCTTCTCCACTTGCTAGTCTCTGTCTAGCCATCACTAAGAACAACAAATTCAAATAAATTGTTCACATCAAAATGACATGAGTAGTGGGTTGTATGTGAACAATGACATATATATGGATACTGAAATACACATGCATCCATTAAGACAGACTGTCTTTTTGGCACAGCATGAAATTTTACTATTATTCTACTTTGTAACCTATAGTTTAAGTCTCATTAACTTCTCTAGTAACAGAGTATGCATTTGCTAAATGAGCTAAAATAAACTTTTAATTAGAGAGCCATGATATTTAAGCCCATATGTTAAACAATTTTGGAGAAATAAGAAAAGCAGCTACTTATGTACAGAGAATACTCTTAAAATGCCCACAATATTCCCGTGTAAAGAATTGGTACATTTCATCTCTGTGGCGGTTACTTTATATCCTTGAAGAAATTTAGTTCATTCCAAGTTCTAGAAATATTGAGTTAGACTAATGAGCTCCACACTCAGGATAATATTCCCTTTTATAAGTACAGTATATGCCATTTATCATTGTTTTTGTTTTCTATCAAATGTCTTAGCAGGTCAGCAGAGCAAAAGCCTATCTATTGGTGGCAAAAGTTGGCCATGGTTGATTCGTAGTAATAGATGTTTTTTAAATGAAGGACTTCATTGTGAAATTGTGGGACCCATGCAAGGCTACAAAAAAAAAAAATAAAATAAAACCCAAAACATTCATTTAAAGCTAGAAGGCAAGCAAGAGAAAAGAAATGTTTTGAAACACAGTGATTATTCCTATTCTTAAAAGTTTAAGATGTAATGTCAAACCATCAATTGATTAAACCTTTTGTTCTATTTCTCAGTTGTATAATTGGGAAATTGTTGGAGTGATCTACTTGCAATCTTTTCTAAATTTCACTTCGGCTGGCCAAATGTTAATGTTAGTGATAATTAACATTTACTAGAATGGGTCAGTAGTATAAACTTGCCACAACTTAGGGTTTGGGGTCCACCTCACTTATCCCCTTCTACAGAAAATTATCTCATTGCTATTTTAGTAGCATCCATGTGGCATTTCATAGTGAAAGATTTATCAGCCTTCATTCCATCTTATACAAGATCCATCACAACTGATGTAATATTGTGAGAAATTTACAACATCTTACTGGTTCTAGCGCTCTATATCAAATCCAGTAAAATCCATTTCCCCTCAAAACACCCACAATTTCCCAGACACCCTGAGGTTTGCGTTCACCATCTTTTACATTGTGGTACAACCAGATGATTATCATTAGGATAACATTCATGGTTTCTTCTCTCTTAAAAAAGAAAGAAAATGTATTGTCAGTCACTCTGTCTTCTTTTTAGCTATTCAACCCATGTTAAAACTTTTAACTCTGTTCTTAAGGTGGGCTACATTCAGTAGTCTAAAAGGTACTAAGTCATTTCATGCAGGTTCACTACATCATAAATGCAACCTTTCAATAATTAAATGTGATACACACATATTTTAAATCAAGAGAGAGTGCTTTAAAGACACACCTATTTGAAAAGGCATCAAAAATCAAAAGGGTAAAAAGTAGGCTTGTAGGTAAATGGATAGAATTAAAGCAACACGTTACTAATTAGAATAATTAAACTTAAAATTTTTAAGTAAATAATAATCACAAGATATAAAAGTCTACTCTAGCAGTCAGATAAAACGTGAAGAGTGATGGTTGGGACGCTTCCATTGTTTCCTTGGACGTCTTCATGGCGACAGGGCAGAGTATTCCAGATGATTGCACGCCATCTTCTGTCCCAGAGCAAACGCAGAAGGCCATGAAAGAATTCCATAGAAGCTGGGGTGAAGAACAATGAAATAAAGAAGAAAGTCTAGGATACATGGCTTCCCAAGAAGTTTTTAATTGTCAGAAATGTATAATCTGAGAAATTACACCGGAGCATTAATTAGCCTTTTTCAAAATTTAGTGGTCTGTGGAATTAAAACCACCCTAATTCTACATCCGATTATCTAAAGAATGAATTAGATTTTTAATCTAGTAATCAAAAAGACTGTTATTTTAAAGATTTAAAAAACTGAATTCTCCTTTAATGCTATAATAATTATGATCTCCTTCAAACAACTGAAATAGTAGAGGAATAAAGTTTTGATGATATCAAACACACTTTTCCTTAATAAATCCTTTCAATAGTGCTCTTGCTGCATCTCCCTTAGAATAACCCTTTAAAAGAGTAAAAATTAAACACACTATTCAGCAGACTTGAATATACATATGTATTTTCTTTAAAAAAGACATATGAACTTCCAATGTTAAAAAACAGTTGTTAACTCAATTTAATGTCAGCAAGTTACTTAAAGGTCTTAAGATTGTTTATGCACCACCAGGCACAGCTGAAATAAAGTTTAGTCATTTTAGGTTTATTTCTCTTATTTTATCTAAATACAGCTTTCTTTGATTCTTTGAAAATTCCTACCATTTGACTTAAAAAAAATGGTTGAGTTGATTCTGATTTATGAGAGCGTAGAAATTCATTCCAGGTTTTCTGAGTTGGCTAAGCTCAATGGGAGCACACAAACGGGCCCTCCACTGAGTGGCCATTAGTCCCAAACTACTGATATTTCCATTAGCAGCCTCTTGTGCCACTTGAGCATACTCCTAATTAGATTGTTATCAAAACACTAGAATTGGCCCTAGTTACTTCGCTATCTGACTAGCTCAGGCTGAGAAAAATAGGAAAACTTTTTTTCTCATGAAAATCCCCCTTTTATTTCCCTTTAATTGAAATAAATACGTTCTATAATGTGTAATTCAAATTACTGATAAAGGTCCAGTTTCTGAGGTGCATATATAATACAAAAAATTTCCCAAATGAATTATTTCATGTATTAAACAGCTTTATTCATAAGCCTACATGTGTCTTGAATTCAAAACTGGGCTCTTGCAAAGAAAAAAAAATCATCTATTTTATCTGATTTAAAATACGGTCCAGAGGTAAAAATTGTATTTTTGTAAATATTTTGCTTTTGGAAAGTCTTGTTTTACTAATCACATAATTAAGAGAATTTTTCTGTGCATTCTTTCAGATGACTGCCCAAATTTTTAAGACAATTTGTTACATGGAGGGAAACACACACACACATGCACACACACACACACACACACACACACACACACACACTAGAATCCTCTTCAGGTTGAAAGGGAAGTGCATGGTGGACCCCCATCCACCCTCTAGCTGCCTCAACAAGAAGTGTTCACTGTTGTGTCAGTTGGGGTGAAGATCAAGCACTCACTGGTGTGTTACAGGGTTTCTCACATATTGTTACAAAGACCAAAAGCTGCTGAACGTTTTCAACATAGCACAGTATTATTCTCAAAGCCACACAAACATGCAAAAATTGCTACCTGATTTCTAGTGACCTTAGAGAGATTAGTCTATCGTTTAAAGTACTGAAAATATTCTTCAAAGATAGCCACTGGTATTCTTAAAGATCTTGGTGACAGAATGCCAGTGTCTACTGCCTCCGTACAGAGGAGACATCAGATCCAACCAAGACTTGACATGTGTCCAAACTGAATGGGAACTTTCACGACTCCTCCAGTCAAGGTGAGACCACCCACAAACATGCATGCAAAAGCCAGCAACAAGAGTGATGGAACATATATTTTATAACATATCTATATTCTAAAATCTCACCGTCATTAAGTTGATTCAGACTAACAGTGACTTTATAGTGGAAAGAGTAGAAGTGTCCCTGTAGGTTTCTGAGCCTGTAAAGATTTGTAGAAGTCGAAAGCCACAACTTTCTCCTGTGGAAGAGCCAGTGGGTTTGAATCACAGGCCTGGTTGATTAGTAGGTTGATGCACTGACCTATGGTGGTACCACTGATAAATGCTGAAACAGAACATCAATTTTCAACAGAATCTGAGTCATGCCAAACCCATGTATAAACACTGGGACGCAAAAATAACTGCAAGGGAGGCAGTCAAAGGCACAATCGTCAAAGGCAAACAGGACAGAGAGAAAACTAAACAAACTTTGAACAAATCACAGCCAATAAAGCACACAGAAAAGTTTAATAAGACTTAATAAAGTTTCTGAAAGCCTGAAACACAAGTCCATAGTTCTAAGAGCACTCATCATTTCCAAGAGTTCATGGATTGGGGTGAAGCATCCCTTTCTCCAATGCCACTTTCTTCAACCCTCCAACAATTTCACTAAGAAAGACACTTTGAAATCCCATTGACCAACTACTATGTTTGTTCTCAGCTGTAAAAGAGACACTGAATCTCAAAGAAAAAGTTTAACACCATTTTAAATGGTCTTAGTGGGGGAGGAGCGGGAGCTTGTGACATTTCCCTAGAAAACATCAGAAAGGTAACATGTGGGCTGTCATCATCCTTTTGTTCTGGGCTTATTGAATGAATAACACATTCCTTAGTAAGTATCCCAATTCTCAGATTTCATCCTGAAAACTCTGAGATTTCCATTAGAAGACACTTGGAATTTTAAAATGCTATCGCAAATCCAACCCTTCTAATATTTAGCTGTTTATGTAGGCAAAATGAGTCATCTCTCCGTTTGAGATGGCTAGATGTTTTCAAGAGATCTGGATATTGTTTGCCTCGTTTACTGGGATAATTCAAATAGGAAGTGGCCTCCACAGACACAATAAACTCACACTAGCAGTACGCAAGTCAACAGACATATTGAACATGAGCTTGTGGAAACCAAAGCCATAAAATTCAATAGGTTTGACTTTTGCCTCAAAAGAACATAAAAAGTAAGAAGGAGAACTTGAAAGAGGAAAAACAAAGATGAAGTAACAGCTTTGACTTGGGTTGTTATGACAGAATTATTTCCAATTGTTGTTTGCTTTACTGATTTAGGATTTTAGTCTGAAGTTTGTTTTGTTTTTAGGACGTGCTTTGCCTCCTGCACTATCAGATTGGCTTCCTCCATGGCCATGACCACCCCTGGGTGCTCCACTCTTGAACTGCATTAGGAAACACAAGGAAGGGGTCACCCCTCTCTATGGAAGCAGGGAGCTCTCTTTCTTCTCTGTCAACCTGGTCACGACCACTTTAGTCTGCATCACTTTTTCTGCTTGAGCAACTGTCTCAACCTCCACCATATTCTTCCTGTGAGCGCCTATAATCTTCATAAGGATTGTTTCCACCATAAGATGGCAGGGTCCTCAGGTAAGTGAACTATGTGAGTTACCAAAGCTTTCATAGGAATCTCCATAGAAGCCTCCATTTGGATGGTCTGAAGAGTTAGGATCCCTACCATAGCTGTCTCTATCATTAGAAGCTGTGGATGGACAGTGATCCAATGAACTGGAAAGACCAGAGTCACAATATGTAGAAAGTCTTGGTGGTGGCACATTCTCTCTTGCATCACTAGAATTTGGGTGATTTCTGCTTGAATATCTATTTTTAGTAGAATATCCATGATCACTTGGGGACACATAATTATATCTGTGGGAGAGCAGGAGTTTCAGGTGGGCCTCCATAGCTACCCCTTCCACATGACAAAGGGGCTCTTCCTCCCATTCCACTGTTGTGGCTCAACAGTCCCGAAGGAGCTTATCTGTTAGAAGGAGACTTGTCACTTCATGGTGGAGGTCTTTTTAAAGTGACCCTCTAGAAGAACTCTTGTTACATGAATGGACTGGCCACCAACATCCATATGCCCCTCATTGTAAAGGGAGCCTCTTGGTTCCCTCAGTTCCTCTTCTACCTTGAAGACCTCTGGGATGGAGGGCCGGGAGGCTCTGTGTCTTGGAGGTGATGGAGATCCATGTCTACCACTTATAAGGGTTACTTTAGTGGCTTATTAGACCTTCATGGCTCTTCCACCTAAGGATTTTCAGTTCACACTCAGGCTGCATCTTTAGCATCTGCTGGACTTTCAAAGGTGACAAAAGAAAATCCCTTAGATTTGTGTTTGTGTCCTTGTCAGAGATTGCTATAATGGGACTGCATGTCAGGAGTTTCGCCCTGCTTTCCTTCTATAGAATGACCGAGACCAGTCTTGTAAACTCTTCTGGCTTGCATAGTGAACTTGCCTACATCATGTCCCTATTCCCATTTCTATTGTCTTCTCTGCAATTGTAATGCCATGAATCATGCTTCTGTGACAGTTCCCTTTGAACTCCCATGTTCTATTTAAGCCCCTGTAAACTCTTGGAAGCCATCATGACCTCATGCTCATGACCTCCCATCAGGATAATGCATATTTTCTCTGTCTTGTCTTTTTCTACTTGACTTAATAAATAGCATGCTTAAATTTTATTTGAAACGTGAGGTCTCTTTTGTACCCTAAAACCCACCTCATCAATCTGTAACACACAATTAGTTCTGGTAAAGGGTGGCTGTTATTACTATGTGCTTTCCAGTGGATTCCAATTTATAATAATCCTAAAGAACAATATAGAACTGTCTGAAAGTATTTCCAAGGTTGCAGTCTCTAAGGTGGGCTCAAATATAGCCATGATTCTGTGGATGGCACAGGAATATGTTTTCTACATGAAGTGAGAGGGCTCTGAGTCAAAGCCAATAGGATGACACTTAACAACAAGGAAACCCTAGGGAGGCAGACTGCCACATCTGGTGATTTTGAATCAAGGACCTTTAGTCAGCAGCAAAATGTTTAATAACTGCCATCAGGGCTCCTTGTGCATAGGATTATCTAAGATGAACTCTGCAAAGTTATTGCTTTGGAAGCTTTTTTTTCATAATATTGTTTCTATATCTGTGAATACATCATTTAATTTAATCTCAGCTGAAGTACATCTTCAGCACATACATACATACACACATGCGTGCATGGGCTCACATGCACACAAGTATACACACAATCTACTTTTCTGCTACACTTTGGGAACATTTTGCTTATCATCACTAATTTAATTTGCCAGAGAAATAATTGTCCTTATTGTTATCTCCAGATTTTTACATTCGTAAAGTTATTTTCTTTGCCCTAAATTGTAAATTGCAGAGTATTTCCTTTTCAATGTTTTCAATATTATTTTTACCAAGAATTATGTCCCAGGTATATATAAAACAATTTGTATATCCTTCTTCCTTCTTTATCTTCTTCCAGAATCTTCATACATTCAGATCAAGCATATAAAATTCAAGGATCCCTGGTCATACAGTGACTTAAGCATTGTGCTCCTAATTGCAAGATTAATAAACCAACCAGCTGTCAGCTCCCGAAATGATTTACAGTGTACAGTGTACAGTTTCCCCTTGACTCATATAATTATATCTCATCTAGTGCCCACCATTTATCTGAGCTTTTATGGTTGACTGGCTATCCTCTTCTTGCTCAAGAATGTCATAGACCTCCTTGATTTTTTGACTCATTCTCAAATTAGAAGCTTTTTGTTACTATTTACAGAGTAAAAACATAGTTAATAACACATATAATTGTTTTTATACATTAACTGAGAGAGCAAGAACAAAAGTAAAATTAGAAAACCACTCAATTTTTTGTTACCAAAAAGGTAGATATTACCCAAAATACTTGAGGAATATGTACTATAATTTATAAACTGTCTTTCCTCTGTCCTACTTCTATTTCTGTTTATTCCATTACTTTGCTTGCATTCTTTTTTTCTTTTGTTTTTTTTATTTGGGTATTTTTTTTTATTGGGGGCTCATACAACTCATCACCATCCATACATACATCAATTGTATAAAGCATATTTGTACATTTGTTACCCTCATTATTCTTTTTTTTAATTATCTTATCGAGGACTCATACATTTATCACAGTCCATACATCCATCCATTGAGTCAATCACCTGTGTACACCTGTTGCCCTCATCAATCTCAAAACATTTACTCTCTACTTTAGCCCTTAATATCGTTTGCTCATTTTCCCCCTCCCTTCCCCCTCCCCCTCCGTCCTGAACCCTTCATAATTCATAAATTACTATAGATTTGTCATAAGTTACCGTGTCCGACGTCTCCCTCCACACCTTCTCTGCTGTCCATCACCCAGGGAGGAGGCTATACTTAGATTCTTGTAATTGGTTCCCTCCTTCTACCCCGCATCCCTTCACCCTCCAGGCCTCACCCCTCTCACAGCTGGTCCTGAAGAACTCATCTATCCTGGGTTCCCTGTGTTTCAAGTTGCTATCTGTACCAATGTACATCCTCTGGTCTAGCCAGATTTGCAAGGCAGAATTGGGATCATGATATTGGGGGGGAGGAAGCATTAAAGAACTAGAGGAAAGTTATATGTTTTATCGTTGCTACCCTGCATCCTGATTAGACCGTCTCCTCCCGAAAACCCCTCAGCAGGGGGGGGGGTTCTTTTGCCACCCAATGGACTCTGAGTCTCCACTCTGCACTCACCCACCTTTACAATGACATGATTTCTTATTCCTTGATGCCTGACACCCGATCCCTTCGACAGCTC
>NW_022103903.1:16342427-16403946 GCF_000313985.2 Echinops telfairi | reverse complement strand
GTGGTCAGTCAGGCTGGTGCGCTTCTTCCATATGGGCTTTGATGCTTCTCAGCTAGATGGCCGCTTGTATGTCTTCAAGCCTTTAAGACCCTGGATGCTGTATCTTATGGTAGCTGGGCACCATCAGCTTTCTTCACCACCTTTGCTTATGTTCACATTTTTCTTCAGCAATCAATTCGGGAAGGTGTGCATCCTGGAATGCCAATTTAAAAGAACAATGTGTTCTTGTAATGAGTAAGTGCTTGAGTGGAGGCCCAATGTCCATCTGCTCCCTTGATACTAAACCTATAAATATATGCACGTAAATCTGTTTGCCCACACTCTTATATAAATATATTTACATATGTATATTCCAGTATTAAAACCTCTATACATACCCTTTGTCCCCTAGTTCTTTCCTCTATTTCCCTTTACTTTCCTCTTTTCCCACTATCATGGTCAGCCTTCATTTGGGTTTCAGTGATTTCTCTCGGTTACAATGCCCTTGCTGAATCCCTACGAGGCCTCTCGCACCCTCCTTGACACTATTTTTGGATCACTTGTTGCTCCCCTGTTCCTGGGCTGGTTAGCACCACCTCCTTACCCCCGCCTCCCCATCTCCCGTGTCCCCCCGAAACCGTTGGTCCCGTTGTTTTCTCCTCCAGACTATTCGTCCAGTCTACCTTTTCAAGATAGATCTGTAGAGATACTAATATGCATACAAAACCAAGCCATAGCAAGATAGGCAATCAGTGAGAGAACAGCGATGGCAACAAAAAAGGAAACCTATTACCCATACTTTGCTTGCATTCTTAATATAATTTCTAAAAAATCATTTAGAAATTATGCTCCTATTTCCTCTTCAGTTGACTTTCAATCCCTCTGATTTGATACCTGCTATTGTCCTTTCATGGATCAATAAAATTGTCAACTTCAAATGGCAACATACGTACAAGTGTACTTGAAACAATGGATGTATGTATGCATGTGATAAGAGTTCTATGAGCCCCCAATAAAATGATGTTTGAATGCTGTCATAATCTAATATGTATAATTATGTGATAGTCATCTCTAATAGATGCTTTAAAATTATCACTTGTAAACGGATTTAAGATATTGTTCTTTTCCTATCCTGTTCTACTCACCTTTGTTTGTATCCATATTTGTCTTCATTTCACATGCATTTTCTATTTCTGAAACCTAGGCTAATACAATAGTTGCTGGCTAATTTATTTTCTAATTTTATCTATCCAATCGGTGTCACAGTCCTCTAGATAAGTTATTCTCACATCTTTCATAAATTATTTTTCAATTTCCAAGGCTACTTTTTTCCTCTTTGTCTCTTGTCTGTTAATTTCTTAATTAACGTTTGCAATTGTAGTTACGCTTTTCTTACATTATCTTTTATTGTTTTATTAAATAAGTTATATCAAAAAATCAAGCAGATTTTAATATCTGCTCTGAGCAGTAGTATGAATATATTTTTATTGAGCTATTAAGTTTTAGGAAAGAGAACTTTGTGATTCAGCTTTATCTAACACTTTGAATGATCATGTTTTATTTAATTTATTCACTGATCATTTTTCTTTTATAATTATAGCTTGAATTTTGTCAATGCCTAACTATTAGTTTCTTCTCATTTCATAATTGCTGAATTGAGTCCGACTGCCCTTGTATATCATTTTAAAATTTTGTCTCACCCAGATTTTCAAATTGATAGTCTTTCTGTTATTCTGAGTTAACTTCTGCTAACCAACAGGCCAGGAGTACTGAAGGAATAGTGGGTTATACGTTGGGCTATTAAACACGAAGCCAGAAGTCCAAACTCCTTGAGAGAAAGATGAGGTTGTCTGCTACCATAAGGGTTTAGTCTGGGGGGCCTTGTATATTGTTGCCACAAGTTGACAGTTTATAGTAATTTTGTACCCAAACCTTGATTTTACCTTATTATCTGCCTTCTTCCAACATATTCAAACATTTAGCTGAGGCATATGGAATTCAAGGGTCCATAATAGTATAGTGGCTTAAGCATTGGGCTGCTATTTCAAGGTTTGTGGTTAAAACACACCAGCTGCTTGCTTGCATAAAGATTTACAGCCTCAGAAACCTATGCTGGGTTTCCATTCTGCCTTATAGTGTTATTATGAGGCAACAGTGGGTTTTGTTTTGTTTTAATGCAATTTCAGTGAACCCTGGCTATCTAGTGGTTAAGCACTCAACTACTAACCTGTAAAGAGTGGTCTGCTGCACTAGGGGCTTTGTCAGAGAAAGATGTGGCAGTAGGCCACTGTAGCGATTTACAGTCTTGTACATTGTTTCAGCTACTGTAGCAATTTATAGCCTTGGAAGCCCGGCGAGGTCATTCCACTCTGTGTATAGGCTGCTAAGAGTTCACTTGATTGCAATATATTTTTGGTGAAAGTCATTCAAAATTTTTCGCCTTTGTATATTTGTACTTTGCATATAAGATTTATTATATATCACACTAGTATAAAGATGAGATTAACTTCATTATGTTTTAAATAAACGTGCTGTATCATTTATCTCCCATAAAAGTAACAGATGTCTTCTAATAGTATTAACAACATTAAGACATCTTATGGAACCTGTCCTATAATGAGTTTCTACCTTGACCAAGATCCATAGATTTCTCCTGATTTCTGGGTTCTAAACAACCACCCAGAAATAAGTAAGAGACACCTAGCAATGACAAGTGCTGTGTGTATAAGGCCATAAAGGAGAACTCTGTTTCCAATACACCTGTCTCCCAACTACTTTGAGTATTGACTCCTCTAATTTTTTTCTAAGTATTGCCTTCAACCAATAGGACCTACCTAAACTGGAAACCTACACTTCCCTCCCACACCCATGCCAGTCTACTGCCAAAGACAAAGTGATTCATGGATCAAATCAATAGACACATTTGAATTCATGAATCAGTTTGTCTTTGGCTGTGAACTGGCCTCTTTGGCTCAAGGGGAGGAAGAAAATTTAATGATTTGGTGTAGTGCATATCCAAGCCTTCCTTCTATGGGTCAAATCAATGCTAATCCTTTATCCTTTCTCATCTCTTTCTCCGTTCATACCTTGCTATACTCTATTAACTTAGAGGGTTTCCAGAGATGTCTTCCCTCAGTGAATGTTCTGTATCAAAATCCCTGTCTTACCCTATCTTCCAATGAAAATTGCCTAAAAGCATATTTTTCGATGCTGTTCTTCGGCCACAGCACAATAATAAGGCTTCATATTCCAATGACAATGCAAAGCTCTGTAGTCTTATGGCAAGCCTGCCCAACTATTGTTGAGTCATATGGTATGCTGGGATCAACTCAGCATATTAGCATCTATGACCTAGATGTGCAATCATGAAAAAAAGTAATCATATTCTCCAGCTTTGCGGGTGTAGTGGTTACATGACAGAATGCTAACTGCAAGCTCAATAGTTCAAAACTGTCCACAGTTCTGATTGAGAAATATGAGGCTTCTACTCCTTAAAAGAGGTACAGTCTTGGAAACCCACAGGGCAGGTCTTCCCTGTCCTATAGGGTTGCTATGAGTCCATATCTAATCAATTCAGGAGTGAGTGAGTTTGTTTTTTTTATTTAGTATGATAACCAATGAGAGAAAGGACGATAGATATAAAGTATTCTTTTTTCCTTTTACTATTCCCTCGCCCAGAGGCTGTTGGGAGATATAAACTTCATTTTCCTTCTCTGAGGACATCTCTAAATGATGCAGCAACATGTAATCACCTAAACAAAAAGGTAGCTATTTCAATAAACTTCCTAATATAATGTCTCTCTGTTCCTTCTTCTCCATCAGCTAAGGATTTCAGTCTAAATCATGTAGTATGAAAACATTTTTTTTAATTTTGTTTTTTTTGTGATTTTGGTGAATTTAACAATCATTATTTTCTCTTTCACAATTATTGTTGTCCTATAGATAATAAGGAAATCAGAGAAGAAAATGTTGGCAAAAAGTAATTGGGAAATAATTCAGAGAATAAAGGCAATGAAAAAGGTGACACTTGTTTAAAAAGGGGGGTGGTATATAAACATATTAGTGAGGGGACCTAAAATGTTTGTGGAAATTCCATGATTTTTAATTCGTTAAACATTATGAAGTGTCGAATTACATTATACTTAGCAAACTAAACTTGTTTTAGTTCTCATAGATGGAGTTACTTTTTCAATTAGCTGAGTTCAGCACAACCAAAGATCAGTAAGAATGATGCGAAACCCACACTTGATCACCTCTATTTTCCTAAGGTGCAAGGAGAATGAAACTCAACACCAGCCTTGTTAGTCTGGGTAGACTAGAGAAACAAAATCATAGACACACACATGCATAAGGAAGAGCTTTATATACATGAGCAATTGAGTATTGAGAAAACATCCCAGCCCAGTCCAGATCTAGTACATAAGTCCAGTATTAGCACATATGTCTGATACCAATCTATAAATTCCTGTTCAGACTCATGGAATGCAGGCAATGACGCTGAATGCAGTTAGATCACAGGTCAGTGGGTGGGAAGTCTTGTGGATCCGTGGTGGTGTAAGCATCTAAGCACTGGTATGGGTCTCCACGTGGCTTCTCCAGGTCTTGGGTGCTGGCTGCCATCAGCCTGTCTCCATGTGGCTTGTCAATAGCAATGTCTCCAGGAAGTGAGCGCCTGTCCCACTTCCAACCATCTATTTATATCCTTCGTGTCTCCAAATGAGTTTATCAAGCTACGAGCTGATTGGCAGGGTAGACTCCACCACTTCACTCTTAATCCTTTCAAATTGACAACAGATTATGGAACTACTACCAGCCCAAAACTGATTTCTATGAGGCAGAGGACAGTGATGTTTCCACCTTCTAATCTTCTTTACCAATTCTTCCACCAACCATCTCTCCAAAGTCACTCCACTGTTCTACCGGTTTCCAAATTAATTAATTGTAGTCACCACCTAGAACTCACAGAGTATACTCACAATTATGGGTTTCTTAGATAATGGCTTGTTATTGGTGATTTTGAATCAGAAAAATCTTATGCTTTACTACTCCAGGAAGAGCACAATCAAGAGGAATGATGTAGCGTACCTTGTCAAAAAAGTGCATTGCAAAATCAATTATGAAGTACAATGCTGTGTGCATCTACAGTCAAGGAAATCCAATACATTCAAATATTATTCAAATGTATGCACAAACCACAAAGATAGTGATGAGGAAATTGAAGAATTCTATCTAGGACTTCAGTCTGAAATTGATCAAATATGCAATCAAGGTTCATTGATAATTATATCCAGTTGGAATGCAAATGTTAAAAACAAAGATGAAGGGACAATTGTTTCAAAATATGAACTTGGTGATAGAAATGAAGCTGGATCTCACACAATAGAATTGTGAAAAACTAATTATTTGTTCATAGCACATGTTTTCCAACAACACAAACGACAGTGATACCCGTAGACTCCTCCAGAAGGAACCCGCAAGCCTCAAGTTAACTAAATTCTGGAAGAGATACTGGATAAGTTTATTATCAGCACCAAACAGGCTTGGGGCTGACTTTTGAACAGCCTATCAATTGCTTATACATAAGTTCAGGAAGAAGCTGAAGAAAATTAAAACAAATCCATAAAAGCCAAAATATGACATTGAGTCTATTTCATCTGAATTTCAAGAACATCACAAGAATGGATTTGAGAAGATCATCCAACAAAGTTTGTATCACTACCTTGGCAGGGAATTGTGAGAGGTTCAGGCCAGATTCAGAAGAGGATATGGAACAAGGGATATCATTGCTGATACAAAGTGGATCTTAGCTCAAAGCAGAGAATACTAGAAAGATGTTTCCTTGGGTTTTATTAACCGTACAAAGTCATTCTGCTGTGTGAACCATAATAAAGTATGGGTAACCTTGAGAAGAATGGTCATTTCAGAACACTTCTTTGTGTTCATGTGGAAATTGGACATGGAACAAGAGGCAGTTTAGTAAACAGAACGAAAGAATCCTGTATGATTTTAAATCAGGGAAAGTATATGTCAGGGTTGCATCCTCTCACCATACTTGTTCAATCCATATGCTGAGTAAATAATCAGAAAAAGTTAGATTATATGAAGACAGATGTGTAGCATCAGGAATGGAAGAATGCAGATGACGCACTTTACTTGCTGAAAGTGAGGAGCATTTGAAGCACTTGCTGATGAAGATCAAGGGTTTAGCCTCCAGTATGAATTACGACTCAATGTAAAGAAGACCAAAATCCTCACAAATGGCCCTTAAGACGGGTTGGCACAGTGGCTGCAACAGTGGGCTCAAGCATCAGCATAATGCTGAGGATGGCTCAGCACTGGGGCGGTTTCATTCTGTTGCGCATAGGGTGACATCATGACACCTAACAACAACAAGGGAAGGGTACAGGTTATACTTTAGGATCAGACATGCTCAGGGTACAGTGTTTCCGATCAGGAGCACCTCTTCTGATGTGGAGGCATACTTTTCTTTCGGCCTCATTCAGCCTTTCAGCCACCTAGGCTCTTGGTCTCTGCTGGGGCAGGTTCACATGTATCCTTCACTGCTGCCTATACATCCCCAGAGGGTATGCCAGTCCTTCATAAGGTTCCATTTAAAGGTCCGCAGTTCTAGCTCCCTTGATTAAGGGCTGGGAGGCACCCCGATCTGTTGTGTGAGCTCCTGAAAGATGCATTCAGCTTCCCTCACTCCAAGGACAAGGCACCTGCCAGGGACTAGGGCCCTGTCTCCTGCTCTCTGGATTTTAGTTCTGCTGCCTCTGTGGTTGCTGCTCTTCTGTTATCAAACGTTGTCTCCTGGACTATGGATGTGAAGCACACAGGAATCTCAGGGTCTAGGAGGAGAAATCTCACTAGGGGCTGTTCTATCTTGGCGACAGGGAGTTCACCTATCCCTACTTCTGAGATAGCTCATTTAAACCTAATGGAAAGGCAAAACAGATCCATCCCCTCAATAGATAGCTATGCATTTATTTGCATGATCCCACCCAATCATTTGGCCAGAGAACAAATGTTATGGCCAGAAGAATCAAGGGTAGGAGTTCACTCCGCTGCAAAGCATAAACAAGTCTGTTCTAAAGATGGTGCCTGGGTATAAGAGACTTGCCACCTTCGGAGCACAGGACCGTAAATATCACTCAGCTCAGAAAAACCGGCCTGCATGCCATGAAAACTCAGAGTGGACATTGTTTGTGCAAAGATTGTAACTCACAGCTCATCATTGCTTTGTATCCTCAGGGGTGGGGTGAAGGATAACAATATAGGGCATTAATGGGCACTTTCTCTATTTAGGCAGCAATAGCAGCAATTTGGGGGGGAAAAGGAAATTTAAAAGTGTATAGCTTATGCTTAAGGTATGTGCAAGAAAGGTAGCACATAGTTATTTTTCATTGGGGTTTTACAGGGAATTGACTATAAACATTTCAATGATGAGAGTTAGTGATTTCTAATAGCATTTATAGCATCCTCAGTTGCTAAAGGGATTGATTGTTTTGTGTTTATGTCAGCTCATCACCATTATCTCTGTATAGTGGTTATGTGTTGGGCTGCTAACCTCAAGGTCTGATGACCTTCAAAAGCATCAGCCTCTCCACTAGAGAAAGACTGAGATTTCTACTCCCTTCAAGAGTTAGAGTCGCAGACACTCACGCAGGGGCAGTGCTACCCTGCTGATAGAGTCCCTCTGAGTTGGCAATTACCTCAATGACAGTGAGGTGGTTTTTGTTTTGTTTGTAAGAGAAAAACCGTATTCTTTAGAGTAAACTGTTGTAATGTGATTACTTGACCCACATGAGAGGCCAGAGATGTCTACTAAGAAACAGGAGGTAGAAGTAAGACACGACCACTGATAAGAGTTATGGAATATGATGAGTATCCCACCAAAGAAATAAAAGCATGAATATAAAAGAGACATATAATGAGGATTTGTTTAAAAGAAAGAAAGAAAGAAAAAGAAAATAATACACCATAAACAGAAATAGTGTAATAGATATTAAAGAGGTGTAAGATGAAAAAAAAGCTTTCAACTTTCTTAGGAAAATGATACTTTTTTATCTGGTCAGTTTCGCAGTTTGTGTCAAAGCAATAGGATTGGATCATTATCTAAAGGAGAAGAGAGTAGAGACACGATGCTGCTGCCCAGTCACAAATGTTGCTGGAGTCATAAATATGAAAATCAATACTTGTGCACAGCATAAACAACAAACCCATGGTAAGCAAGTAAGCACAAGAAAACAGTCAGGATTGCTCGTGTGAAGAATTCCTCATGTGTAGCTACTTTATTATAAAGAGTGATGCCCTTTAGATTAATGTGGTGACAGAGAACAAGGACTAAAAACTTAGCCGAGAGTCTTAAATGACCAATTGTATCTACCGTTGTCTCTCCGACCACTGAATCCTCAATTACAGGTAACAGTTTTTCTCTGTGAAGTGTCCAAGCCGTCCTTCAGGTCCTCTAACAGTTTCTGAGTTCAGGCCAAACTACTTTTGATTATTTGTTGTGAGTGCCCTGTAACAGATAAAATTTGATATTGTCTTATTGGTAGGCCCTTGCGGTGAGCTGTGTTTGCCAAATCCCAATGTCAATGTAAACTACCAACATCAGACTGAGTTGTAAAAGTCCATTTTAACTATCAAGCTGCTAGACATGACTTAAACTTTACACACACAAAAATGTGGTTTATTGCAAAACAACCTGGGTGTTGGAATTTTTAGAACAACAGTAAAGCATTTTTCCTTTTCATATTTAGAACTAAGAGGAGAGAGAAATATAAAGAGATTGAATCAAAACAATGACTCAAAATATTGTCAATACTGATTGAACATTGTGATTTTAATTATGACTATGTAGACATGTTCATAGAACATTATCTCTTCATAAGAGAGATTTATGTTCCTGGTTTTTGCAGAACTGGATCACTTGAAAACCATGGAGATTAAAGAAATATTTATTGCGAAAACAATGTCAAAAAAATATGTGGTCTCTATAGAAACCCTGGTGGTACTGCTAGGTCAGTTTTGAGCTGCAAGCAGCAAGGTATGTGATTAAAACACACCAGTTGTTCTGCTGGAGGTAGAGAGAATATGGTAATAATAATAACAACAACAATAATTAAATTTCAAAATATTCCTGTAGTAAGTAAGCATATTGTTTCTTATCTCAGGTTAGTGGATATTGTAGATGACTCCTCCTTTGCTGGCATATGAGAAGAGTTTTGTTTTGATTCTTCCCCTTCCTGGAACCCTGAAGAAGAAGACAATTCTTCTCTTTCCCCTTCTTTTCCTATAGGGAAGCTCAGAAGGAGGGCTCTCTGCAGAGGCAAGAGCACAGGCATGCCAGTGGTGCACGTCTAATCAAACGCAACCCAAAGTGACTGCCATTCAGTTGATTCCAAATCACAGTGATCCTGTGGGGAAGAGTACCACTGCTGCTCTGGGTTTCAGAGACTCCACGCCTTCTTCCCATGGAGATGCTGGTGGTTTTCAACTGCTGGCCTTGTAGTTAAACAGCCCAACACACAAGTTACTATGCCCCCAGGGGCTCCTAGCACAAACTTAGGGCATGATAAAGGTCACTGGTCTTTTTCACAAGGTCTTTCTGTCGAGTACAATGTCTTCTGAGTCTTGGACAATATACCTTTGTAAGAAAAGAAATACAAATCACTCTCTTAACTGAGATGTAGTCAATTACTATAGTCTTTTAAACACAACCCAACCCTTATACGATGTATTATCAATTCTAGCCTCTATGCCTTTGGTTATAATCCCATTTTAGAAAATGTTCCATGCTATGCTAATGAACAAGATTATGATAAAATACATTCTGAGTCTCCACCCTACTAAAGGGTGGCTAGTGGCTGAGAAGAGGTGCGACTGTGGAACAATGACTATATCCTTACTGTTTACTGATCAAAACGTGTGGTAATCTGTTAACTCTCCGAATAAACCCACATAATTGTGAGCTCTATAAATTAGTTCTATGTGGCCATTGCAATTGTGGCAGTTACATAATCTCCTGTCAACTTGGGAAGGGTTGGAGTCTAGCCTGTCACTCAGTTATAGCCAATAATGCCTGTGTGGACATGGCCTTCCCTTGAGGATTCTGGGAATTCCTGTCTTCCTCCCTAAAAATGGGACCCACAGACACTCTGATTTGTATTCCTGTTGACAAGCTACATGGAGACACACTGATAGAGCCAGAGCCCTGGAGTTGAAGGAACCATGTGGAGACCCACGCCAGCACAGATGCTTCCACTGCCACTGGATCCACAAGACTTTCCACCTACTTGCCTGTGACCTTCCTGCATTTGGCATCATTGCATGGCTAAAGAGGAATTTATAAACAAGTATTAGACATACCTGCTAATATTGGACTTAAGGACTTGATCTGGACTGGCCTGGGATGTTTCTTGATATACAATTACTCTTTATATAAAGCTCATTCTTAGACACTTATGAGTGTCTGTGACTTTGTTTCTCTAGTCTACCCAGACTAACACAGCAATGAACGATTGAGTCCAGCAGACAAGTAGAGTGTCTTGGGAGGAAGAGTTGGTGTCAAAACATGTTAAAGAAAAATGGAGAGTTCAGGCAATCAGGGAAGCAGAGGAGGTCAGATATGGTCCCCTACTACCCTGAAGGATATTTCCATGTGGGGTGCTTATATAACGTAAACCCATACCAAACCCCCCATTTATCTCTCACACTGATACACATAATCTTTAGCCTTCTGTTAGATTTTACTCCTGTCAACTTTTTAAGAAGAAGAGATTTCAAATTCCTCTGAAGTAAAACTGCACGTATATTTTATTGACAAGCATTTAGTAAGTTTAACTCCAATTTTGAGACATGTAAATTGCTGAATTCATCATAATTTAAAGTCTCCATTTAATTTATTTTTCTTCTCAATGGTTTTATTGCCATATACTTCACATATAATACAATTCTATAACATCAAGAAGGGTTGTGCAATCATCATCACCATTAGTTTTAAAACATTTTCTTCATTCTTGTACTCATTATTATTAGCTCCCCATTTCCCCCCAACCTCCACTGCCATACTGCCAAGGAACCTTAAATCTGGTTATTGTCTCCATATATTTCCCTATCATGGATTTCATACACATAAATATGTTTAGAAACAAAACCTAAAAACAATAACAAATATAAACATATAAAAGCCTCAATCATAATGAAAACAGAAAATAAAAAGAAGCTATAAAAGGTTAAATGGATCCTAAGGGAGATCAAATGCAAAGGTGCTAAAATTGAACCTAGATGCACCTGTAACAATGCACTTTCCAATGTGTTCTTCATGATAGCAAGGATGGTCAGAGCAGGGGCTTCAACCACATAGATATGCCCTCCACATTTTTTAAAAAACAGAAATGGCTTTAAAATGGGCCAAGAGGGAGATCCAATAATAAGATATTATGTTGTAATTTAACAATGTCTTCCATAATCAATAGACTAGAGAACGGTCTAATTAAAAGAAGCTGAGTAACACGAACCACTAGTTTTACTGAGAGGCCACGAGGAAGTCAAGTTTGGGCACTAATTTTTTGTAGGGTTAGAATCAAGGAAGCCCTTTGGAGGAAATGTATGTTGTATTACATGCAGTTTGCCATGCGTCCAGATGGACTCCGTGGAGCTGGGTTGGAGTGTTTGCTTTGCTTTGTGTGAGGGGAAATGAGCACCATAGTTCACCTGGATTACTCTGTAAAATTGCAATAGATATATCCTTATGGCATGGCTACAATTCTTTATTTCTAAAGGATTTTGCACTGGTAAACAGTTTGAAGACTTTGAAAATTACACTTTTGGATTTGTGGGGACAGAGTTTGCTATAACTATAAGAGCATAGATTACATTCATAGAATTAATAACTGGTGTATAAAAATGTTACTCTATTTTTTTATGTTTTAACTTACTCCATAAATTGAATTCTTATTTTACTTAAAGGCAAACAAATAAATAAATCCTTTAAATACTACTTAACACAGTTACTTCAGTACATATATGAGCGCTTCTGCAACCATTATTGAATAATCATAAGCAAGAATTCATTTGTGTGTGATATTACTAATATTCCCTGATGATTTCCACATCCTGTTAGGAAACCATTTTTAGAATGGACACAAAAATGTGTCTTTTCCAAAGGTTTCTGGTATTTCATTGTTTATTGTAAAATCTATCTACTCTTAGATTTTGAATTCTCTCTGAATTAAAGTTTAATCTTAATTCAGGTCCTCTGGTGTTTTCTAATCATCATATAAGCTCCTGTGGCTTTATGCCTTACATAGTCTATTATCCTGCTTGTCTCCATAAATTCCAGTAAGTTCTCAGAGGAACTTTCTATATTGGGGCAAATCTATCAACTTTTTGCTCCTTCAATGTGCTTATTTTAAAATTAGTTTTTTTGTTCTATTTTGAGTATTCATCAAAAAAGCTCAATTAAATATGCCATTTGTGATAGCTTCACAAAAACCTTGATCTAGATAAGTAACACTTCTGGATTTATGTTTTATAAATATGTGGTGGAAGATTATATTTTGTACAGACTTCTTTGTGAATTGTTCACATACTGAAGGCTGATAAGATTGTTCCATAGCGGTAAAGTCAGATGGGCAGACAATATGGAGGACAGACTCCAGAAGTTCATTTAAACTGCCAGTTCATAAAATCGACACAAGAGCGATCACCTTTACCAAGTCAGAGAGCTTGAGATCTGACCTAGATCCAAGAAAGCTTCTTGCATCGCAGTTACTCTTCTGCTTTTCCCAGCTTCAGATTAATGGCTTTCGAAACGCTTCCACTGTACTTTTTAAAATATAATGAACAAGATTCTACCTGCTTCTAAACATGTTTTAAAGTAGAAATAATTCAATTTCTCTGAGTAGTGAAATTTAACTTCTCCCCCTTCTTTTGACCATACTTATTTCTTCTTTCTTGAAATGTCAATTAAAGTCCTTTGTTTATTTTTTACTTAGGTTATTTAATTTTTTATTGTCAAGTTGTATATTTTATACTAGCTAGGGTTCCCCCAAATTCCCTACCAATTTGCAGGTTGTCTCTTCTCTTTGTTGATAAAAAAAGGATTTTTCTATTTCAGAAAGTGTCATTTATCTCCTAATTCAAAGGACTTAAATATATAAACTTAAGACCATAAAACTCATAGAATAAAACAGGAATGATGCTTTAGGACCTAGTTTTATAATAATGATTTTCTAACAAGACGTTGCATGCCCAGGAAACAAAATATAAACAAGTTTAATTAATTATTTGATTTCTTATGGTTATATTTTGAAATTTGTTTATATATTATGGATACCACTTCTTTATTAGTTTTAAAAATAGCAAATATTGTTATGATTTTGGGGTTGCATTTAAAATTCAGTGTTTAAGTGATACAATGTTTTTGTTTGTTATTTTACTATTACCCACTGTAATTTTTGTATTCAATTTTACTTTTAGAACCACTGATTATTTTTAGTTACTTTCATTTGATGTATGAAATGTGCAACAATGTTTTTATTTAAATTATTTTTGCATGTAGATTTCCAAATTCTCAAGTACCTGAGTATTTGTTAAAAAAACAAAAACAAAGCAAAAAGTTTTCATTATATACAAGACTGGTTAAAACGTTGCTGAAAATCAAAACAACACTTATTGAACAAAATTATGCAATTTGAAATAATTTCTTCTCAACATATTTTCCTTCTTTTTTTATTAATCAATTTATTGGGGCTCATACAATTCATCACAATACATAGATCAATTGTGTAAAGCACATCTATACATTTGTTGCCCTCCTCATTCCCAAAATCCTCTTGCCTCTTGGGTTCCCGGAATCTCCTCATTTTCCTTTTTTTTTTTTTTTTTTTCATATTTTCCTTCTTTAATTTAACAATTTTATTGACTTGTAATTCACATACCATTCAATTCATTGACTAAAATATTTAAAAGAGCTGTACAATGATCACTCAGTCAATTTTAGAACATTTTCTTCATTATTGTACTTATTTTTGTCAGCTCCTCATTTCCCAGCAACCTCTCCTGATGTAACCCTAAGAAACTATTAATCACATTGTTGTCGCTATTTTCCTCTATTCAGAGTTTAATCAGTATAATAAATTGAGAAATGAGGAGTGGTTCTAATCTGTAAAAGGAGAGAATATATTACAAGGCAAAATATGAAGATAGTATTATGATTTCTGAGTAGCTGATTATGAGTGGTGAAATTATCCAGGGTTATGTATGGGCCAAAGGCAATTTGAAGAGTCCTTGTAAGTGAAGAGTAAGGCAGATGAACAGAAACAGATGTGTGAACAGACAGGTCCACTGCTTTTGAAGATGGAAGGTGCCACAAATCAAGATGTGTAAGCAGCTCTCAGAACCTAGAAAAGGCAAGAAAGGAAATTCTACTCTAGAGTTTCCAGGAAGAAATGTAATCCTGATAACATCTCAATTTAAACTAATTTCAGTCCTATTATCTTCATAATTGTAAGATAATAGCATTCTCTGAAGTCATTAAATTTGTGATAATTTGAAATAGCATCCACCAAAATCAAATACAAACTTCCTAGAGCCATTGAGGCTGAATGGACCCCAAGACAATTACCCTGAGAACATCTTTAAATGTTAACTTAAATTTTCTTTCTCTTTAAGTTTTCTATGAGCCAATTACAGATTAACTGGTAAATAATAACTGCCTTATTTTGCAGTGCATTAATCCATTTTTCATTGCACTCTGGCTGATTGCAATGCCATTCACATCACCGGTATGGCTGAGGGGATTCTCTGAAGGCTTAATTCACATAGGGGTTCTGAAAATCGATTTTGGGCTTTCACTGCCATCTATAGCCTTCTGCAAACTGGATGCTCAGAATTTAACCTCTACACAGTTACCTCCTTGTAGTAGTTACATAATGTTGTGTCCGTTTGAGGATTAAGAGTGAAGGGGTGGAGTCTAACCTATCAATGAGGGTATAGCCAATGAGGCCTCTGTGTGGTCATGGCCTTCTTCTGAGGATTTTATGAACTCCTGTATTACCTCCTTGGAGACAGGAGACAGTCTTGCTCTGCTCACTCCCCGAGAGACACTCTACTGACAAGACACATGGCACTACGCCAATAGACCCTATGCCCTGGGAACTGGAGGAGCCATGTGGAGTCCCCTGCCAGTACTGAGATGTTTCTACCACCACTGGATCCACAAGAATTTGCACCCACTGACCTGTGATCTTCCTGCATTTGGAGTCATTGCATGTGTTTCATGAGTCTGAAGATTTATGGACTTGATCTGGACTGGGCTAGGACATTTTCTAAATATTCAACTGCTCTTGTATATAAAGTTCTTTCCTAAACACCTATGAATGTCCATGAATTTCTTACTATAGTCCACCCAGACTAACACATTATGGTACCTTGGGAGTGGGGTACTAGAGAAACAAATCATAAAGATGGAGAGTGGATGTCTGTTTGACCTCTGTCTCATGGCAGTTTTTCTTCTTTGGCTAGCCAAAAGTCAGATTTTTCCATGCAGTTTACTGGGTTGTTTCCTTGAAGGAATAGGGGATGTTAAAGTTTTGATTTTGTTTGATTTTTGCCTTTGGTTATTCCTCTTTGAAATGGCAAAAATGAACGTGATTAATGTGTATGTTGGGTTCAGAGGGCAAAAGTGCTAGTTTGAATTTCTAAGAGCTGCTTAAAGTAAATGGTTGGCAAAAGGTCGATATGGCTGACAGAAAGCCTAGATCTCGTTTGATCCCCTTAAAGACCTAATCCCATAGTCTGTGTCAATAGAATAGTTTAGATATGGATTAAGATAAACCAAATAAGGATTACATGTGACTTTTAAGAATTGAGATCAGTACCTGATTCTACTTTGTTTATACTGATTTCTTCTCATTATTATTGTTGATTTAAAGGATTATAGGGAAGTATGAAAATAGAGACCTGGAAGCCCACTTGCCTTGAACCATGAAAATTTGATCTTTACATGGGTTGAGCACACACCTGCAAAGAAGGCTCTGAAGAGATAAATCCTACCAGTGCTTTGGAGTATTCAGGATGTTTGTATTGGAAGTGTCTTGCTAAGGGGCCATTGTTGACAGGTTGAAGAAAAAAAGGAACTCTTTGGATTTTTGAAGTTTGAACTCTAGTAGTTTTTGTCCGAAGCTGTTAAAAATCTGGATCCCTGAAGAAACTCTCCGCTCTAGGACTGAACTGTTAAAGGGAGTCTGTGAGGCAAACTGAAATGCTTGCTAGGTGCCCACTTATATCCCCTTATTGAGTGGAAGTGAGAGAAATGCAGCAATAAAGAGAGGGATTGAGTATGCCCAATGACATCCGTGGACCTGATTTACAAGGAATTAGAGGAGAAGATGAGAGTGGGTTGACTGGTCTGAAGTCCATAACCTCACACCAGGGGCCTAGGCTTATTGAGAATTTGGGACGAGTCCATGGTCTAAAGGCAAGGTGACCACTGGGCACCCTGGTGAGGCTAAGTGAGGCAGCCCACATTGAGTTGACCAGAACCCAACCAACTAAAGAGAAGATAGTTGAGCCTGAGAACTGGTGCACATTGCTGCAGACTTTATAGATGGCCTGCCCTGATTTGACTTCGCTTATGGATGCAGATTTGAGAAGTTTCCAACTGGAATGAATATTCTCCACATCAAAGGATATGATCATCTGCTCAGAGCACTGGGTTGACGTAAGTAGACAGTATAGAAATTGAATACCCAAAACTAGGGGCATAAAAGTATGAAGTGGTTGGCTTATAAACTTTCATAGGTGGGGGAATATATTCATAGGATTATAATTTTAAGGTGTAAGTGTTACTTAACTGAAAATGTTAGGCATAGGATATTTTTGTTTTGTTCACTAATAAAATTTTATTTAAATGAGGGAGGCACATTTTTGAATTGTATGGACTTTAGTTTTATCCTATTAGGTACATATATGATTTATTATTGTTTGTTTGAATATTACATATAGCTAAAGAGTTATGTGAAAGTGTCAAATTGACAAGGGTAGTCTGTGGTAGTTACAAATTCTGGTGTCAATTTGCAGTTCAAGAGGGTAGGGGTGGAGTCTACCTTGTCAATCGGGACTAACACACTCCTCCAGTCTTGAAGTGTTAAATTAGATGATTTACAATCCATGGATCACATAGGTGGTGGCTGTTTCTCTTCTGACATAACTGACACTTCACTTAGATGACTGCTAATTTTAAGAAAAGCCTTTAAAACCTTAGACATTATTCTTTCTGATAGCTGACTTCCATCAGATTTCTTCACCACCCTTTACTATAGCACCCATATCTTCAGTGATCTATCTCTTCATGAGCGCAAGTGAAGAGTAGAGCCATGTCATAAAAACTAATTGAACCTACGGTAGAGCTTATGATTATGTGTAAGCTCATATAACCGTGGTCCCTGGTCCACTTTAGCGACATAATTATCTTTTATTGTGAAAATTTATAAGTCATCCCCATGGAGGCCAATCACCAAACCCTCCTTGGAAGCCCTGAGGTTCTGAGGCAGTGCTTCCACGTTCCTAATCATTCAGTGAAGAATTGTGCAAGCTCTAATTTTCACCACCTTGAAAACTCTACTGTGGCATGCTTGAGGGATTTCAATTTAGTTCCTTTCAAATGTTCTTTGAGCTTGGGAACAACAACAACAACAACAAAAACCCTCTGAAAGTACACTATCAGCGCTGTATGATGAATGACTTAGGCTTCTCAAAGAAACACTGATAGAGAATATTTGGTATACTTAAAGAATAGGAAGGTATAATCAAGATATAAAACAGTCTTTGGGGTAACTTTTCTGATATTTGTCCTACCAGGACATCTCTCTAATCTCCTAAAACTTCTTCATAACAAATTCTACTATTGTCTTGTGTCTTCTCAAAACAAAAATTACCAATATGATTTTTTTAGGAAAAATGGTCACCATTACCTTTTGGGCTTACCTCTGTCACTTGAATTTAATAGGCATAGCAGATCCCCTAGGAAGTCATTATTTGGCCAGACATTTTTAAGGCACTTTATGAATAAGATAAATGTATTACTGAGAAATAATGTAAACAGCTCTCTACTGATCAAAGAGACATTTTAAACACTAATTGTTTGGAAGAAACCTGTGCATAAATTAATTTTAATCCGATTGGCAATACTATTTTACTTATCCTTGTATGCCCTTAATTATGTTAAAGAATCTCCATTTATTATTATTTCCTAAGAGTTTTTATCAGGAAAGGTGTACTGATTTTATCACTTTTCTTAGGTTGAGATGATCAATTGATTCTTTCCACTGAAATTATTTATGTGGTGAATTGCATTGACAGCTTTTCTAATATATAACCTATGATAGTTTATATTTTGTGTCAACTTGACTGGGGCAAGATTATCATGGACTTGGCAGTTAAGACCTAATAATTCCTCTGATAGTATCTAATACAATGTAATCATGTCTGTATTTGGATCTGCTGTGAGCAGCCAATCCGTTACCAGAAGTTCAGTATGGGATGCCACAAGTTTACTCAAACAAAAGGCCTTCTCTGAAAGGAAGTTTCCTTGAGAATATGGCCTGCCTCCAATATAAAAAGATGCTGTGGAAAAGCTTTTTTGGTTCTTGCTGGGTCTATATCTTGCAACTGGTCCATCCTCTGACCTCTAGTTCTTTGGACTTAAGCTAGATGTCGACCACATTGCCTGCTAACCTGGGAATTGTCAGAAGGCTGCCATCTTACTTGCCAACATTGGATGTATCCACTTTTGTAGCCAGAAATTTGTCATTTGGCCTGTTAATCTTGCATCGACATAAACAAAAATAATCCTCCAGTGTGACATCATACTCATGGGCTTGGAACCTGCCTGTCTCTAAAGAGTGTGGGCCATTTATTTGATATGAATCTTTCCCTCTACATACATCTATATGCTTCACTGGTTTCGCCCCTCTAGAGAATCCAACCAAAATTAAGCACCCACTGAAGTCCTGATATGAATTCCATGTGGTTATCATGTAATATTGTTGTGATATGCTGTTGAATACTGTTGACTAGAATTTTGTTGAGAAGCTTTGCTTCTGTATTATTAGAGATAGCATTGGTCTATAATTTAACATTTTTATGGGATAACTTTACTTGGTTTGGGTATCAACGTCATGCTGATTCCTTAGAAGGAATGTCTATGTTCTAAAGGAGTTTGCATAAGAACAGTGTCTACTCTGATTGTTTGGTACAATTCCTTGGGTTTTTTTTTTCAACTGTTACCCACTGCTCCTGAGTGTTTGGTGACATCCTCAATCTTTAATTTAGTTAAGAGCATATTTACAATTTATATTTATATTTCTGCTATTTAGGTATGCAGTGTGTTTCCATTAATTTTCCCTTCCTTCTAGGTTTCTATATTTAGGGTGGTATATATTTTTTAGTATCATTCTGTTATGATGTTTTATCACTATTGGCTCCATTGTAATATAACTAATTTTATTTTGATTATTTTCTTTTCATTTTCCTTGACAATTTTCTTAGTGGTTTACCAATTTTATTAATTCTTTAAAGAAGCTATTTTTAATCTTGTGATTCTACTGTTTTTCTATATCATTTATTTCTGTTTATTTTTACTACTTATTTTCCTCTGCTAGTGCTAGTTTTCTTTTGCACTTTAAAAACCCAGAGACTGCCTGTACATACAGGAATCAAAATAGGCTGCTACTTCTATACTGACAGACATATACACCAATGAAATAGAATTGAGAACTCAAGAGTAAAACCATCTATCTATGGGCAGAAACTTTTCAACAAGAATCCAAAGTTCATTCAATAGTGAAGAAACAATTTCTTTTAAAAATGGAGCCAAGAAAACTGGATATCTATCTGTAGAAAAATGAAACAGTCTCTATGGTTCACACAGTACATTAAAAAAAACCCTCACAATCAATTACTCACTGTTTAAGATAAAATGGATAATTTCCTGGATGAAGACAGTGGTGCAAAATCACAAGATAGATAGAGATAGATATATGAAAGATCAAAAATAACTACACACACATGAAAAATATGACTGATTAGAAACAAAGACACAATCAAAGGAATACAAAGAAAACATATACTCAGGCAAAAATCTTTGGATAAAAATCATGGAAATGGTATGATCTCCAAATATATTGAATTTTCAACAATGCTACAATAAAGGGACAGATAATCCAACCCCAAACTGAGCAAAATTTATAAACAGATTAATCACCAGAGTACAAATGGGTTTTATAAAATGTCAAATACACACAGAAAGCAATATTCTTTCCCAAGAAACACATGAAAAGATGCTGTCAATATTAGCATTTAGACACATTTAATACAAATCAAAATTACAATTATATACCATTCCACCCATGGAAAAATAGCATGATCAAAAACAAACAAAACAATAAATTCTAGTACAGTTGGAGATCGGAACCCTTGTAAACTGCTAGTAGCATTTTAAAATGGTACAGCAATATGGAAAATGGTCTGGTGGCTCCTTAAATAGAAACACTATGTTCTGTCAATCCCACTCCCAGGTATTTCTAATAACAGTGATATGAAAACAGACTCCAGCATATCTATGTTCAATGCGGTATTATCCCCAAAAGAAAATACATGGAAACAACCTAAGTTCCCATTAATAGATAAGTAGAATAACAAATTGTGGTACACACATATTTAGGTCAACAGCATGCAGGAGCCATATCTGACTTCCTCTGCCTTTCCTATTGTTCTGAGGCAAGGATCAGATTTGCCTCCATACTCCATCCTTCTTCACCCGATTCCGACACAACCTTCCTCTCATGGCACTTGACTTGGCTGGGTGGGAGAAGTCATGGCAATGGTCGCACAGAACTCACAGACAATACTCACAATAAGGGGGGCTTATTAAGGGAGATAACAGATGATCACAAACCAGGATTCTCAAGTAGTAATGATACAGGTATTGGTCCATAACAACCCCTCTCCTCATCCTGCAGCCAAATCTCTCTCAGGTCCTCAGGCCTCTTCCTATCCAATCATTTGGTGAGAGTTAAAGACATGGATAGTAGAGCCATATTAAGAAATTTCATTCCACCACACATACACAGTTATAAAAATAAAGGACATTTTGCAAACATATTATGTATCATAAATTAATGTGGAGGACATAATACTGAGTGAAATAAGTCAACCACAAAAGGGGAAATGCTGCAGGATATTTTATAAAAAACACAAAATAGGTACACAAACAGAAAAATATTCTTTGGTGGTATTCAGGAAAGGGAGGTGGAAGAGAGGATCACTGACTAGATATGGACACTTATTATTTTTTGTGATAATATCTATTATCAGTAAAGTTTGCACAACTTGAATAAAGTAAATGATTATAATAATTATATAAGAAAATCAGACAATTTTGGCAAATATCTCCGTATATATATTTGGTTTGGAGGAAGGCTTATTAACCACCTGCAATATGCAAACAATACAACCTTGATTACGTAAAGTAAAGAAAACTTGAAGCCCTTGCTGATGATGACCAAGGATTTCAGCCTTCAGTATGGATTTCAAAGGAGTTAACATCATGATAAATGGAGAAAAGATTTAAGTTGTCAAGGATTTTTTCTTGTTTGGTTGCAAAATCAATACTGGTGGAAGCAGCATTCAAGAAACCGAAGGACACATTGCATTGAGAAAATCTACTGCACAACACCTCTTTAATGTGTTCAAAAGCAATTATTCTGAGGACAAAGATGTGCCTGACACATTGGTATCTTCAATCACCTCATGTACATGTGAAAGTTGGTCATGGAATAAGGAAAACGGAAGCCTTGGTATTGGAATTATGGGCCTGGCAAAGTATATTGGAAGTACTACGGACTGCCAAAAGAACAAACAGATCTCTCTTGGAAGAAGGAACAGCCAGATTTCTCCTTAGAGGATAGGAGAAATGTACTTCGAACTTTGAACACGTTATCAAGACAGACCAAATCCTGGAGAAGGAAATCATACTTGGTAAAGGAAAAGAACAACAAAAGGA
This sequence comes from Echinops telfairi, assembly GCF_000313985.2. Lineage (NCBI taxonomy): Eukaryota > Metazoa > Chordata > Mammalia > Afrosoricida > Tenrecidae > Echinops > Echinops telfairi. The sequence goes on along the minus strand of NW_022103903.1, from coordinate 16,381,892 downwards.
GAAAAGCCCTTGACAAGATGGATTAACACAGTGGCTGCAAGAATGGGCTCAAACATAAAAGCAATTGTGAGGATAGGACAGGATCAGTGCGACTTTGATCAGTTGTGCAGCAGCAATAACAATAAAAAATGTGTGATTGTTTACATAGTTAGATATATTGTCATATAAGTGCACAGGAAGACACATGTGAGTATATGGGTATGCCTGTGTAGGTGTATGTGTAGGCATATTCAGATACCTGTTTGTGTGTGATATATATATATATATATATATATATATATGATATTAATTCTTTGTAAAGTGATTATTACCACAATATCCACAATTGCAGCCTCTATGTTTAGATAAATATGTATATGTATGTATACACATGTATATATGCATATGTATGTATATGCATACATATGTATGTACATGTATACACACATATATGCATATATGTTTATATATGCACATGTATACACATGTATATGTGCATATATACATGTATATATGCATATATGTTTATAAACATATATGTGTGTATACATATATATAAACATAGAGGCTGCAATTGTGGATATTGTGGTAATAATCACTTAATGAAGAATTAATATCAGACTAACCCAAGCAGTTGAGGATCAAGGAGGCCCCAAATGTCCAACTCTTCTATGACACTATTTGGCTCCATTCGCCCCCACTCCTCCCTGGAGTCTGTTGCCTCATGTCCCTGGGTTCTGTGGATTGCTGCAATGTCCCACAGAAACTCAGGAATGTTTGAGGAAATACCTCATATGGCGGTGGGTGCTGTTCAGTTCAAAATCTGATGGTCAGGCAGGGATTAGCCAAATACTGGGTCCAGAGGGCTAGTTTTGTTCCTGGTTCTCACTGTTGATGAAATTGCATCCTCTGCTTCTCAGAGGGCTAATTGTGATAGACTAACAGGAATATCCTTACAACTACTGGTCACCAAGAAGGTAGGCCTAAAGGGGAACAGAGAAAACTAAGAAATTATTGAAACTAGGGGATATAGTATAAAGGAGTTCCTTCAGTTTGTAGACCGATATCATCAGATTGTTAATCTGAAACAGTGAGATACTTGGTGGACTAAAGGAGATTACTAATCTTCCTAAGAACCTACTAAAGACTGCAGTTTTGGTGCCAAAAAAAAGTCTCTGTACAACAGTCTTGCCTGGCATGTGTCTCAGAGAGATTGGCGGCAGATTATCAAGGCCTAATAACGGCCTGCCTTCTGCGGCGTTAGTTGCTCCAGATGTGGTATCCACAGTGCAGAATATGCAGCTGGATGAAGAAGACTGGCACTTGGTGACCTGCCAATGTTGTGTTCTCCATCTCAATCTTAGAAAAGAGTCAGTCACAATTTGCTTTAAGTTAGAAGAACCACAACATACTTTCACCACATTAGCCCAGCGTTACGTAAGTTCTTCAGCTTTCTGTCAGTTTGGTTAAAAGGGACTTGAACATAGTGCAGACATCAAGTGCAGTGATACATTGGTGATATCTTGTTAATATCAAACACAAAAGAACAGGTTAGGTTTGTAAACAATGGTGAATCACTTATCTAATAGAGGCTGGTTAATAAATCCAGCAAAAATCCAAGGAGCCCAATGGTGATGTTCTTAGGAATAACGGGGGCAGTAGGTACTCATCATATTTCCCAGGCAACCAGGAGTAAGTTACTGGCACTATCTAGTCCCAGGACAAAGCAGGAGGCCCCGAATTTGAGTGGTCTATTTGCATTTTGGAGGACTAATATTCCACAATTCCACACCTGTGAATATTGCTCATACCCACCCATAAAGCTACTCAGAAGAACACTGTTTTGAACGAGAGTTGGAGAAAGGGGAGGCGATGTTTGAGTTATGGAAAGAAGTCACATTATTCTTGCCTTTATGCCCTTCTGACCCACCTCCAGACAGGATTTTGGATGCGTCTGCTATGTGAACTGGAGCTCATGGTGGAAGTTTGAGAATGCTGCCTTATGATAATCATGAGGATTTTGGACTAGGAAGTTTCCAGCAGCTGCAGCACAATAAACACCATTAGGAAGGCCTGCTACTTGCCTGCTCCTGGGTATTGATTGAGATTGCCTCGATGGCAAAAGGACAAAAAATCATCATGAAATACACAGAGTAACTTGGGTGATGTTAGATAAGTTGCTGCTACCCGGAGTAGGTTCATAATCAAATGGAACAGTTCACATAATAACAAGCTATTGGAGGAACGCAGGATGGTACCCAATGCTCGTGAGCAGGTAGCCCCTTCCCCATAGATCCCTCCCTGGAACCACTGGAGAAACTGCCAAAGCATTTTGCAGCATGGGCAGTGTCATATGTACAACGTCCTGCTGACCAGCAGAGGGTTTCTGGATTTACAGGTGTCAATTCCAGAGCATTTGGAAAGCATCTGATGCAGGAAGCTGCTGCATTAAGACTAGAACATGGGATGATCTTAACTAAAGAAGGCTCAGGACCAGGCAGTGTGTCATTCTGTTGTGCCTAAAGTTGCTATGCATCAGAACTAACTCAGTAGCACCTAACAACCACAGCAACAACAATAACAACAACAACAAATCAAGAAGATGGAATGACACCATAGCTGCAATAATGGCTCCAACAGAACACTTATGAAGATGTCCCAGGACCAAGTAGGGTTTCATTCCGTTGTATGTAGTATTTGTATGAGTAGTCAGAACCCATTTGAGGGTACCAAAAACATGTATCACAATTGACTTCATGGCAGTGGGTTTTGTTTTGTTTTTTTTAAGTAAAAGTTACAGCTTTTAGTTCAAGCTGTGGCAGATAGTTACTAATCAAAAAGTCGTTGTGTGAATAAATGGTGATGTGCTGATAATAATTAAATATTACCAGTTTGAACTTACCAGAGGAGCCTTGAAAGAAAGGCCTGGTGATTAGCTTTTGAATGCTCACAACCTTGAAACCCTATGGCGTGCACCACACAGGTTTCCATGAGACAGAATCCAGGCCATGGCAATGAGTTAAGGCTGCTTTGTCTAATAAAGCACTACAGTAGAGTACTACTTTCCAGACACTTTGCTATGGAACTTCCCTCTTATGCTACCCAACTGAACCAACCATTTCTGGTTCTGTGACAGTCTGAATTGGTTCTTATCCATTATCCATTCATTCCATATTCTTTGACTATAGTACACTGTTCTCTTTCTGTTTCTGTATTTTTAAAATACCTATGTGCCCAAATAAATGCTGTATTTTATAGTCTCTCAGCATTAGATGTGGCCTTGTGACTAGTTTTAGCCAATTAAAATACCATTAACTTCTAGTCAGCGTTTCTAAGAAGTCTGGCTAAATTGGGAATAGAGTTGCTTGTGGTTGAGTTTTGGGAGAGTTGGGTGCCATAAAGTTGGTTTAGACCCATGGCAGGCCTATGCACAACAAAGCAAAGCACCTACTGGTCCTGGGCCATCCTCACAATGGTTCCTATGCTTGAGTCCTTTGTTGCAAGACTTACTTCAAGCCATCCCTTTAAGGCCTTACTCTGGGTAAAATAGAGGGACAACGTCAATTAAGACTACCATGACGTGGGTCAGGAGCATCTTCGTTCTCAAAGAAACCTCCTGGCTTTTCAATACTCTGAAGAGGTCTGTGTAGCAGATTTACCCAATGAAATGTTCCTGTTAATCTCTTCGTGTCTACTCATATGAGCTTTAATTGTGCATCCAAGCAAGATAAAATCCTTGACAACTTCAACTTTTTCTCCATTTATCATACTTGGTCTAGTTGTGAGAATTTTGGTCTTATTTATACTGAGTTGTAACCAAACTGAAGGCTGCAGTCCTTGATCTTCAGAAGAAAATGCTTCAAGTCTCCCCAGCTTTCAGCTAGCCAGGTGGTGTCACTGTATATCTCAGCTTGTTATGAACCTCTCCTCCAATCTTGATGCCACATTCTTCTTTATATAATCCACCTTTTCTGATTATTTTCTTAGCATACAAATTGGATAAGCATGATGAGAGTATACAAATCTAATGCACATATTTCTTGATTTTAAGCAATTGACATTGACATTGATTTTAAGCAACATGTCCTTGTTCTGTTCACACAATTGCTCCTTGATCCATGTATAAGTTCGAATGAGTACAATGAAGTTTTATGGAATTCCCATTCTTCACTAGACTATTCATAATTTTTGTGATCCACACAGTCGAATACCTTATGGTAGTCAATTTAAAAAAAGTTCAAGTAAACATATTTTTGACATTTCTTTCTTTAAGCTAAGTTCCACCTGATGTTACCAATGATAACCCTTATTTCCTGTCATCTTCTGCATCCAGCCAGAATCTCAGGCAACTCCCTGTCAGTGTACTTCTACAACCATTGTTGATGACCTTCAGCAAAATTTTACTTGTATGTAATGTCAATGACATTGTTCTATGATTGAGCATTCTGTTGGTTATCGTTCTCTGGAATGGGTACACATATGGGTCTCTTCCAATTAGCTAAGTAGCTGTCTTCCAAATGTCCTGGTATAGACAGTAAGCCATCCCAGTGCTTTATCAGCTTTCTATTGGTATTTCATCAATTCCTGAAGCCTTGAGTTTGGCTGATGCTTTCAGTTTTCAGTGCAGCTTGAACGTCTTCCTTCAGAACCATTGGTTCTGATTCATATGCTACATCCTGGGATGGAAGTATGTCAACTAGTTCTCTTTGGTGCAGTGACTCTGGGTATTCTTTCTATCTTCTTTTGATACTTCCTTCATCATTCAGTATTTTGCTCATAGAACCTTTCAATATTGTAACTCGAGGCTGAATATTTTTCTTCTGATCTTTCAGTTTCAGATAGGCTGAATATGTTCTTCTTCGATTTTCTAATTCTAGGAATTTGCATGTGTCATTATAACACTTTTCTTTGTCTTCTTGGGCTGACTTTTGAAATTTCTATTCAGTTCTTTGACTTCATCATTTCTTCTATTGGTTTTATCTACTCTAAAATTAAGAGAAAGCTGCAGTCTCTTATGCATTCCACTTTTATCTTTTATCCTAATTTACTCTTCATCTTGATGCTACCTTCCTACAATCTATTTTGAAGTCAGCCCATATGAATGTAAATCAGATAATTATCTCATTCCCCTTTGTATCTGTTTTTCTTGTTGTCCTTGTTCTTAGGTGACCTGGAGTTAGTTCTGACTAACAGCAACCCTATGTATAATAGAATGAAATATATCTGCTCCTGGGTCATCCTCACAATAATTGTTTGAGCCCATTGCCACAGCTGCCCTGGAAATCCATCTCCACAATTTCCTCTTTGGGGCTGATTTTACCAAGTTGATGTTCTTTTCAAAGCACTAGTCTCTCCTAATGTTTAAAGAATGTAAGAAGTCTTTCTGTCCTTGTTTCTGCGGAGCATTCTGTCTGCATTTCTCCTACCCCAGATTTGCTTGTGCTTTGGTAGTCCATGGTACTTCCAATATTGTTCTCCAGCACATAGTTCAAATGCATCGATATTTCCCTAGTCTTCTTTATTCAATGTCCAACTTTCACATGCATATGGGAGGATTGAAAATACAATTGCTTGGGTTAGACATTCACCTGAAACTTCAAAGTGACCGCCTTGACCTTCAAAAGTTTAAAGAGGTCTTTTGTAACAGATTTTCCCAATTCAAAGTGTCATTTTATTTCTGGATTGCTGCTTCCAAGAGTATTGACTTTTGATCCAAGCCACATGAAATCAATGACAATTAAAAACATTTTTTTCTCCATTTGTCATAATGTTATCTAACGAACCAGTTGTAAAACTTTTGGTTTTCTTTACATTGATTTACAATCAATACTGAATGTAGAATTCCTTCATTTTCTTCTACAAGTACTTAATATTCATAGGTCAAAGTTAAAATCCCTGTGTGACTGGCCTATCTCTATTCCATTTTCCCCCCACATGGATGACTAAATCTTTGCCTCAGTTGTCTACAGGCTTTAAAACCTTGTCAGACTTGCCAATATGCTTCCTATGCACTTCGTCTGTGATAAATAAGTCTTCCATACTCCATCTCTGTACAGTCTGCACCTCTGTCACAGAAATCTCAGTGTAAATGCCAGCTCTTTAAAGATAGCTTCCTTAATTAATCTAAGTGAAACCCAGAGTTATAAAGTAATTGCTGACTCATGGTAGCTCACGTGATGCAGACTAGAACTGTGGTGTTTTAGAAAACCATACGATTTTCTGTGGCTGTATTTTGATTGTTAGATTAGTATATATTTATTAAAATTTGGATTTTCCATTCAGCTACATACAGCATCTAGTCTACACTCCCTGCTATCGGGTTAATACTGAATTATAGCTCTTCTCCATGACTGATTAGCACTGCCTGTGTGAGTTTCCTAGACTGCAATCTTTTAAGGCCCTAGAAAGCCCCATCTTTATCCTGCCGGGCTAGTGGTTTCCAACTGCTGATCTTTAGGATGTCAGCTGAATGCAGAACTACTCACCACCAGGATGCCTATATAGTCTAGAGAGTAGAGGTAAAAGTGTATGGATTATGTAATTAATGATTAATGTTTGATTCATTATTAAGAGAAAAGTAATTTGATGCCTAATGGGAAAATTAGGAATGCAGCATGGTTTAAAATTAGGAAAGGTTTATGATAAAGTTGTATCCTCTCACCATACTAATTCATTCTCTATGCTGACCAAATCATTAGAGAACCTGGATTAAATGAAGAAGAATGTGGTGTTAGGATAGGAGGAAAGCTTATTAACAACCTTTGGTATGCAGATAGCACCATCTTGCTTGCTAAAAGCAAGGAAGACTTGAAAGACTCAGTAAGAATTACAATTCAATGTAAAGAAGACCAAAATCCTCCCAATTAGGACAATAGGCAGTATCCTGAGAAATGGAGAAAAGGTTGAAGTTGTCAAGGATTTTTTCTTACTTGGGTCCACTATCAATGCCGATTTGTGGCCATGTTGGAAGGCTAACTAATGTTCCTACATAAAGTTAGTCCAAAAAAATCACCCTTGAGGAGCACAGTTATATGAGAACTCTGATGAACAAGCCATAAAGGGGAAAATGACAGGTTTACAAAAGCAGAATCTAACATTTGCGTTCAATACAGAAGAGCATTAATAGAGTTAGTGGATGAGTAACAAACTAGAAGAAATGTTTATAATATCCATTATTTAGAAGATATTTTTAGGTATGAAATAAAAAGAATTTCTGCAAGTCAGGTAAACGTGACAGAAACATAGGTATTAGGTAGAAGAAAACAGTTGTTTAGTTTAATTTTTATCTCTGTATTTTTTCCTCTGTATTCACTATATCATATATAGGTATTCATTTTAAGGAACTTATCAATACACAAAATCAATTATGTCTGTGATGATTAGAATTATGTCAACTAGACACTCCTGCGTGAAAGTAGAGGTAGAGTCCAATCTTTCAATCAGGTTGTAGCCTGATGAAACCTCCTTTTAGGTGTGGTCTTTGGTAAAATGGGGAGGTACTAAGCAAAGCCCAGTTCTCATTTGCCCCTTCACCTTCTGCTGGAGCTGGATCCCGCATCTTCACCTTCTGCTGGAGCTGGATCCCGCATCTGGTTCATTGATCTCCTTTTGTGACACCTGCAAAATCCAGGAGCTGTCAGTAGACCACTTATCTTGGATTAATTTACCTTTGCATCCACCAGCCTGTGGCCCTTACCGTTTGTCATCACGTTTCCTATTCACTAGCTTTCATGGCTGAGGAGTCAGAGAAGTCTTCCACTCTCATTTGACTGAAAGACTTGAACCGGATGGAATGCACCGCTTCTATGATTGTGTTAGCATTTCTTCATCTAGAGAGCCCGACCTAACAAAATACCTGGATGGTTGATCTTTTGGTTAGCAGCCCAACACTTTAGATATTGTATCACCAGGGCTTCTTAAATATATCTGTAAATTTAGTATATTATACATGAAAAGGGATGTTATCGCTAACTAAATATACATATATATACAATTTAGGTCTAGTCCATAGAAAAATTAAAATAGAGCCTTATTTTAGAAATTCTAATCCACTCTAGTTGTTTTTTGTCAATATCCACTAGGAAATAAAAACTAACTTTTCTTATCAAAGATTTCAAAATTTCTTTGAAAAATATGTTTTCAAAAAATGAAAATATATGTCTATGCTTTCTTCCTTCCTCATGGCACAAGTATACTTTGCATGATGTAGCATATATTTTCATATTTTTATTAAGTTTTCAAATATATAGCTTGGATTTTATTATTTCTTTTATTTGCTACTAATTCTAAATTGGAATTTAGTTAATGTATGTTATTGTTCCATATAATAGGGTATTTCTTAATTCTCTAGAAAACTTTTGAAATCTAGAATATCCTTCTGCATGGGACTTCTGTACCTTCACTTTGAGTCTGTGGAATCCACACTGTTGGGTGCTCCTGTATAGGAGTATAGTAGAAAGAAATCTCTAAGTAGCAGAGCTGATTGTAAGCTGTTTTTCTTTATTCCAGTGTAGGGAGTGTTGCTAACAAAGTTGAGGAAATAAACAGCATACCCTAAAGAGAAAAGAAAAGTGGCTTTATTTTTAATCATGAGTGTGCTCAATTTTTAGGAAGTGTATTTATATGAACAGAGGAGATAGAACATTAACAGCTAATAGAGCAGACCACTAACCTTGGGGTATGCTTTGTGCTGTGCTATGAAAGGCAGTTTGTTTCAATATTATTAACAGTTCATTTTTCTACCAAGCTTTGAAACCCAGAATGTAGATGAACTTCATAGCAATTTTGAAGAAAATATATCATAGCTTTATAAAGGAATCTGGATCCTTGAGTCAACAGTAAAGTAAAGTAAATGGCACCTGAAGCAATGTCCCATATGGCAGTCACTAGCAATTCTCTTAGATGCTTTTCCTAAAATTAAACTACAAATGCTATAAATCATCATTCATGAAACCTGAAGGAAATATTGTTTGCCTAATATGGTGACACCTGAAGTGATATTCTAAACATAAGTGGCACTGTGTTTTCAGAAATAGAACACAAATAACATGATTGTGTACAAGGGCAAGAAGAAAACAAAACAAAACCCCCCTAACATAAAACACAACTTGCTAAGAGGAGTTTAGGTTGAGGCGCCATTTAGCTAATGCATAAATCAGATCTTCAGAATGGGTTATTATGTATACGACAGTTTTCTATTAATTAATTTTTAAATTTTTGTTTATTTCATTACTAAATAATAAGTAGTACAGATAGCTTAGAATGTAGAACCTATAAATGTGTTGTTTGGAAAGTAGTATTCCCCGTCCCACTTGCACTAGTGCCCTCACAGAGCCATTCTACAATCTCACATTTTGCATTTCCTTCTAGAAAGATTCTGTTACAATAGCAGGATAGCTATATATAGTAGGGCAGATTCAGCTGTATTCAATCTAAGGACATGGATCATTGTGTAAATCATAGACCTTGCAATTTTGTAATGCAGATGCCCTGCTATTAACAGAAATACATATTATACAGATAGTAACATAAACTATTCCTCAATTGCACCTTTGTTGTACCACTTATAGTATATTGAAGGCAATTTCATAGCAGCATAAATACAATTGGGAGCCTGGCAGGGTTAGCATTGGACTACTAATCAAAGAGTTGAACTCACCAGCTGCTCTTTGGGCGAACGATGAGTTAGTCTGCTTTCAAAAAGATTCACAGGTTCTGAAACCCAAAGTTGCAGTCCTACTCTATTTCGAGTGTCTACAAGTTTGAATCTATTTGACAGCAGTTAATATATATATTCACTGTGAATATATATATATACATATATATTTGCTAACTCCAAGATTACCATTTAACCTTGAAAGCTACACTTTAATAAATATACTTATGCATTTGTCTTTTTGCACATATATTGATATATTTGCAGCATAAACTCCAAGAATTATCATCTCTATTTCATATAACGAGTATATAAACCTTTGGTTTTTAAAACTATTGTCAAATTGGTTCCAACAGGTTTTCCAATTATTAGTACCATTTAAAACAGTGCAGTATTCAATTTTCAATTCCTAATTTGGTAGGTAAAATGGTATATCTTAATATTAAATATTTGTATTTCACTTAAGTAGAAAAATAATCAAATGTTCTGGATTGTGCTTCTTTTCTAAAACAAGTCTGTTAATAGACTTTATTCATTTTTCTACTGAGATTTTAATCTAATAACTACATTACTTATATATAGTTTAATCTAAATCACTGACCGCTCAATGAAAGAAAGGCTGGGCTAGTTCTATCCTGTAAGCAGTTACAGTCTCAGAAACACACAGGACCTTCTCAACAATGCCCAGTAGATTGGCTACCAGCCAGAATCAATTTGATGGCAATAATTTGGATGTCCTGGTTGATATATTAAGGGGAACAGTGTTTTGCTTGCAATATGAGTTCTAAAAATATTTTTCTCAGTTGATTGTTTTAATGGCACTTTGATTTTGTAACAAGTTTCATTTTTTAATCATCTTTTTTATCCTTTGTTTTGTGTTTGTGTTATATTTATAAGACCTCTCTAAGAATATTAAAAAATACCCCTTATTTTATATTTTTCTGAATTACATTTAACTTTGAAATAGTCTCTTAAGAAAACTTTTTAGTAAGTCTGGTTCTTAGAATTCAGTTTTTAGATGTTTTTGAAAACAATTCACTGGTATCGAGTCAATTCAGATTAATAGTGACCCTATATAGAGTTATAGAATTTCACTTTACCTGGGTGGACAGTCAAGGCTCATGGAAGCAACAGTCAAGAATACAAATGCTATACACATGCATTGGGAATAACTCCTGCACAGGACCCACTTAAAGTGTCAGACACATTTCTAGCCATCCGTAAAGCCCTATGGGTGGAATTTTGTATCCAGCTACAGATAACCAGGTGATTCTTCTTTGTTAGCACAAATCATGGATATCATAACATCTATGGTAAGAATAATAGATATATTTATTTCTATGTTAATTATTTTAAACTACATTTAAAATAATTCAATGTAGTTTAAAATACTTAACTACATTTACTTAAACTACATTTTAAACTATATTTCATTAATCATTTTGGTGGATAACCAAAACCAAACTCATTGCCATCAAATAAATACTGACCCAGAGCAACCCTATAAGACAGTGTAGAACTGTTCTGAGTTTCTGAAGCTATAACTCTTGAGGGGGGTAGAAAGCCCATCTTTCTCCTGGAGTGTGGCTGGGGTTTGGAACTGTAGATTTTGCCCAACGCATAACCACTATGTCATCAGAGGTCCCTGTTATTGGATAAGTCAGTGTTATTTATGTATTGTTTCCCTAATAAGTCTAACTCTCCTGGCAGCATTTAAGAGAACAGGGTTTTCTAGTAGAAAGTGGCAAACAATGGATGAATAATTAACTAGAAACTGTACACTCCTAAATTTTAATATACTTGCTTTATTAACCTAATCCTATATTTTCATGATTTTTGCCTGAAAAGCCCTCTTGTCAGAATTATTGATATAAAAAATGTGTAGTTTTTCAGGAATTCCCCACCACCATCACACCAAACTTGGGGGAATCTCAATTTGGTGTCCATTTCTGGCTCACAAGTAACATAATACTTCAGAAACTTTCAATATCTGTATATCTACCATTTCAAATTAGTACCAAAGTCCATTTACTTGCCATTATATTGTTTTGTTCATTGTGAAATATTTTTTATTACATTGACCTTATATAAAAGAGATATGGTAGAGTAGTTGGTTATGCATTGGATTGATAATCTCAGGGTCAGCAGTTCGAACTCGCCAACAGATCCATTGGGAAAAAATGAGACTGTTTGCTTCAATGGAGATTAGCAATGTTGAAACCTCTAGTGAGCAGTTTTCCTATGCCAAATATGGTTGCTGTGAATGGGAATCTATTTGGTGACAGTGTGTTTTTTACACATTTATCTGAAATACCTACTCTATTAGCTCAACTTCTGCAGGAAAGAGTTAAAAAGGGGATTTTTTGATAGAAAATGACAAGCAAGGGATAGACCTTCACTTTCTGAATGTCAAGAATTAGAAATAAAGAGGAAAAGGGAAAGGTGAGGTTGAATATCATTGGCTATATGCAGAGTTAAATTTTGCTTTGATTTGAGTGTGTGCGGGAGGAGGAGAGAAGAATTAGTAGAGAAATATGCAGTTCTCAAAAATAATTTCTCAAAACTTTAATTGTAAGTAAACATCTCTTTATATCACAAGAAAGCTAAGGACAATGTTGAGAACATAGTCTCCCCCCAATTCAGTCCCCCAAATAAAAATTAATCGGGAGCATCAATAGAAAGCAACTAAGAAAAAAAAAAAAAAAAGAAAGCAACTAAGAACAGTCCTGAAGTTCTCCGTTTATATTACCTATCCCTTTGAAATGCTGACTTCATGGGTTTTCCAAGCAAAGGACACGTTTGCAATATTTTCAAGTGACCATTCAAGTGGGTTTTATGAGAACAAAGAGAAGTGTATGCCAACATATGATTTCGGTATCCTTCCGCTTTCAAGACCAGCACTGCTCACAGCAGCTTGATAATCTGTGCCGATCCAGATGCTACTCAACTTTGTCAATCTGTTTATCGTCCAAGGAAAAGAGCGCTTTGTCGAGAGGACAGGTGGGCCAGCCATGCCCTGCTGACAAACAGATGTGCTGATTCTCCACAAGGTGTACCCTTTAGGGAAAAGAGCGAACTCGACATGCAAAAAAGAACATGGAACTTGGAGGCTGGACGCTGAATTGTTGCTATCAGAGACACTAATCCGGCATGAAACAGGCTGATGCACTTTCACTTCTGACACCGGGAAAGTGCCTCTGCAGTTCACTCAAAAGTGGTCAACTAGAGAGTTGTTCACTTTCTGCTAAGAATTCCGCAAAAAGGAGGAATAGAATGCTACAAAATATAAAGCTTAAAATGCTCTTCACTTCTGGCTTCTGGTGTTTTTGAAACTTGCTTAATAAAGCTAATTTCAGTTTTAACTTTTGTATTGATTGCCACTCATTTTCTGAGCTCTGCTTTATTACTTCCAGTTTGATAACTTGATTCCAGATGTTTGTCTTGATCCTTTTCTTTGTTTGGAAATGTAACTTGGAATGTCAGCTAATCATGACTTATCAGGGGAGTGACTAACTTCTTTTGCCTAAATGGTTGTGTTCACTGTAAGGTTTGTATTCCATTCTTTTTATGGGTTTTGATATTGATTTCACATTAGTCTCAATTACATAACATCATTCAATGATGTATGTGATAATCTGGATGTTAATAAATATGGCATTATTATTTAAATTATCATAGCAAAATAACACTAAAGAGAGTGTTATTTAGTTTTAGATGTTGTAAATTGTATGTTAGATCTAAGTGTTTGCATCTTGAAGTGTATTGCCTGGTTTTATTATGATTCACAATCTTACCTTAACAAATATTGATGTAGGAAGTAGGTAATGGATGTGGGAATTAAGTGCATTTTTTTCACTTTATTGTTTTCCTGAAATTGTGCTTCAGAAAAAGTGGATATTCTTTATTGCATGTTGTTAGTCTCTTGGGAGAATTGTAGCTTAAGTTACAAATTTGGGTTTAACTTGTATTTATAATCTGACAAAAACAGAGTTAAACAGAAGTCCTAACAGAAGATTCATGTTTGTAAAAGACAAGCAAGGCAATACTCTCACGTAAAGGATCATGACCTAATCTACTATTTTCAGCAAGAGAAGATTAACAAGGAGTTCTTTTCCGATGGCAAAATAATATACTAAACAAATAGAATAGTAATTAACCTAGGAGAAAAGACTCTAGAGAGTCTTTAATTAACTACATGTAATTCTTACACTTGACCAAAATACATTAAGAAAAGAATGTTATTAAAGGAATCTGAGATATGATAACAAAAGCATTTATTAAAATTATTTCATACAACTCCTTTGTAACCTATAATTCCACCAATAAAGTAAATTTGTTGCATTTAATGTTAACTGTTTTACAATTTACTTGTAGGGAAAAATGGAAGCCAATCACATCTGGTGCACAGACGCTGGCATGGCAACATATTTACCAACATATTGGAACCATTTTAAAAACCACTAATAATTACAGAGAGCTCATAACTATTGCTCACATATTCACGATGCGAACTACCCTAAATACTTCTTGTGTTTAATATTCACTTTGCATGGACAAATTAATGGAAATTTTATACATATCTTACAAATTAAGACAGAAATTACAAAGATGATAAATGCAAACATTTAAAAGTCTAGTACTGAGTGTTATTGTTAATACAACAAAAGGGTTAACATACCAAATGAGCTTGATTTGGAAATTCTCTATACTCTGATTGTAAGATGGCATCCTTTTGCTTTTGTTGTTTTTGGTTATGTGCTTTTACAAGTGATTGTACAAATGATTATTTTAGTTCTATTTAGGTTATTCTTTGTAATAACTATCCAAACATAAGATTGATATTTCGAAAATAATATTTTACATGAATTAGGATAGAATTCTGTAATTCATCAACATGTCATTTGAAAAATCTGAAAGCAACCTTTTATGTACTTAATTAAAAAAAATAAATTAGTAGGATAAACTACCACTAGGCAACAATTACATTTTAATTTTGGATCTATTACCTAGTTAAGAACTTCAAGCAAAAGGCATGATTTATTTATGGTTGACAGTAATGTTAGTGTAAATTAAAATATACATTTTATAAGATAGGCTGGATGATCAATCTGGAGAAGAAAACAACTGGACCGAGAGTTCCGGGGAGACATGGGAGGAGGGGAAGGTAGGGGGAAAGGAAGTGGTGCTAACAAACCCAGGGACAAGGGAACAACAAGTGATCCAAATCAGTGGTGAGGGGAGTGTAGGAGGTCTGGTAGGGCGTGATCAAGGGTTATGTAACCGAGAGGAATTACTGAAACCTAAATGCAGGCTGAGCATGATAGTGGGACAAGAGGAAAGTAAAAGGAAACAGAGGAAAGAGCTTGGAGGCAAAGGGCATTTACAGAGGTCTAAATAAAGCATGTGCATATGTAAATATATTTATATATGAGGATGTGGAAATAGATCTATGTGTATATATATATATAGGTTTGTATTAAGGTAGCAGATGGACATTGGGCCTCCACTCAAGTACTCCCTCAATGCAAGAATACTTTGTTCTATTAAACTGGCATTCCATGATGCTCACCTTCCCAACACAACCGCTGAAGACAAAGCAGGTGCATAAGCAAATGTGGTGAAGAAAGCTGATGGAGGTCAGCTATCAAAAGATATAGCATCTAGGGTCTTAAAAACTCGCAGGTAAACAAGTGGCCATCTAGCTCAGAAGCAACAAAGCCCACATGGAAGAAGCACACCAGCCTATGTGATTATGAGGTGCTGAAGGGATCAGTTATCAGGCATCAAAGAACAAAAAATCACATCATTGTGAGTTCACATCCCTGATACGATCGCTGAAGAGAAATGGGTGCATAAGCAAATGTGGTGAAGAAAGCTGATTGTGTCTGGCTATCAAAAGATATAGCATCTGGGGTCTTAAAGGCTTGAAGGTAAACAAGTCGCCATCTAGCTCAGAAGCAACAAGCCCATGTGGAAGAAGCACACCAGCCTGTGTGATCACGAGGTGTCGAAGGGATGAGGTATCAGGCATCAAAGAACCAAAAGTCAAATCATTGTGAATGAGGGGGAGTGCGGATTGGGGACCGAAATCTGTAGACAACTGGACATATCCCTATACAGACTGGACATCCCTATACAGGAGAGAAGACGAGCCAGTCAAGGTTCATTGTAGCAACGATGACACATACAACTTTCCTCTAGTTTCTGAATGCTTCCTCCCACCCCCACTATCATGATCCCACTTCTGCCTTACAAAGCTGGCTAGACCAGAGGATGTACACTGATACAGATTGGAACTGGAAACACAGGGAATCCAGGATGGATGATCCCTTCAGGATCAGTGGTGAGAGTTGTGATACTGGGAAGGTGCAGGGAGAATGGGGCAGAAAGGGGGAACCGATATCAGGGATCTACATATAACCTCCTCCCTGGGGGATGGACAACAGAAAAGTGGGTGAAGTAAGACATTGGACAGTGTAAGATATGACAAAATAATAATTTATAAATTATCAAGGGTTCATGAGAGAGGTGGGAGCAGGCAGGGAGGGGGGAAAATGAGGAGCTGATGCCAGGGGCTTACGTGGAGAACAAATGTTTTGAGAATGATGAGGGTAACGAATGTACAAATTTGCTTTATACAATTGATGTATGTATGGATTGTGATAAGTGTTATATGAGCCCCCAATAAAATGATTTAAAAAACAAACAAAGAAAAAGTAAAACAGTTGTACAAGCTCCAAATAAAATCATTAAAAAATAAAATAAATTATACATTTTAATCAAAATTAAGATATATTTATATACCATCTATGAATATGCATTAAAAGTAAAATAGTTATGTAAGGCATATCCTAAATAAATATATCAACATATATTTCATAAATTTTGATGATGTCTTATATAATTGGTTGGCTTAATTAATTAAGTTTTGTCTTCTTAGTTGTTTCTGTTTTATTAGATGAAGGATAAAGGACAACTCTCTCTTGATTCTCTTGCAATGTATCCTCTACTTGCAATCTGAAGATTAGCATAATTCACATCTACACCTATACTTTATTGTCTATTTGTTTACCAAACTCTGCACTCTGTCATTCAGTTGATTATTTTTAAACCTACTTTTAGTCTTTTTAAAATAAAATCATTTTACTGGTGGTGCTTACAGATATTATAACAATACATAAATCAATTATATCAAGCAAACTTTGTACATATGTTGTTATCATTTTCAAACCATATATTACTATTTTCATTACTGTTTGGAATCTGTGTGTAGAAAGTTCTCACTTGTACCAATGTACATATTCTGGTCTAGCGGGATTTGTTAGGTAAACTGTAGCCATGAAAGTGGGATGTGGGGGAGCATAAAAGAACCAGAGGAATGATGTATGCGTCGTTGGTATTATATTTATTGCACGCTCGCTGAATTGTCCCTTCCTTGTGACTCCTCAGTGAGGGGATGTCCAATCATCAACAGACGAGCTTTGGGTCTCCACTCTGATGCTTCTCCTTCACATCAATATAACTGTTTTTGATTTTCTGATACCTGATCCCATCAAGACCTTGTGACCACACAGGCTGGTGTGCTTCTTCCATGTGGGCCCTGTTGCTACCCTGCTAGATGGCCGCTTGTTTAACTTCAAGCCTTTAAGATCCCAGGTGCTATATATTTTAACAATCAGGCACCATCAGTTTTCTTCACCACATTTGCTTATGCACCTATTTTGTTTTCAGTGATCCTGTGGGGAAAGTGAGTATCACAGAGTGGCAGGTTATTAGAACACAGTGTTCCTGTGTTGAGGGAAGACTTAAGTAGAGGCTCAAAGTCCATCTGCAATCTTAAGAATTTAACATATAAATACATGTACATAAATCAATGCTCCTATCCATATATAATAATATATGTATATATGTACGTGCCTATGTTTATACTTCTATATATGGCTTTTGCCTCCTAGTTCTTTTCTCTGTTTTCTTTTACTTTCCTCCTGCCCCACTATCATTTTCACCCATCATTTGGTTCTCAACAATTCCTCTCAGCTACAATTGATCAAACCCCACCAGGCATTCTACATACCCCTTGCCATCGATTTCAGATCCCTTGTTGTACCTTTATCCCTGAGTTTGTTGGCTCCCTGCTCCCTTTCCCCTCACTTATCCTCTCCGATCCCCCACCCACTGCTCCCCCACAACAAACACACACACACACACACACACACACACACACACACACACACACACACCACAAACCATCTGTCCTATGGCTTTCCTTTTGGAATCGTTTGTCCTGACTAACTTATATGGATAAACGTATAAAAAGAATCATGAACAAAAGCCTCTAAATAGTTTCAGGTCTATCTGCTGACTTTTATGAGTGTCTTTCTACCAGATCTGCTGAGGTGCCAAGTACTGCACCCTGAGTCAGAAGTCTATTTTCAGGATTCCTCAGGGACTTTCTGACCTTGCTCCCTTGCTGCTCTGTTTTGCTCCCATCGTGATTAACCACTCTGTGAGGGCGTCATACCAGACTCACTTCTCACACTGTGTCTCCAGTTTTGTCCCCCATAGAGCTGTGGGCCAGTGAGGGATGTCATGTCTCGTGTTGGGGCCAGCCCTACAAGTCTTCTCTGTGCACTGGCTGCTTGGAGCAGGAATGTCAACACTGAGGCATGGTGAACACGGAAGGAGTCTCTCTCTCTCTCTCTCTCTGTCTTCCTGTCTCTCCCTCTCCCTCTCCCCCTCCCTTTCCTTCTCCCTCTCCCTCTCCCTCTCCCTCTCTCTCCCTCTTAGTTTTCTCTGGTCACCATAGCTCTGACTGGCTAGCTCTGCATTCTTCTCTGTTAATACAGTGCTCCATGCTGCTATGTTGGTGCCCTGGAATGAAGTCTGGCTTCTCACTCCCTCTCCTGTTGAGACATAAATAATACCCTTCCAGTGGATACCATCTTTTCTTTTTCTTCCCTCCTTTTTAGTTGGATGTCATGTGCATCCCTGGGTTGGGTTTGACCCCTGCCAGAGTGCCTGGACCTTGACCTGGAAATTATGCGTTAAATAACTTATTCTCTATGCCCATTGTCTTTTTCTGCTTATCTGAGGGGATTTGTGTTGTACTTGTCCTTTTGCGCTTGGTTAACCCCGCTTAGTATAACTTCCTCAAACTCTTCCCATGAGACGATATAATTCATCTGTTCATCATTGCTTTTTAGGGATGCATAGTACTCCATTGTGTTTATATACCAGAGTTTGTTAACCCATTCATCAATTGATGACATTTAAGTTGTTTCCAATTCTTTGTGATTGTGAACTGTGACACAATGAACTTAGGAGCACAGAGGTGCCATGGTCTGTTTCTTGCTTCTTCTGGGTATATGTCCAGTAGGGAGATTGCTGGATCATATGGTACCTTGATTTCCAATTGTTTCAGGTATTGCCAAATCAATTTCCATAGTGACTGTGCATACCTACAAGACCACCAGCAGTTGATGACAATTCCTATCTTACCACACCCCCTCAAGCATTTGTTGCTTTCTGATTTTTTAATGGAGCTATCTTTGAGAGTGTTAGGTGATATATCATAGCTGTTTTAATTTGAATTTCCCTTATGACTAATGATTGGGAACATTTTCTCATATGTTTATTAGCCATTCAGGTTTCTGCCCTAGAGAAACTTCTGTTCAGATCTTTTTCTTACCTCCTCAATAGGGCTAGTTGATTTTTTTTTTACTGTAGGCTAGCAGAGTATTATAGATTTTAGTAATAAGGCCTTTGTCTGAGGTGTCATTGCTAAAGATGTTTTCCCAATACAACATAACAAAATACCACTTGGTCATATGCCATCATTACAATTTCTTGTGTGTCCATTGTCACATCATTACAATTTCTTGTGTGTCCATTGTTACAGCTACTGTGCCAACTCATTTCATTGAGAACCTTTCTCTGTATTATAAACCCCATACTTTACAAAGAATGATGTCCTTTTCCTGTACTGATCTTTTCTGAAAACATGCCCAAAGTGTATGAGACAAGCATTCTCCATGCTCCATTCTCAAAAGGATTCTGGGTATACTTCTTCAACCCAGATTCGTTTTTGTTTATGTTTTCAATATTTTTTGCCAGCATCATAATTCACATGCACAAATTAATCTCATGTCTTTATTCATTGTCCACCTGTTACATGCTTATGAAGCAGTTGAAAATACTATGGCTTAAATAACACACACCTTAGTTCTCAGAGTGAGATATTCGCTCTTTAACTCTTTAAAGAAGGGAACCAACCGCAATGATGACTGTGTAACACCATTTGGGTGAAACGAGTAACAGAAGTGTAGGTGACTTGCAGGATATACTGGATGGGGTACGATATGGCAAAATAATGATAATAATAATATAAAATAATAAGGGTTCCTGGGGTGGGAGCGTAGGAGAGGGAGAGCAAAGAGTTCAAGAAGAAAGATAATTCTTTGAAAATGATGGTGGCAGCAATTGTACAATTAAGCTTGATCTAATTGAATTATGGATTGTTATAATATCTGTTAGAGCTCTCAATAAAATAACGTTAAAAAAAGAAATCTGCAGAAATACCTCTTTTGTTTTATTGATTGCCAGATCTAAGAGCATGGATTGTGGATCTAAGCAAAACAAAATAATTAACAACTTAAATTTTTTCTAAGTTTATTAAGATGATGTCTTCTGGCTCACTTCTCAGGAGTTTGGTTTTCATTACATTGAGTTGTAATCCATAATGAAGGCTGCAGTCTCTGAACTTCATCAGAAAGTGCTTCAAGTCGTCTTGACTTTCAGCAAGTAAGTAAAATTATGTCATCTGTATATTATGGGTTATTAATAAATTTACCTCTAATCTTCATTTAATCCAGTTTCTCAGATTATTTGCTCAATATACAAAGTGAATATATATGGTGGAGGCTACAAGTTGATACATATCTGTTTCTGAGGTTAAACCGTGCAGTATTCCCTTCCTGTGTTTGAACAACTACCTCTTGGTCTATCTATAGGTTTTACACGATCACATTTAAGTGCTCTGGAACTCCCATTCTTTTCAATGACAACTACAGGCTGTTATAATCTATAAAAATGTCTTTTCATAGTCAATAAACCACAGGTAAACATTTTCTAATATTCTCTATTTTCAGCCAAGATCCATCTTATATCAGTAATGATATCTCATATTTAAAGTTTTTTCTTTAATCTGTTTTGAATTTCTGGCTACTACCTCTTGATGTATCACTGCAGCCATTGTTGAATTATCTGTAACAATTTTTTTTGCATGTCCTATCAAGGATACGGTTCAATCATTTCTATATTCTGTGAATTCACCTTTCTTCGGAATGGGTTCAAATATGGATCTCTTCCAGTTGATTTGCCAGGCAGCTGTCTTTGAAATTTCTTGGTAAGGATGAGTGAGCTTCAGGTGCTTCATCAGCTTGTTGGAACATTTCAATTGATATTACATCAACTCCTGGAGCCTTGTTTTTCTCTAATGTCTTCAGTGATGCTTGGACTTCTTTCTTTATTACCATCAGTTTTTAATCATATGCTAGTTCTTGAAGCAGTTGAATGTGATGAAGTTGTTTTTGGTACATTGAGCCTATATACTGTATTCCTTCCATTTCATCTTTTTTTTAATCATCTTATTGGGGGTTCTTACAACTCTTGTACAATCCATACATCAATTATATCAGATATATATTGCCATCGTTCTTTTCTAGACATTTACTTTCTATTGAATCCTTGGGATCAGCTCCTCTTTTTTCCCTCCCTCCTCCCCATGACCCTTGTGGCCCCTTGGTAGATTATAGATTGTTATTATTTTCATATCTCACACCAACTGCTGTCTCCCTAACCCTCTGGTTTCTGTTTTAATTCCCACTGGAGAGAAGTGTGAGGTTATGTGCCATTCCACATAATTGATTGTTTCCCCCTTCCTCCCCTCCTTTACCCAACTTCCCCCTACCCTTTTGGCATTGCTATTCCAATTCCTGTTCCTGGGTTCTGCGTGTCATGAGCTTTATCTCTGGCTTATACCTATGCACATCCTCCGGTCTATTCCAGAGTGGGAAGCAGAACTGAGGTCATGATAGTGGAGGGTGAGGAAGCCTCAAGGAACTAGAGGTACATTGTATGACCCATTGGTGCTCTACTGCAACCTGATTGACTCAACCCTTCCCTGTGATCCTTCTGTGGGGGAATGTTCCATTGTCCACAGATGGGCTTTGAATCTCTGTTTCAACCCCCCTCATACTCACCAAAGTGTTTTTGTTATTTGTTTGTGGTTTGTTATGAACCTTCTGATGCCTGTTACCCTGTCCCGATGATACCTCAGGATTGCACCAGCTGGTGTGCTTCTTCCAGTTGCTTCACTGTTGGATGGCTGCTTATTTAACTTCAAGCCTTTAAGACCTCAGATGCTATATATTTTAATAGCCGGGCACATTCGCTGTCTTTACCACATTGGCTTATGCACTCATTTTGTCTTCAGCAATTGTGTGTGGTGTGGGGAGGGGGAGAAAGGGGTGAGCATCATAAAATGCCTTTTTGTTAGAACAAAGTGTTCTTGTATTGAGGGAGGCTAAGAGCTGAGGCCTGTGGCCTATCCTCAGCCACAGTGTATTGCCTTATATATATATATACATAGGCCAATCCCTCTATGTTTATGGATTAATGTGTTTACAAATGTACACACCTCTGTTAATATCTCTATCTATATCTTTGCTTCCTAGAGCCTTCCTCTGTTTCCTTTTGCTTCCTCTTGCCCTACCATAATGTTACCCCTTCTTCCACCTCTTAGTACTTCCTCTCAGCTAGACTGGTTGCTCTAATACCCACAGGATCTCTTCAAACTCATAGTTGTTGGTTTTAATTCCCTAGTTGTTCCCCTGCCTATGGCGTTGTTTGCTCATCACTCCCTTCCCCCTGCCAACTTCTACTCCCAAGACACTCCGGGCCATTGGCCCCATGGTTTTCTCCCCAAGCTTGCTTCCCGTGTCTTATATAAGTAGGCAAACCAGCATGTATTATGCCAAATAATAAGCAAACTAAAGATTGAAAAAAAAATACATATTTCCAGGTCTGTCTGATGACCTTTATGAATCTCTGCCCCCTGGTCCTGGGGGAGTCTGGGGGCTGATTATCCTAGCCTGCAGTCTATTTTGGGGGTTCTTTAGAGGCTTTGTGTATTGACTTTGCTTCAATTGCTGATCTGTTAAGCCCCATTCTTGGTTTATCCTGCTGTGGGGAACTCAGGCCACATTATCTCTCCGCCATGTGTCCACATTACTGTCCTCTGTCACAGTATGCTCCAGTTATGGGACAATATATCTTGAGTTATTGGTGGTCCTACAGTCTTCTCTGTTCCTTAGCAGTTCAGTGGAGGGACATCATCCCTAAGGCTAGGTGTGCCAATATGGAGTCTAGACCAACTATCCCTTTCTCTTTTTCCTTCTTGGTTTGCTTCCATGTGGGTGTGGTAAGTCAGCTCCATCTCCTCCCTGAAGGTTTAGTGTTGTTCTCTATCACACATACTTCTAGGGCGGGGGTCAGATTGGCTCTGAATGGAGCCATCCCTATAGCACACTATTTTCATGCGATCCTCCATGTGGTTATGATGCCCTCCTGGTTTGATACACCGTTGTGGGGTCTGTATGCATACACGCTATATGGAAACGTAACCCATAGTCTCCCCATGGGTGAGTTAGTGTCCCCCATACCATCATCTCAGTTTCTCCCCCTCCTCCCTTTCTTCCTCCTTCTTCTCCCCTTTCCCCTTCTTTGTGTTGGATTAACATGTGCCTCCTTGGGTTTGTTCCAGCCTCCAACCAATTATTTGTGCATCCATCCATATATTGTGCAATAAATGTCTTTTCTCCAATACCTACTGTGTTAATTAAAGTTACCACACGGGACTCCTGTTCTACGTGTCTTTTTGTGATTGACTGACCGTGCTTAGCTTAATTTCCTCCAGCTCTTCTCTTGAAATGTGTTTCATATGATCACCTGTGCTTTTCATTGCTGAATAGTACTCCATTGTGTACAAGTGCCAGACTTTACTAATCCACTCATCTATTGATGGAAATTTAGATTGTTTCCAACTCTGAGATTGTGAATTTTGCCGCAATAAACATTGGGGAGCAGACACCAGTCGGGGTTTATTTCTTACGTTTTCTGGATATATAAGCAATAGAGGGATAGCTCGGTCATAAGGTAGATAAATTTCCATTTTCTTTAAATATCGCCAGATTGCTTTCCACAGTGGCTGTTCATATCTACAGGACCACCAGCAGTGGAGGAGAGTTCATATTTTGCCACATCCCCTCCAACATCCATTACAACTCTGATTTCTGATTTGAGCTAACCTCAAGGGTGTTAGATGATATCTCATGGTTGTTTTAATTTGCATTTCTCTTATGGCTAGTGATTGGGACCATTTTCTCATGTGTTTATTGGCCATACAGGTCTCCTCCCTAGTGAAATTTCTTTTCAGTTATTTTGCCCACTTCCTCAGGAAGTTAACTGTTTTCCTCTTTTTGCAGGCCAAGAGGGTATTGTAGACTTTAGTAATAAGCCCTTTGTCTGATGTGTCATTGCTAAAAATCCTCTCCTAGTGTGTGGGTTTCCTTGTTACCCTCTTGGTGAAGTCTTTCGATGTGCACAGGTGTTTTATTCTTATCAAATCCCATTGTCAATTTCCAGTTCACCTGTGTATATACCCTTCCCTTTTGTGGTGAGCTTATGTATTCCCTGGGACAATGATCTTAAGTTAGTCCTGATTCCTTTATTGATGGTCCTGATGGTTTGGGATTTTACTTCTAGATCTGTGATCCACCTTGAGTCTGTTCTTGTGCATGGGATGAGGTAAACATCTTATTTCATTTTTCTACATGTGGATATCCATTGTTTCCAACAACACTTGTTGAAGAGGGCATCTGCCTCCCACTTGATACCTTTAGTGCTCTTGTTGAATATAAGTTGTTTTTAAGCTAGGGGTTTTATTTCTGAGTTTTCTGTTCTTTTCCATTGGTCTGGCTACCTGTCATTATGCCAGTACCACATTGTTTTGACCACTGTGGCTGTGTACTAGGTGTTAAAAATCAGGTAAATTGAGTCCTTCGACTTTGTCCTTCTTCTTGAGTTCTTTGCTAATTCTGGGTTTATTCCCTCTCCATATGAAATTGGTGATCAATCTTTCCAATTCTTTGCAGAAGGTGGCTGATATTTGAACCGGAATAGCGTTAAACTTATAAAGTGCTTTGGGTAAAATTGACATCTTTACTATGTTGAGTCTTCCAATCCACGAGCATGGGATATTTTTCTATTTGTGGAGGTCACTTTTGGTTTCCTATAGTAGGGTCTTGTAGTTTTCCTTTTATAGGTCTTTAGGATTTTTGGTTAAATATATTCCTAGGTATTTTAATTTGTTCTTGGCTAAAGTGTAGGGTACTGCCTTCTTGATTTCCATGGTCCTGTCTGATGTAAATAGCAAACCAATAGACTTCTGTTGTTGATCTTGTATCCTGCAACTCTTCCATATTCCTAGATTGCTGTAAGTCCTCCCATTGTGCTCTTAGGATTTTCAATATACAGAATCATGTCGTTTGCAAATAGTGAGTGTTTCACCTCCTCCTCTCTCAGTTGGATATCTTTAAAGTCCTTCTGTCTTCTGTTGTTAGCTAGGACCTCCAGTATAATATTAATAGAAGTAGGGACAAGGGACATCCTTGTCTGGTCCCCTTTTTCAGTGTGATTATTTGCTTCTGTTCTCCAATAACTATGATGTTGTTTGTTGGCTTTTCATAGATAACTTATATTAGCTTGAGGAATTTTCCTTCCATTCCTATCTTCATGGAATTAATTAGGAATGGGTTTGGGATGTGTTCAAATGCTTTTTTTTTACGCATCTATGGATATTGTCATGTCGTTCTCATACTTTTTCTTATTAATGTGGTGTATAATATTGATGAATTTTCGTATGTTAAACCACCCCTGCATCCCTGGGATCAATCCTACCTGATCATGGTGGATGATAAGTTTTAAGTACTTTTGTATTCTATTGGCCAATATTTTGTTAAGAATTTTTGCATCTTTGTTCATTAGAGATATCAGTCTTTAGTTGTCTATACCTGTGGGATCCTTGCCTTATTTGGTTATCAAAATTATACTGATTTTGTAGAATGAGTTTGGAAGTTTTCCATCTTTTTCTATGCTCTGGAATACTTTGTGAAGGATTGGTGTCAGCTCTTCCATGAATGCTTGGTAGAATTCCCCTGTGAAACCATCTGGTCTGGGGGCTATTTTTGGGGGTGGGGGTGGGTAGCTTCTTGATAACCATATCTTAATAACCATTTCTTCTTTTGCTCTGGGTTTGCTGAGGTTTTGACCTCTGTCTGGGATAATCTAGGGAGGGATTGTTTTTCTAAATATTGATCCATGTCTTCCATGTTTTTTAATTCATTTGAACATAGTCCTTCATAGAACTTTGTGATTATCCTTTTAATCTCATTGGGGTTTGTTATGATTTCCCCTGTTCCATCCCTCATCCCGGCTATTGATGTTTACTCCTTCCTTTCCTTGTTAGGCTCACCAGCGGTCTGCCAATTCTGTTGATCCTCGTGTCTTGTGTTTTGGGTGTTTTCCTATGTCCCTTCATATAAGTTCACTGCGTTTGTGTGGAGGGCTTCATTCCTGTCTTCTTTTCCCTCTGAGGCTCTGTTATCTTGGAAATTGTCTGCAGATTGACTTCTGGATAGATTTGGGCTATATGGTGGTCCCCTGCTTGTGCTTAGTCCATGTTGGTCCTCTGACCATAGTGAGTCATCCAGTATCTTCCACAGGGTTGGGTATCTCACAGCATATTCTTTGAGTTTTTCCTTGTCCTAGAAACCTCTTATCTCCCCATCTAGCTTATTAGATAATTTGGCTGGGGAAAGGATTCTTGGGCAGGTGTTTATTTTTGGTTTTTTGTTTTTTTCTTTCAGCTTTTGCTCCTCTTCATGGTTTCTGGTGATAGGTCTGAGCATATTCTTACATGAGCTCTGTTGTATGTGACCATCTTCATTTCTCTTGTTGCTCTTAAATTTTTTCTCTTTTTCCTTGAAGATGGATATTTTATCTATTATATGCCTTGGTGAGTTTGGGGATTACTCTAGTTGGTGTCCTCTCTGCTTCCTATATAAGTGTCCGATTCACATGCATTAAAGTGAGAAAGTTTGCTTCCTGAAATTCCCTCGCTATTTTAGCTGTTTACTTGTTCATAGTGTCCAGCTCTGGCAGGCCAATTATTCAAATATTGTACCACTTCATAGCATCTGTCATTGATCTCCGCTTATCTTCCATCTCTTTTATTATCCTATTTGACTGTCTCTCTCATTTGCTGAGGTCTGCCTGGGTGTCTTCAATATCACCAATATAGTTATCTGCCTCCACTAGTCTAATTGTAAATTCCATGATCTTGTGTGTAGCTGCTGCTACCTCATCCATTCGCACCTCTAGTTCCCTTTGGTGCATGGACTTCGCCCCCTCTATCATGGAGTTCATCCCCTCAAGAGTGGACTTCATCTTTTCTATCATTGCATCCTTATTCTGTGTTGCTTTCCTCAACTCCTGTATTACTCCAACCAGCCTTCTGAAAATTTATTTTTGTAGCAGATCCACGTCTGGTTCTTCTATGGGTGACATCAACTCTGCTGTGGTGTTTGTCTTTCTGAGTATTTTTATTGAGAATGATGCGGTTTACTGCCGCTTTCTTGACACTTTTGTGGAGGTAGGTGCTATGTTTCGGGGAGACCAGGGGCCCCTGTGCTTTCTCTGTGTTACTGATAAGGGTGCTTTCGTAGGCTCCTTGTGGCCTACTATAGAAGTGGGTCATACTACTGTGTAGACAGGGTTCCAAGAGATTCAGTGGCCAACAGTGATGTGGAGTTTCAGTGACTGGAGTAGGGCTGGAGCTTGTATGTACGCCCCTGAGCTGCTTTGAACTGGGCTGTCAGGCCATGATTAGCTGCCTTTTTTCTTATTTAATTTTTAATCTTTTAAAAAGATGCCTAATACAAAGCAAAGGTGGGAGAGGCCTCACTGCCATGTGAGGAGTGCTGACCTAGGGCGAAAACAATTCCACTGATATGGTGCAGATATCCGGGGAGTGCCTGTGCAGGGTGGAGGTGCCTGGCACTGGTGGGGGCAGCTGCCTCATCAATGGGCAGGGAACACTGCACGAGTGTGGACAATCAGCTGCTGCTGTGTGTGGTGGGAGTACAGGAGCCCAGTGCGGAGGGGGAGCCAATCAGCAGCAATGGCTGCATTTGGGCCTGAGGCAGTCTGGCCCACATGGCCTGGGAAGCCCCTGGACCCGGGTTGCTTATCCCCTGGGTTCTGGAGCCAGGCTATGTATGGGGGACGTGTGATCTTCAGACTCTTTCGCCCACCCCACGAGCCTGGGATGCTGGGGAAGTTCTGAGCCAATGTGGACCTGAGTGGTGCAGGGTGGCGGCAGGCGGAGGCAGGGAGGTCTTGGGCCACCAAATGGGAATGGGCAGGAGCACATGGGAGCTGTCATACCATGACTGGAGTGTGAGGGAGCAGTGAGTGTTCAGGCCTCCACGGGGTCGGGAGAGGAGTGCGTAGGTGCAGTGTAGGCCAACTCTGGCAGCAGAGGCGCAGGTTTGGGCCACCACAGCGGGACCAGGCAAGATTGCACGAGATGCCACAGACAGGTTTGCAGGTGGAGAGGTCTCAAGCAAGGATGCGGGGGGAGGGGTTCCCCAGCCACAGTTCACCTAACCCACTGGAGATAGACTGCAGGTCAGTTCCTGGGGCTCTGGGTGAATGAAAGTAGAGATCGACCTTGGTGGCACATTGCTGCCATGTGGAGAGAGGGGAACCACGGGAGAAGTGAGCAGCTCTCCTAGGGGAGTGCTGTGATGGGCCACTGCTGCATAGGCGTCCTGTTACAGCTGTGTGCATCTCGGCAGGGCAGCCAAGCAGCCTGGAATGCTGACCAGGTCTGAGGTTGGGAGGGGGTGGGCAATTGGCGACCACCACAATGGTTGATTGCAGGAGCAGCCCAGCTGGTCGAACCAACATGCCCCAAGGGTCAGATCTCAGATCTCTAGAGGCTCTACCTAAGGACAGATGTGTGGTGGGGTGCCTTGTGGCCAGGGGAGGAAACCAGGGTAGTCATCGGGGTCTTCTCTCCCACCAGAATCCTCCCACCAGTTCTCCTGGACAGCAGACCCACCATACCTGAAAGAGCTCTTAGTATGTGCTGCTTACCTGGTACCATCTCGACCCCTTCCATTTTATCTTATTGCCTTCAATAATTCAATATTTTGGCCACAAAATCCTTCAATATTGCATTTAGAGGCCTTAATTTTTTTCTTAAATTATTTTAACTCTAGATATAGTGAGTGTTTTCTTCCCTTCTGATTTCCTAACCTTAGGCCTTTATATAGATTATAGGTTTTCTTCTTGAACTGCCCTTTGACGTTTCTTGTTCAGCTCTTTAACTTCTAAATTTATTTAAAATCACACTAGCAATGTTATGACATATCTAATGTGAAAATTGATATTATGTTATTATAAAATCCTTCTGTTTTTTCAAACTGACATATTCAGAATGTCTTTTAAAAATTGTATTCGCTATTGGTGTTCTTTCTATAACTTGTTTTTAACAATTTTTGGGGGGGGCGTTGGGGGGATTTTATTTCTTTTTTTTTTTAATTATATTTTGGATGCTTATCCTTTTTATGGAAAATTGACCTGTATATCGATCAGTATGTTATCATTTGTATGTCAATATTCCTAATTATCATAAGTAGTCTATCACATTTTTTTTGTTTCCCAGTTTACTTTTAGTGTTTTGGAGTGTAAAGATTCATAGTTTAATTTGTAGCTGTCTTCCTTTAGATATATTTTCTTTTATACAACATATGCTATTTTAGTTTCATATATTTCATATTCTTCTTGGGAAATTATTTTGAGGATGAAATTATCTGGATAAAATTGTTCTTTTCACTTGAAACATAACATGTAAATTCAAGTAAATACATAATAAAATTCTATTTTAGTTTCATATATTTCGTATTCTTAGAATACGAATTTCTGAGGGTTATCTCTGTTAGTACAGAGGGTTATGTACTGGGCTGTGAATCAACAAGTCAGCATTTCAAAAGCACTAGCCACTCCAGGATAGAAATAAGATGGTTTCTTCTCCCAAAGATTTACTGAATTTCTGTCCTGGAAACTCACAGGGTCAGTTCTATCTTGTCTTAAGGAGTCACTTTGAGTCACAACCGACTCAATGGCAATGAGGTTGATTTTTTGGAAGAATTATTGTGTTTGGCAACACAATAATAAACATCAAAATAAATAAAACTATTGTCATCCTATGTTTGGGCTCCATCTCTCTTGTACATGAAATATAACTGAAGCTTCCAGGGTTCTTCATAAAATGCTTCATTTTTTAACCAAATATTTTAATCAAAACCAAGTTAAAAAGATAAAGCATAGAAAAATGAAAAATCCAAACCCCAAAAGCTCAATAATAAAATTACTTACATTCCATTTGCCTTTGCATTGTTTTTCTTACATTATAGAAGCAAAATATGAGTATCATTTTAGTTAGTGCTGTGGACAGATGCTATTTAAAGGTGTTCCTTTATTTTACTATACCCTAGGTTATGTTTTTGCTTTATGCAACCGCAGTGAAGATACTTTGTTAATATATGAGTATAGACAAAATGAAAGAAAATTAACCATCTGCAGTACATGAGAAAAAGTAATTTAAACTCACTTCTTATCTTAGACATGCTACTCAGTTTCGATAGCTTACAACTTATGAGGAAATTATTTTGAGGATGAAATTATCTGGAAACAATTGTTCTTTTCACTTGAAACATAACATATATATGCAAGTAAATAAATAATACTTTTAAAATTTCAGTTACATTTGTGATTATAAATTCTATTGTAGAGTATGATGTGAGAAAATAATGTTTCATAAGATATAGCCTTCATTTAAATAAAAATATTCTCAGAAGAAGCCATATTTATCTGAGTCTTGAAGAATAAGTAAGAATTTTCCAGAAGTAAAGACTAAGTATTTGAAAGGGTACATATGAGGACCTAAAGCCGGGGGCTTAAGTGGAGAGGAAATGTTTTGAGAATAATGAGGGCAATGAATGTACAAATGTGCTTTACACAATTGATGTATGTATGGATTGTAATGAATTGTATGAGCCCTTAATAAAACGATTTGAAAAAAAGGGTATATATTTTTTCAACTAATTGAACATAGATAAAAATATATACATATATTTGATTGACCATCCACTCTACTAGAGAGCAGGAGATAGACTTGGATAGAGAAAATACAAGGTAAATTATTTTTTAAGTTGTATAAAAAGTTTTCATCAGTAAACAATTGTACTTTTAGTGGAAGTTAAGGAAAATCCAACAAGACAATGTTGGATTACAATGAGATCTAGAAATGCCAATAAAAGAAATCAAGCAGAGAAAATTCAACCTCCAAATTTCAAAGCTAGGATTATACAGTGAAAAATCTAAAACTAGGAAGGCAAAAGTTTGAGTGATAATCCTACCTCACTACAGAGAAATGAAATATTTGATATGGCTCTTCCAGTGATAGTTTTTGTTACTCAAACCGAATGACTATTTCTGATAGGTCTGGGTAAGTGAAAGTTGGGGAAGATATAGATACATTTCAGTTATGATATATAAGTGGAGCTAATTATGATTCCCTTCATGCTGGTTATTAAATGAGTCATATCGGAGCAGGAAGAGGGGTGATCCCTAACAGCAAGAAAGAAGAGCCTGGGGTGGAGTGCTTTCTTTGGATTGAGTTCACTTCCCATGGAACCTCCTTGATCCATAAGATAACTGTGACATCAGTAGAGTAGACAAAGACTGGCTGTGCAGCAGGAGAAGCAGCAAAACATAGAGCCAAAGTATGGGACAGACTGGTGGACTTCCCAGCCCACAAAGTCAGTACAATTGAATGCCTTCAGCAAAGAGGCTGGCTTGTGGTGTTGGGTTCTTCGGGCACGTATTTGGGAGAACTAAGCTATTGATGATCCACAGAGCTAGAATTGAGTGCTTTGGAGCTGAGATTTATGGCAGAATAGCATGCCTTTCAGATTTATTGACAGCACTAACCAAAATTTGTAATAGTGCAGGAACAGGAAGAGGCCAACAGGCTCTGTGGCTGAAAGACCAAAGTCCAGAAAGGAGCTTCCCTGAGGGCATAACTGAGCAGACACTTCCGTGTGTGAACAACTATAACCTGAGCAGTTCTCTCTTGAATTTTAACCAGTTTACTTCCCTTATAAAGTCCACACTAATACATATGGTCTGTGAGTACTTTGTGGCTATTGCAATGAATTGTGGTTATTTTCATCTAGGTTTAATATGCAACTCAGGGAAAGATGTATTTGTAATTAAAGATGATGCAAACAAGTCTTAAGTTATTGCCTGTTTAAGTTAAGCTAATTTTTGGTACAAATATGAAACACAATCCAGACCACTGCTCTCAATCAGATTCTAACTAATAGTAGCTTTTTATCGTATAGATTAGAACTGCTAATAGGGTTCACCGAACTATGTCTTTATGGAAGCAGAACCTTTCTCCTATGAATAATTCATTGGTGGATTAAAACTGCCAAGTTTAACGTTAAATTAACCATTCAGAATTTAACCACTGTGCCACCAGAGCTCCTTCTAAAAATAAACATGATTAAATTTGGTTGAATTGAATTAACTTAAATTCTATCATTCATAGAATTAAAAGATAAAATGAAACACTTATTTCGATGGAAATAATGAAATGCTTAATATAATGATATAATATGATTTTTTTATAAATATCAATATTCAGACTGAATTATACATGAGTTGTTAAGTAAATGTTTATTAGCTAAAAGACATGATGCTCAATTTCTCTAGATTACGGGGAACCTGGTACACAATAAAATAAAAATTATATAATCTCACAAACACATTCTGAATAATTTTAATATAAATCCAGATTCTAAAAGTCTCTCCCGGATGGTCACATTTAAAATATAGCCATTAAAGTTGATCACTACAAAGTCTTAATCAACATAAAACACTGCTTTTAATTTAGTGTTACTTCATCTCCATAAAGAATAAACCAAAATGTTCTATAAAACAATTCCTCAGACATACAAATGACTGTGTAAATGTATCCTTCCCTTCAAGGGTGTGGTATTGATTCATATGTATGCTCTCTGTCTCACTACTTATCGACTACATGATCATTTCCTTTCACGTGTCTGCTTCTCCCATTGAACAGAACCACCTCAAAGATGGGAAGAGGCAGAAACTACTGCAACTGAGGCATGAACAATATCTATAGAATTAAATTAAATTACATCATAATATGCATTTAAATTCTGGAAAACGAACAAGGAATTGTTGTTGTTGTTAAGTGCCATCAAGTCAGCTCCAAATAAAAACAACTCTATGCACAACAGAATGAAACACTGCACAGAGCTGTGCTGTCTTCACAATTGATACAACCAATCTGTTGATCCATCTCAGTGAGGACCTTCATTTTTTCACCCCTCTTTCACTTCAGGGACTGATATCTCCTGACAACATGTCCAAAGCATATAAGAAAAAGGCTTGACATTCTTGCCTTTAATGAGCACTCTGGCTGTACATCTTCCAAGATCAGTTTGTCCTTTAAGCACTCCCTGGCTCCATGGTACTTTCAATATTCTCCTCCAGCACCACAATTCAAATGCATTGATTTTTCTACACTCAGCCTTATTCAATGTCCAACTTTCACATGCATATAATGCAATGGAGAATACCATGACTTGGGTCAGGCACACCTTATTCTTCAAAGTAACATACTTGTCCGTCAATATTCTAAAGAGGTTGTGTGCAGCAGATTTACCTAATGCAACTCTTCTTTTGATTGCTTGACTGCTGCTTCCATTAATGTCAATTGTGGATCCAAGTAAGACAAAATCCTTAACAACTTCTACCTTTCCTCTATTTATCATTATAAATAGACCTATCATGTTGGTCAGGTTATAAGGATTTTGGTCTTCATATTGAGTTGCAATCCAAACTGAAGGCTACAATTCTTGATCATCATTAGGAAGTGTTTTAATTCTTTCTCATTTTCAGCAAGCAAGGTTGTGTCATCTGCATACCAAAGGTTGTTAATAAAACTTCCTCCAATCCTGATACCACACTCTTCTTCATATAATCCTACTTCTTTGATGATTTACTCAGCATACAGATTGGACAAGTGTGGTGAGAGGATACAAGCCTGATGCACACAGGTCCTGATTTTAAACCATGCAGTATTCCCTTGTTCTGTTCACAAAACTGCCTCATCATCCATGTACAAGTTCTGAATAAGCAAAATAAAGTGTTCTGCAATTCCCATTCTTCTCAGGGTGATCCATAGTGTATTATGATCCATACAGTTGAATGGCTTTGTGTAGTCAATGAAACACAAGTAAACATCTTTCTGATATTCTCTGTTTAAAACCAAGATCCATCTAACACCAGCAATTTTATCTCTTGTTCCACGTCCTCTTCTGTATTAGCCTGAACTTCTGGTAGTTCCCTGTTAATGTACTGCTGCAACTGTTGTTGGATGATCTTAAGCAAAAATTTACTTGCTTGCAGTACCTATTTAACTTTAGCAATTATTTGGTCACCTTTCTTTGAAGTGGAAACACATTTGAATCTCTTCTAGTCAGCTGGTCAAGTAGCTGTTTTCCAATAGGCATGTCAGAGAATATGTGATACATTTGAATTATGGAGCTGGCAAAGAATTTTTAAATCACTGGAAGAACCTGGATAAGATGCCCTGACCTAGTAAAAATTCAATCAAAACATTTTGAGGACGGTTCAGGATGGAGAAGTGTTTGGTTCTGATGTGCATCCACTGGCTACAATTCAGAACCAAATGAAGGACACCTAACTGTAACAACAATAATATCACAAGGGGTGTTTTTTGAATGAAAATTAAAAATGGAAAGAGGTGGTGTATTGAACTAGACCAGGGGAGATTGATCATTGGGAGGAAGTCCTAAGACCCTTTGTAAAATCTTTAAATGGAGCAGGGTATTTGATATAATGGAGCAATAGTAATATTTGGGGGGAAATTTCTTAATGTAAGTAACTGGCTCACATATGCTAATTTTATCATTTATATGTGTATGTGTTTCCATATTGTTGTTGTTAGGGGCCATTGAATTGGTTCCTTCTCATGATGACTATGAATAACAGAACAACACACAGCCCAAATCTGTGCCATCTTCATAATTGTTCCTAAGCTTGAGTTCCCTGTTGCAGCCACTGTGTTCATTAATTATGTGATCTAAGGAACATTCTGGCAGTCAATGCATGAATCCAATATTCTTCACCAACACTGTATTTCAAATGCATCGATTCTTCTCTACTCTCCCTGATTTATGTTCCAACTCTCACATGCATATCGGGTGATTAAAAATTCCATAGCTCAGGGTAGGGACACCTTAGGCCTTAAGTCTCTTTTATCAATACGCCAATCACATATTGAATTGGGCAAATCCCCTGCAAAATATCTCTTTAAAGTGTAAAATAGTAAATAAATCAATTTGAGGCCTAAGGTGTCCTATGTAGGTTGTTAATCAGCTTCCCTTCAAATTTGATGCTGTACTCTTCTTCATGTAGTTCAGCTTTTTCGAATATTTGCTCAGCATACAAATTACATCTCAAAAAAAATCCCTTAAACTGCCATCAAATTAATTCCAACTCATAGGGGCCTTTAGGACAGAGTAGAACTGCACCGTTGGGTTTCCAGTCTTTAAATCTCAAAGGGAGTCGTTAACCTCATCATTCTGACATGGAGCAGTTCCTGGCTTCAGACAGCTGGCTTCATGGTTAGCAGCTCAATGAGTAACCCACTGCACCACCAGAGTCCCTCACAGATTGAGCATTTAGCATAAAGGGCACAGACCTGTCACACACTCTTTCAGATTTTAAATTAGGCACTCTCACTTTGTGTGTTCAAATGACTGCCTCTTCATGTGTGTATACATTTCACATAGGCACAATGAAGTATTCTGGAATTCCTATTATTTTCAAAGGTATCAACAATTTTTTATAATCTATACAGTTTACTGCTTTTGTATAATCAATAAAACATAAGTAAACAGCTTTCTAGAATTCTCTGTTTTCAGCCAAGATCCATCTGATGTCAACAGTGATATATAGCCTCTGTTCCATGCCCTCTTCTGAATCTTGCTTAAATTTGTGACAGTGTCTTCTCATTCTAGTTCTGAAAACTAGATAATTTTTTCATTATCTTCAGAAAAATTTTGTTTATGTATGCTATTAATGATAGTGTCTAATAATTTATTTTGTTGGATTATATTTCTTTGGATTTATATGTTTCCGTATAGTGATTATTTATACAAACACACACCAAGAATAACTAAACCCTAAATGGAAACTTATTCTCATCTTAAAGACAGGAAAGGAGAATGGAGCAAAGTTGGTGTCTCAAAGCCAATGCCGTCAAATTTTATATCACATGGTTTCAACCCTAAATTACCCAAGCCAAACTTCTTAATATGTACTAATTATTGGAGTTCATATTGAAATTACTTTTCCTGGCATTATAGTTTGAAATAACATTAATCTTATTGTATGGTATAATATTTTGTTCTAAAACTAGCTTACTTTTTATTTTACTTTCCCATTATTTTTCCTAACTGTAAATTCAAACTATACAATTTTTTTATGACCATTTTGTTGGGGGTTCTTACAACTCTTGTTACAATCCATAAATCAATTGTATCCAACATATTCATACGTATATTCCATCATTATTTTCTAGACATTTACTTTCCATTGAGCCCTTGGGATCAGCTCCTCTTTTTTCCCTCCCTCTCCCACCCCCCAACCCTCGTGGCCTCTTGATAAATTGTAGATTGTTGACTATTTTCAAATATTACTCCGACTGCCATCTCCCTTCCCTTCTGGTTTCTGCTTTTCTTCCCCCTGGATGGGGGTGTGTGGTTATGTGCCATTCATTGCCATCAGTTCCTCCCTACCTCCCCACCTCCCCCCCCTTTCCCCTACCCTTTTGTTATCTTTATTCCCATTCCTGTTCTTGGGTTCCATGTGTTGTGAGTTTTCTCTTGCCTATGCCTATGTACATGCTCCCGTCTAGTCTAGATTGGGAGGCGGCACTAAGGTCATGATAGTGGGGGGGTCTATTGTATGACCCATTAGTGTTCTACCCCACCCTGATTGACTCAACCTCTCCCTGCGACTCCTCTGTGGGTGGATGTTCCATTGTCCATAGATTGGTTTTGTGTCTCCACTCCAACCCCCCTCCATTCTCACCAATGTATTTTTGTTTGTTTGTTTACTGTTTGTTGTGAGTCTTCTGATGCCCATTGCCCAGTCTCGATGACACCTCACAATCACACTGGCTAGTGTGCTTCTTCAATGTGGACTTGTTGTTTCACTCTTGGATGGCCACTTGTTTAATTTCAAGCCTTTAAGACCCCAGATACTATATATTTTAATAGCCGGGCACCATCCTCTATCTTCACCACATCTGCTTATGCATCCATTTTGTCTTCAGCGATCGTGTAGGGGAGTGGGAGGTGAGCATCACAGAATGCCAGTTTGTTAGAACAAAGTGTTCTCGTATTGAGGGAAGGTATGAGCGGAGGCCCAAGGCCCCTCTTCAGCTTCAATGTATTGCCTTATAAATATATGTACATAGGCCAATACCTCTATTGTTATGGATTAATGTGTTTACTTAAGTGGACACCTCTGTTAATCTTCCTATCTATGCCTTTGTTTCTTACAGCTTGCTTCTGTTGCCTTTTGCCTCCTCCTGTCCCACCATCATTTTCCCCCTTCTTCTACCTCTTCGTGCTTCCTCTCCACTAGCTTGGTGTTGTTCTAATACTCACAAGATCTCTACCCTCTCCTACCCTTCCCTAGTTGTTCCCCTGTCCATGATGCCATCCGCTCACCACATCCTTCTCCCCACCTCCTTCTTCCCCCTATATAAATTATACACTGAGAAAAGGATTTTATGCAGTAATTATTCACTCTCAAGATGGATGTTTTATGAAAATTTCTTATCATTGTAATCCAGTGAATGTTTTCCAGTATAGATAACCCCTATTTTTAAAACAATGTTTATCAATGTCAAAGTTCATTTGATGTCCCTTTTCTTTTGAATAAGGTAGAAAATATATCTAATTATTATATAGAACTCTAAAATTCTTAAAGAAAATTTTATCTGTAGTGTCAAAAAATTGTTTAATTATCCTATAAATTATAATGTTTATAATTATCTTGTTGTTTGTTAGGTGCCGTCGAGTCGGTTTATGACCCAGAGCAGCCACAACAGAACAAAATACCGCATGGTCCTGCACCATCCGTACAATGGTTTCTGTGCCTGAACCCATTGTTGCAACCACAGTGTCAATCCATCTTCCTCTGTTTCACTGCCCCTCCACTTTACCAAGCTGATGTCCTTCTCTAGGCACTTCTCTCTCCACAGTATGTAAGACCATATCTTGCGATCCTTGATGCTAAGGAACATTCTGGCCTTACTTTCTCCAAGACAGATCAATTGGCCCTATTTCAATATATTTCTCCAGCACCACAATTCAAATGCATCTGTTCTTCTTAAGTCTTCCTTGTTTAACATCCAACATTCACAAGTGTGGTGGTTACACAATCTCCTGTCAACTTGAACAAAGGGATGGAGTAAAGCATGCCAATCTGGTCATAGACAATGATGCCTCTGTATGGGCATGGCCTTCTCATGAGGTGAGGTATTTAGTTTATTGTGCCAACCTGGCCGATAAACACATGTGGGGTTAATTGAAGGCTGGAGGGATAAATGGCTCGGTGAGCATCGCCTTTCAAGTTCTCGGGTCTCTTACTTTGTGATGGTCGAGTCAATGTGCAGCTGCCTTATCCAGTTCCCTGCTTCAGCTGGCAAGGCTCACTTCCTGCAAGACATCCCTGAGGAGAAGCTACATGGACCTATTCCGATACAGCCCTGTGTGCTGGAGCAGCTGTGTGGAGACCTCTGCCAGTGCTGAGATGCTTACACATTCATTGACTCAGTTTTCCTCCTGCAGTCGGCATCATTGTGTGTGTTTTGTGAAATGGAGGAGGACTTTGTGGATTAGTGTGGGACATATGGGATAATGTTGGACTTGTGGTCTTGGAAAACATTGGGTTGGGATGTTTTCTTGATATGCACTTAACCTTCATATAAAACTCTCTCATATTCATGAGTTTATGTGGATTTGTTTCTCTAAAATACCCAGACTAACACATGAGGATTCTGGGGACTTGTTCTTTTTCTCCTTGGTGGAGGGTTGCATGCACGCTCCCTACTTCACATTCTGTTGACAAACCACATGAAGCCATGTTGATGGTAGCCAGAGCCCTGGGGCTGGGGAAGACACACAGATCATTGCACCAATACTGAGATACCTCCACAAGACTTTTCATCCACTGGCCTGTGATCCTTCTGCTTTCAGCATCATTGCATGTACTGCGTGAGTCTGTAGAAGAATTTATGGACTAGTATAAGATGTATGGGCTAGTATCAGACTTATGGGCTGTTATCAGACTTACAGATTTGATTTGGACTGGGTTGGGATTTCTTTTTAATATACACTTACTCTTGGATATTGAGTTAGTTAATTGTGCCAGCCTGGCCGATAATCACATGTGGTGCTGGTTGAAAGGCGGAGGGATAAATGGGTGGTGAAGCCTCGCCTTTCTAGTTC
>NW_022103903.1:16319146-16340693 GCF_000313985.2 Echinops telfairi | reverse complement strand
ACTGGTGTTGGGTTAATGGGTTAATGTTGGACTTGTGGGCTTGGGCAGCATTGGGTTGGGATGTTTTCGTGATGCACCTTTTCTTTGCATAAAACTCTCTCTTATACGTGTGTCGCCATGGATTTGTTTCTCCAAAGTACCCAGACTAATACAGATATATAACTCTCTTACACATATATGAGTGTCTCTGGATTTGTTTCTCTAGTCAACCCAAATTAATACAACATGGATATGAGACGATGGAAAACACTATATCTTGGCTCAGGCACCTCTTAGTCAGCAAAGTAATATTCTTTGTGTTAAATATTCTTAAAAGGTCTAGTGCAACAAATAATTGTTTTATAAAAATTTAAATCTCAATAAAATAGTACCAAATCATGGCAATTGTCAAGAGCAAATATTTCCATTAGTAAACTGCTGTGGCAAATTTCACCAATGAAAATATATAATTTTATAGGTAACTGTAAACTTTTCACCCACAAGAAAATGTTCCTTGCTATGGTAAATTATTTTAATCTGATAGAAAACTAAAAATAAAATGGTATAGCTCATGGTAGTCTCAGAAAAGAAAAGAAAAACTGATAGTTTGTGAAAAGCTTTTCCTTTCTCAAAGAATCAACCAGAATAATAAACTTTTTTCCCCCATTATTAACCATATGAAGCATCTAACTCATAGCAACCAGGTTGGAGGTCCAAAACCACCAGGGCCTCCTCAGCAGAAAAGCAACACTGTCTTCTCCGAGGAGTGACAGTTCTGAAACCCTGCACAGGGGTGCTATTCGTTAGGACTGATTAGATTACAATTGTTTTTCTTCTCTCTCACTGTCTCTCATTTGGTGGCAGTGATTTTGTTCATGTAAGTAATTCAGAGGTATTATTAATTGAAAATTCAAATAGTATATACTGCTGAAAATCAAATATAGAGTACTTTAAGAAAAGTATTGATTGTGCTATCAAAGATATGTCAATATATGAATTTCCCCAACCAGTTATAAGCATTAAATTATTTACTAAAATTGAATTATATTTCATTGGTTTCAATTGAATGCTTGGGTTATTATTAAGATTATTGGTTTGTCATGCAATATTACATTTTTGTATGATTATACTTTTCTTTTTTTTTTTTTTCACTTATCCTTTTTTATTAGTAAACAAGTGATCGCAAACTTGTGCAGCCAGCAGGGAATGGAGTCAGCATGGCATGGCGATAACAAGCCTCGATACTTCCAGTGTTGCACAATTAACAATAAATCCATTATTTTGTGGATGTATTGTCTCAAACAAAAACCACATGTGACTGGGGATTTAAAAGCTGAAGAGGCATTGGCAAATGTTTGCCAAACATAATTCACTATCCTGACAGCTAAGGCATCAGATATGTTTACTTCAGCAAGTGTTTCCAATTTAGAGGGAGAAAAAAAAGGGGGCTAATAACAATCATGTGCATTTGAACATGTGGCTGGTGCTTTACTGTTTACAAAGTGCCTTCGACATAGACGTCCATTCACTGGACCATTGGAACAACCCCGAGTGACAGAAGGGACACTTGTCCAACTGCGGACCAGTCACTTCCAAACTTCCCACACTATTTCTTACAGGCTGCTCTTCTTCTTGAGTTCCAGAATGTCCTCTCTCCCCTCCTCTGTCCCATACTTTTCAACATTAATCTTAAAAAGAGGTAGAATGGATCATCAAAGTCATTTAAAGAGCTTTGAAAGTAGGCATTATATAAAATCAATACTTGATGGCCAGAATTTAATTAGCCAACACATAACAGCCAATACATTTTAAGACATCTTGATATATTGTAAATATGAAAACTAAATGCCCTTTAAAAGGTAAACTACCAAAATGCTTTTAAAATTTGTAGTAGAACAATTATTTCCTTGTAGCTGGAAGGCACATGATGTATAGATTGAAAATAAGATCAGCTCAGTTAGATTATAGGCTAAATAAAAAATATGTTCTATCTATGTCTGTGAGACTGCAGGAAATTGATGACCCATGACAAAAAATACAATAGTTGGTAATTGATTAACTCCTATAAATTAGTTATTAGGGGTATTACCCAAAGGGTATACAATTTGTCAAGACTGTCTACTTCTCCATACCATTTTCCAATATTTTCAAATGAATAAATTACATCTTAAGGTACTGATGATATATTAATAGATTAGTATATTAGAATATCCCTTCCTTTAAAACTTTAAATTAAACTTGAAGATATTATAAAGAATGTAATTAGTGATCTACCTTAATTTGTTTTTCTTTAAAGGTAAGATGTCAAGGATAAGAATTTGCAAAGATGTTAACACACTTTTAAAAACTAATTACTGATTGATTTGTCAAATACCTATCTTACTTAAAATTTCCCCCCCAAAAATAAACATTAAAAGAATTAATCAAATTTAAAAATTAAATGCATGGGGAGAAAATAATTATTGGATATAGAAATTAATTGTAAGCTATTTTCATATAATAAGCGTGGTCTAATAAAACTTTCTGCAATGATTGAAAAGTATTTTCTCATACAGTCTAGTATAATAGTTACCAGTGACAAATGCTAAGTGAAATTGAACAGAATTTTGAATTTTATATCATTTAAATTGTATTTAAACAACTGCATGTGAATAGTGCATACCATGTTGGACAGTATAGTTTACCTTTGTGCAAAACATTACCATTACAAGTAGTCCCTTACTTACAATGGGGTTCTGTTAGGATGACTCCATCATAAGTCTGTTCTTATGTAAGTCAAATAACTCATATTAAGTTAAATGGTTCCTTCCACGGAGTGAAGTATTGAACATGATCATACTATGGGCCTACTCTACAATGAAGTTGGGGTCATAATGGCCCTAAGGAGAATGACTCATGTGGATTGGGAGAAAATATCTAGCTATCTCTGCTCATCTTAAAAAATTATTTTTATTAAACATGTTTTCCATCCTCATATTCAGCCTTTTAATTTCCTTTATTCTAAGGTGGGTCTTTGAAAGATAGCATATATTTGGATCATATTTTATTATCCATTTTTCCCATTTTGGCCTTATAATTACAGATTTTATTTTTCTTATATTTAAAATTATTACTAATAAATAATTTATTTTTGCCATTTTTATTAATAATTTTATTAGGGGACTCTTAAAGATCTTCTAGCAATCCATAATTAAATTGTATTAAGCACACTCTGCATATATTGCTATCATCATTTCCAAAACATTTTCTACTTGAGCCCTTGGTTGATCCTCTTTTATCCCCTCCATCCCCTACCCTCATGAATCCTTAATCAATTATATATTATGGTTGTTATTTTGCATTTTTTTAGAGTGTGATACCAGGAAGGAGGAGGGAAGGTGGGCTAGAAAGGGGGAACTGATTACAAGGATCTACATATAACCTCCTCCCTGGGGGATGGACAACAGAAAAGTGCGTGAAGGGAGATGTCAGGCAGTGTAAGATATGATCAAATAATAATTAATCAATCGTCAAGGGTTCATGAGGGAGGGCGGAGAGGGAGGGAGGGGAGAGAAAAAGAAAAATGAGGAGCTGATTCCAGAAGCCCAAGCGGAAAGCTAGTGTCTTGAGAATGATGAGGGCAACAAATGCATAAGTGTGCTTTACACAATTGACGTCGTATGTATAGACTGTGATAAGAGTTGTACGAGCCCCAATAAAATGATTTTAAAAAAATTTCATTTTATTGAGGGCTCGTACAACTCTTATCACAATCCATCCATACATTCATTGTCAAACACATTTGTACATTTGTTATCATCATTTTTCCAAACATTTTTTTCTACTTGAGCCCTTGATATCAGCTCCTGATTTCTCCCCTCCCTCCCTCATTAAACCTTGATAATCTATAAATTATTATTTTTCCATGTCTTCCACTGTCCATTGTCTCCCTTCACCCACCTCCCCCCAGGGAGGGGGTTATAGGTAGGTCATTGTGATCGGTTTCCCCTTTCTCCCCCACACCTTCCTCTTATCCTCCTGGTACGGCTACTCTCAACAGTGGTCACGATGAGTTTAATCTGTCCTGGATTCCCTGTGTTTCCAGCTCTTATCTGTACCCATGTACATGCTCTGGTCTAACCAGATTTGTAAGGTAGAATTAGGCTCAGGTGGGAAGCATTAAAGAACCAGAGGAAAGTTGTATGTTTCACCGGTGCCATACTGCACTCTGACTGGCCTGTCTTCTTCCCCGCGACCCTTCTGTAAGGAGATGTCCGATTGCCTACAGATTGGCTTTGGGCCTCCACTCCACACTCCACTCCCCCACCCCATTCACATTGACATGATTTCTTTGTTCTGGGTCTTTGATGCCTGATACCTGATCA
The DNA here is from genome assembly GCF_000313985.2 of Echinops telfairi. Lineage (NCBI taxonomy): Eukaryota > Metazoa > Chordata > Mammalia > Afrosoricida > Tenrecidae > Echinops > Echinops telfairi. Next base: position 16,336,350 of record NW_022103903.1, on the reverse strand, counting down.
CATGGATACCTCATGATCTCACAGACTGGTGTGCTTCTTCCATATGGGCTTTGTTGCTGCCATTTTTGTGTCTGATTTCTGTGTATCTTATTCAGTTTTAGTCTGTAACTTCCTGAAAACAGTGTCAAGCTTCATTTTAATGTATGCCATGTGTACAATCCTTTTTATTATTTTCTTTTTTTAATGCATTTTTAGTTTTCCTTATGGTTACCATGGTAATTACATTGGATTAAAGGACTACAATAATGTAGTTATAGTGACAATAATATCATCAATTAAAAAAAAGAAATAGAACTCATTCCCAATATGGACCTTTTACAATTATTTTAATGTTGCCAATGATGACACCCTTATATATTATAGATCCAGTAACAAAAATACATAATTAAATGCATATCTTTGTATTTTGACTCATGCTTAGATATAAGAAAAGTTACATCACACAAATGCCATAAATCTAAGGAATATGAGGGAATTCCAATAACTTTTTGGACAAATTCCATAGTCTTTTAATTTCATTTATTATGAAAATTTGAAACACCTTCATATATTTATCAGTTAACATACTGTTACTGAATTTTTTTTTTGCCTTCTAGATTAAATTACTCACTATCCAACCACTTACTACCATTGACTCTACCCATAGCAACTCTAGATAAAGTTTATGGGGCTGGAAGTCTTTAAGGAAACACATAGCCTCATCTTCTTCCTGCACAGTGGTTGGTGGATTTGAACACCAAACTTGTGGTTAGCAGCCCAACGCTTACCTGACAGTGCTATCAGGCCTCCTTTTGTAATCCAGTTGTTACTCTGTGTTTTCAAGTGTGTTCTGATTCATAGAGACACTCTTTACAGCAGAATGGAACACTGCCTGATCCTGCACAAACCACATGAATTTTCTTAGGTTTGAGCCCATTGTTGCAGCCACTGTGTCAATCCCTACTGTCTATGGTGGCCCTCTTTTTTTACCAAGCATGATTTCCATCTCCCAGGACTGATCCCTCCTGAGAACAAATCAAAAGTACATAAGACAAAGTCTCTCTATCCTTGCCTCTATGGAACAAACTTGATAGATTGATGTATCCTTTTGGCAGTTTATGGAGCTACCGTAATTCTTCACCAGCACCATACTTCAAATGCTGCCAGACAAGACCCATCTGACATCAGCAATGATATTCCTTGTTCCACATCCCCTTCTGAACCTGGGCTGAACATCTGGCATTTCCCAATCAATATATGACTACAACCATTGCTAGATGATCTTCAGCTAAATTTCACTTGCATGTGATAGTAATAATATTATTTTATAATTTGAGCATTCTATTGGGTCACCTTTCTTTGGAATGTGTAAAAATATATGAATCTCTTTCAGTCAGTTAGCCAAATAGTTTTCCTCCAAATTCCCTAGCATAGCAGTGCTTTATGAACTTGTTGAAATATTTACCAGAGCCTTGTTTTGGCTAATGTTTTTAATGCAACATGGACCTTTTCCTTCAGTATCATTGGTTCTTACTCCTATGATCCCTTTCAAATTGGCTGAATGTTCACTAATTCTTTTTGGTGCTGTGACTCTGTATTATTTCCATCCTCTTTTGGTGTTTCCTGAATCATTCAATATTTTGCCTATAGAACCTTTCAATAATTCAACTTGAGGCTTGAGTTGGTTTTTCAGTTCCTCTAGTTTCATATACACTGAGCATGTTCTTCCATTTTGGTTTTCTAAAGCAGAGTCTTTATGTATTTAATTTTCTTGTATGCTCTTGAGCTTCCCTTTGACATTTTTCTGTTCAGTTCTTTCACTATATCTTTTCTTCCACTTGCATTATTTACAATTAAGAGCAAGTTTTAGCCTCTTCTGACCTTGAACTTTTCTTTTGTCCTGTCTTTCCAATGACCTTCACTTACTGGCTATGTGATGTTGTTGATGTCCTCCCACCACGCATCAGTTTTTCTGTCAGATGTTTGATGCATCAAATCTGTGCCTGAGAGGATTTGAAAATTCAAGTGGGATAGACTCAAGGCTGTGTTTTGGGGTCTTATGAGCCTGTTTTAATTTTCTTCAGATTCAACCTGAACTTACAGATGAGCACTTGATGATCCGTTCCACAGTCAGCCTTTGGCCCGGTTTTAACTGCTGATATTGAGCTTTGCCACAGTCTCTTCTCATGGATATACAATTTAATTTCTGTTTGTTCCATCTGGAGAAGTCCAAGTGTATAGTCACCATCTGTAAACATTTGCCATGCACAAGTTATTGGTTTTGTAATTTCTATTGTGCAACCTATATTCATGTTTCTTTCAAGAGGCCATCTTTTCCAACTATTGCTTTCTTTCTGTTTCCAACTTTTACATTCCAATCTCCAATAATTATAAATGTATCTGGATTGCACAGTTTATCAATTTCTAACTGACGTCTTTGTAGAATTCTTCCCTTTTTTATCATTAGCTTTTGTGGTTTATGCATAAATTTGAAAATAGTTTGATTGATTGGATTTATTGTATGCTGATAGACATTATTCTAACACATGCAGCATAGTACTTCAAGAGAGATTTTAAATAGTCCTTTTTGATAATGAATGCAATGCTATTCCTCTTGAATCCTTCATCCGTGGCATCATAAACCATACGACTCTGTTCAAAGTGGCCAATATCAGTTCTTTCAGCTACCTAGAATATCGATCTTTATGTGTTCCATTTTCTTTTTGACAACTTCCAGCTTTCCTTGACTCATACTTCATACATTCCAAGTTTAATGTTTGCAGCTATTTCTTCTCATTGTGAGGTATGCCACATTAAATAAAGTTCTCAAAGGCTTTATTCCCACAGGATTTACTCCATCGAAGTCATTATTGCTGACTTTACTCTGAGATGGCAGCTCTTCCTCAGTCTGAGGGGCTCAATTTCTGGCACTATCTTTGACAATGGTCTGATTCTATTCATGAGATTTTCAATATCTGACAGTGTTTCAATGCTATCACTAACATTTTTTATTGGCTAACTCCTGTGAAGTGGACAGCCCATTTCTTCTTCATTGTCTGTTCATAGGGACGTTCTGCTGAAACTTGTTCACTTTGAGTGACACTGCTGGTACTTGAAATACCAGCGACATTACTTACAGTGTCACAGAAACACACAACCCACCACAGTATGACAAATGGAGAGATATATGGGGTAGTCTTACAATTCCAATAATGTGTAAAAAAATGTATAATGTGAGGTGGTGTCTGATGTCACCCAGCTACCTATGGGAGGAGGAAGCTCATCAGCAGCATAAGTTGCCCTATTTACACTCCTCTGAGGCTGAGGTCAACCATGCCCCACCTGCCAAATTTCTTATCAGTTCTGACATCAAGAAACCATCCTTTCACAGCACTCTTGTCTGTGTTTGATAATTCATTGCAGTAGCCTTACAGAACTCAAAGAACATATTTAATATTGTGGCCTTTTTAAGGAAAGTTAACAGCTTATAATTTTAGAGAGTAGTGCTTAGGATGTAGTTGTTCAAATGGCAGCATATTCTAAATCATCCCATTTGACAAGTCTCTCTCTGGTATTTGACCTTTCAGATCCAAATTCTGTTGGCCTGTGCCCTCCTCCTCTAATGTTAAAATTTCTTTTAGGGATTCTAATAAATGCTCAAAAGGCATGCCACAGTCTTAGCCCAAAGGAACTCATGACCACTTGTCTCTAAGTTTGGGATATGGTGTTGCTGTGATGTTGCTAAGATGGTGGAAGGTATGTCACTAGTTGGAATTTCAGTTCCAGCTTTTTCATCATCAAACCTTGTCCTCCAAATTAAGTGCTCTGAGTCACTCCACAAGCCAACATCTTTCCCTAAGGCACTCAGCTTTACTTACGCTGTGTGCATCAGTCTGCCTACCACTGTGACTCTTGGTTCTGCCAATGTTCAGCCACTCTCCTGGTGTCATACATTTCTGCTGTATCAAGAAGGCTTATTGCACAGGTATCCAGGGGTCCAAAAATGGCACTCCACTCTGATTTTCCTCTCTTGATGATATCAGTTCCCCTTCCTGTTTTGAAATGGCTCATTTGATAAGCAGGGTGAAAATAAAAATAAACTCTATTGGCAATAATTCACAGCTGAATCATATAATTCTACCAGTATTTCCACAACCTTCTTCTCCAGACAGAGCAGGAAAAAGTCATTTGGTAAGAGTTACAAAGATTGTGTCGAGAAGTGCATATTAAATAATCCACAGTACTGTATTCTGTTATAACAGAAATGTCATGAGTCAGTGGATTTAAAGATCATTAATGTATTTTCTCAGATTTCTAGAGGCTAAAAGTCTGAATCACAACATCAGCTACATTGATATTATTTTCTTGTCAATTGCCAAGATAATCCTTTTTTATTTTTTATATTTTGTATGTAGGGAATTCTCACATTTGCTTTCCCTTGTGTGTATTCATTTTTGCCCATTCAGGCTTTTTATATACACAATTCAGAAGTTATTATACCTACCACCCACATTTACTGTGCATGTAATTAAATTAGTTTAGAAAACCATACCTCTGATTTTGTTGACAAACACAGGTATAAGAGTTAGTATCCCAAACCATCTTATGAAAAAACAAAGTTAAATCTATAGCATACATCATTGACTTGCCCTCTGTTGTCTTTTTTTTTTTTTTTTTTCACTTCAAGGCTTTCTGAAAGGCTTTCTTATACTGGCAACTTTTCTCTATCAGAAATGTCTTATTTTTACTCTTACTTTTGAAGGATACTTTGGCCACATACAGAATTATTGGTTGGTGATTCTTTTTTCCACCCCAGAACTTTAGACATATCATTCCATTACCTCTGTTATCCATGATTTCTGATGAGAATCCAGTACTTAATCTTATTGAGAATATTTTATACAAGAGCATTCATTTCTATCTCTTTGCAAAATTCTATATCTTTGATTATCTAAAGACTTTTGAAAGGTTGAGTGTAATATACCTCTGTATGATTCCAGGAACCATGATGGTACAGTCTGCTTCCATAACCATTACAGCCTTAGAAACACTATGGATAGTTGTACCCTGTTTTAGAACAATTATTTTATTCCTGACTATGCCAAGGCATTCATCTGTGTGGATCATAACCACCTATGGTTAAACTTGAGAAGAAGGGGAATTACGGAACTCTTCATTTTGTTCACATGGAATTTGTACATGGATCAAGAGGTAATTGTGCAAACATCACAAGGAAATACTGCAAAGTTCAAATTCAGAAAAAGTGTGCATCGGGGCTTTGTTCTCTCACCGTATTATTCAGTCCGTATGCAGAGCAAATCATCAGATAATCTGGATTATCTGAAGAGGAATACAGCATCAGGTTTAGTGGAAGGCTTGTTAATAGCGTGTGGTATGCATAGGACACAACCTTGTTTGCTCAAAGGACTTTAAACACTTGCTTATGAAGATTAAGGATTTCAGCCTTCAGTGTAGCTTACAAATCAATGTAAAGAAGACCCAAATCCTCACAACTTGGCCAATAGGAAGCATCATGATTAGTAGAAAAGATTAAAGTTGTCAAGGATTTTATCTTGTTTGTATCCACAAACATTGCTCATGAAAGTAGCTCTCAAGAGATCAAAGGATGTACTCTGTTAGGTAAATCTACTAAACAAAACCTCTTTAGACTCATTAGGGTGTTGTAAAGCAAGGATGTTATATTGAGACTAAAGTGCACTTGACCCAAGCCATGGTATTTTCAATTGCCTCATATGCATGTGAAAGTTGGACAGTGAATGAAGAAGAAACTAAGAAAAATAAATGCATTTGTATTGTTGGCAAAGAATATTGAAAATATCATGGGGTACCAAAGAACAAACAAATCTGTCTTGCAAAAGTACAACCAAAGTGCTCCTTAAAGGCAAGGATGGGGAGACTTCATCTGTCATATTTTGTACATATTGTTAGGAGAGGCCAGTTCTGAAGGAGGACATCAAGCTTGGTAAAACAGCAGGTCAGAGAAAAAGGGCAAGGCCCTCAGCAAGATGGGTTAACATATTTGTGGCAACAATGGACTCAAGCACAGGAGCAGATGTGAGAATGGTAAAGGACTAGACAGTGTTTTATTCTATGCTGTATTCTCAAAGCCAACTCAATGAAAACTAACAATGTAACATTTCTATGTGTTGGAACTGCAACATTAACTCAAAATAAGATAAATGCATACAAAGCCATATTTAAAACATTGATTACCATTCTTTTGCTTCTTGTATGAATAAATATATAACCATCGAATTTTGATTATTATTGCCATTATTTCTGGGTACACAATTTAAGACAAAAAACCTTTGTGTTAGTCTGGGTACATTAGAGAAACAAATCCACAGAAACTCATATGTATAAGAGAGTTTTATATAAAGGGTAAATGCACATCAAGAAAATATCCCAACCCAGTGCTGCACACGCCCACATGTCCAATATTATAGCCCATATGTCCCACACCAATCCACAAAGTCCTCTTCCATCTCACAAAACACATGAAATTATAGTGACTGTGGGAGGAAATTTGAGTTAGTGAATGTGTAAGCATCTCAGTGCTGGCAGGGGTCTCCACACGGCTGTTTCAGCACTCAGCGCTGCATTGGGGTAGGTCCGTGTGGCTTCTTGTGGGATGTTTTGCTGGAAGTGAGCCTTACCAGCTGAAGCAGGAAACTGGCTAAGGCAGCTGCATCCTGGTTCAACCATCAGAAAGCAAGAGACCCGAGAACTAGAAAGGCGAGGCTCACTGAGCCATTTATCTCTCCGCCCTTCAATTAACCCCACATGTGTTTATCGGCCAGCTTGGCACAATGAACTTTAACTGTCTCAACCTTGTTCTTACTAGTTAATCATCAGGCTAATCTGAAGAATGGTCATAGGTTAGTGTATTCCATCCATCAATATATTGCTAACCTTTGGGTACATAAATGGAGCACCACAAAATACTGTGTACTGGTTAAATTGGTTTGGTCAACCATACAAGTCTCACATGAAGATTTCTACTAGAAATATTTTGACCAGTTATTATCATTCAGACATTAGCTAGTCAATTCACACTACAATTTTAAATCCTATCATTAAACAACCAAAACTTCACTGCCATTGAGTCTATGCCAACTCATAGCAACCCTATAGGACAGGGTAAAACTGCCCGTGTGAGTTTCAAAGACTGTAACTCTTGATTAGAGTAGAAAGTCCTGTCTTTCTCCCTGATCTGCTGGTGATTTCAAACTGCTGACCATGTGGATTACAGCCAAACATGTAAACAATATTCAATCAGATTTCCTATTAACAACAGAATGTGAAAATTGGCAAATGATATTATTAATATCACATACAATTAAACTTTAGCTGAAGTTAATTTTTAAACAGTTACAGCTGTACAGAGATAAGGAGTTGCAAGAAATTCAAGGAAAATTCAGAAGAGGAAGAAACATGACATACATCATTGCAGAAGTCAGAATTTGAAAGCAAAGAATATCAGAAAGATATACACAGAAAAATATTTAAAGTTTGCAATCATGAGAATTTACTAAGATCTAATTGTGCTCAGATTTCAAAGGGAAGATAGAGAAGACAAAGAAAAAATTATAATAAAATATAAACAGCCCATTTTAAAATAAGGTATGCATAGAAATAGACTATGAAATAGGAAGAGCAAACTCAGCATATCTTAAACTGATAGAACTAAAGAGTACAGCCTTGCGCAAGATGTTGAGAGTTTTGAAAAGCAAGGCTGTTACTTTGAAGATTAAGATATACCTGACCCAAGCCATTGTATTTTTGATTGCCTCGTATACACTTATAAGTTGGACATTGAATAAAGACCAAAGAAAAATTTATGAATTTGAATTATAATGCTGGAATGGAAAATTGGAAATACCATAGACTGCCAAAAGAACAGATAAATCTGTCTTTAAAGAATTACATCCAAATTGTTCCTAGAGGCAAGGATAGTGAGACTTTGTTTTATATCTTTAGACATGTTGTCAGGAGAGACCAGTACCGAGAAAAGTACATCATTCTTAGTAAAGTGTGTGGAGGGGTGGGGGGATGGAGGGGTGCATGGAAAAGAGGAAGCCCCTCAAGAAGGTGGATTGATAAAGTGGCTACAAAAATGAGCTCAAGCATAATAAAAATTGTGAGAATGGTGCAGTGTTTTGTTCTGTGTCCCTGTACATCAGAACTATCCCAATAGCATCTAACAATAATAAATTGTGTTCATGTAGAATCTCTTCAGATACCAAGATATAGTCATTGAAACAGAACAAGGGAATACTGCATGGTTTTAAATTGGGAAAAATATATGTGATCAAATGTATGTGTGTGTGTGTGTGTGTGTGTGTGTGTGTGTGTATGTATGTATGTATATATATCACATTTATTCAGCATACTTAGCAACTAATCTGAGAAAATGTACTCGGGAACAACATGGTATAATGATTAGAGAAAATTTTATGAACCACCTTTGATACACTATGGCTCAATTTTGCTTGCTGAAAATAGGAGGGCTTGAAGCCCTTGCTTTTGAAAATAAAAACCTTCAGCTTTCAGTGTGAATTCTAACTCAATATAGGAAAGCAAAAATTATGACAACTGGATCAATAGACATCACAATAAATGGAGAAAAGATTGAACTTCTCAAGCATTTCCTTTTGCTTACATTCAAAGCCAACACTCATAGAATCAGTCAAGAAATCAAATAATGTAATGCCTTGGGGAAATCTGTTGCACAAGATCTCTTCAAAATGAGAAGCAGCTGCAAAAATCAGCTAATAATTAGAAATTGGAAAATCAAAATATAATCTTGGAAAATTGGAAGTCATCATAGGAACACATAATGATCAACACCGTAGGCATTAGTGAGCTGCCATTTTTGAATCAGAAAATCGTATGTTTGTTTTTTTTTTCGTATGTTTTACTACTCTTGGAAGGACACAATCAAAAGAAATGACATTGTATTTATTGTCAGAAAGACATTTCAAGGTCTATACTGGAGTACAAGATAGTATTATATCTGTGACAGGATTATGTCTGTGATGGGATTATGTCTGTGATAGGATTATGAGTGTCCACCTTCAAGGAATCCAATCAATATAACCATCATTCAAATGCATGCACCATGCACCAAAGCTAGTGAAGAAGAAGTTGAAGAATTTTACCAATGTCTTCAGTTGGACATTGATTAAACATGCAATCAAGATGCATTGATAATTATTGGTGATTTGGAAGCAAAATTTGGAAATAAAGAGAAAGGAACGTTAGTTGGAAAATATGGTTCTGGTGATAGAAATAAACCTGGAGAATGCATGATAGAATTTTTCAGGAAAAATGACTTGCTTATAGCAAATACCTTTTTTCCTCATCACAAAAAGCAATTATTCACATGGTTTTCTTCAGTTGGAATACATATTGATTATATCTGAGGAGACACCTTAGAAAAGCTCAATAGCAGCTTGTAAAACTAGGCCAGGGCCTGACTGTGGATCAGACCATACATTGATCGTATGTACATTTGCTGTGAAGCTGAGGAAAATTAAAAATAAGTCAATGAGAGCCAAATAAGACCTTGAGTCTATCCCCCTTTAATTCAGAGAAACTCTCAGGAACATTTGCTGCTCTGAACATTAATGACAGAAGACCTGGTGAGCTGTGAGAGGATATCAAGACTATTATTCATAAAGAAAGCAACAGGCCATTAGAAAGACAGGGAAAAAGAGAAAAGGCCAAAGTGGATTGCTATGTTGGGGATTACAAAGTCAAGACAAAGGGCATAAAATATCATCACAAAAGGCTTTGCGAGATCTGTCTTGAAGTACAGTGCTGTCTGTGGTGGTATAATATCTATCTTCATACAAGGAAATCCAGTCAATACAACTATTCTCACAAATTTATGAAGTCAGCAATGCAGAGATTAAGGAATTCTACCAATGTCTTCAAGAAGTCTTGGCAGCATAGTGGTTACACATTGGGCTGCTAACTGTAAGGTTAGCAGTTTGAGAGCACAGTCACTCCATAGGAGAAATATAGGGCTTTTTATTCCTCAAAGAGTTACAGGCTCAGAATCTGACAGGGGCAATTACCCCTGTCCTGTAGAATTGCTATTAGTAGGCATCAAGTTAACGGCAGCAGCGAGTTTGATTTTGATTTTGAGACCATCTTCTGTCAGAATGATAAAAAGCTTGCAATCAATATGCATTGATGATTATTGATGATTGAAATGCAAAAGTTGTAAACAAAGAATAAGGCATAGTAGATAGAAAATATGACCTTAATGACTTGAAATCAAGATGAATATTACATGATAGAATTTTACAAAAGCAGCAACTTCTTCATTGCCAATACCTGTTTCCAACAACATAAATAGAAACTATACACTAGGACTACTTCAGTGGAAGACCATGTTAAAGGTTACTGTTGGTAATATGTTCATCAATGACAAAGGGTTGACATTTCTATCTTTGACTACTAACAGTGCTGGAAGTAATGAAAGAGAAGGACTAAGCAAAGAATCAATACCCGATTCTTCCCTAGTTCATTCAAGTTTGAACCATCCCGGTGAGGTGTCCTCTTCATAGACTGAAAACGTATTTGAGCTGGTGAGATGATGTCAATCAACATCAGACAGAACGTTAGGATTACTGTATATGAGCATCGTGACGTTGCATTAAGTCAGATCAAATTTCCCTTGAGTTCAAAAAGGAAAAGAAAGAAAGATTTCTGAAAGTATTTTTAAGCAAAAATTCAGAGTGAAATATAATGAAATAGATTGTTTATGACTTCTATAGTAAAGTACAAATATGTTCATGCAACATGTTATATTGAGAGAACAAGATGCCTCTTCTCTTTCACTTCAATCACTTTATTTGTTCACGCAACATGCCCAAATGCCCCATTATGCACTTTTCTATTGAAGCATCACTTTTTAATACAATTTCTTTCTTAACACACTTCTTTATTACGTCTAAAATTTCTTTAATTGGAATAGCCATTTAAATCTAATCTTTTTCGGTTGAGAGTATGTGAACTATAAAGTAGAAAAATGGAATGTATGTTCATGGAATTCTCTATCTTTTGGTGCATACATTTAAAAATCATCATCCTCATTACTGATTTTGTTACTATGCACATCTATAACTTTGATAATTTTAATATAATTTACAAATAATGACAGCTCTTTTTATAACAACTCTGATTAATAGATTATAGGAAAAATTGTAGTTGGAAAAATGGAAATATAGCATTTGTGTGTTAAACAAATTCTGTCACTATGGAGTTTAACCATATTATGTAATATGTTTTTTAAACTGTAGCTGAAATTATAGTTCTAATCTGTAAGAAATAGTACTTAGCAAAAGAAGGGTCCATTCATTAATTAAACGTATATTCAAATTTTAAGACCACAGGCTATTTTTATGTTTAAATATTTCTAAAACTTTAGGTAAAATATTAAGTTTAAATATTTCTAAAACCACAGAATTTATCAAAACCTAAACTGAAAAAGATAATACACTCCTGAGATGATGTCTTACCTTTTTCTCTCAAGTATTATTTCTGACTAACTTACTCTTTCGCTTGCTTCTGGCCGGCTAAACTGCCTCTTATTTTTTTCCATAATATACTTTGAATAAAGTTTTTAGTCTATTTAGTTGTTCTCCTTCTGGAAGACTATCTCCTAAAATGTCACAGCCACTATTCAAATAATTTCTCAACTAGTTTTCTCCCCTAATTTTTATTTTAAGTATTAAAAAAGATATACCAAAAGGTAGTTTATTATTTAATACAGTTAATACTTAAATTAGAACAACAAAAGAGGGACACAAAACTAGATTATGTTATTTGGAAGTTTTAAAATATTAATGAAAAATAATAAATAATACCTCAAATGATAAAACTGTTATTAAGACATTTCCATATCACTTTTCAATCATCATTCTCACTTGCAATACTTTTCACATTTATCTGAGCAACATCAGCTATGCAATTTATCCTTAACCACCTTTTCACTGTAGGTGTAGGACCTCATTATTTTAGAGGTAGACCAATTAGACAATAGTATTGTGTTTGACATACTAGAAAGAGGCAACTTCTGTGGACATATTACATTCAACTTTTGAAATCCTCTTTCTGCTTCTGCTAAATTGACAGAAATTATTCTGACATTCTTTTTAACTCTTTGAGCATGTTTCAGAATTGCATAATTCACTTAAAATATCTCATAGGAATATGCGGCATAACAAAATGCTGAAATAAATGACAGTGTGTCACCCTCTGGTTGTTTGGCACTTTTTAATCTTTATGCTATATGTTTACTGCCATAACAAATTCAAGGGAATAAAAATGTAATATTTCATCAAAAGTATGAGTTTGATGAGATGAATAAATATTGCAAGCATAGGTCCATCTAATTTCTCATACCTATGGATGGAATGAACATTACTGTGGGTTCTAATAGAATACTAAATTGTACAGATGAATTTTAAAAAGGAGTAAGAAATGTAAATTTGTGATTTCCACAGTGGGGGGTTCCCAGCTACCCACTTTACAGAGAACGCTGATGACAAGTGTATTTGTGCAGAACCAGTGTGAACTTGCTGAATCTCATCATTGATCATAGCTAAGTCCCACTCTGACTTTGTAGCAATGACTATCCATCATTTTTATTTAAAACTATCACCTGTTTTACCACTATACCTCCAAACACTCTGTCATGCACTACATAGCAACTACATTATTTTTACATATTGTTCTATTTATTTACATTTGTTGTGCATCTGCTTCTACTAGTAGAATGCAGTTCCTTGATGTTTGGGTTTATTTTTGTTGAAATGTGTAACAAAATATGAGTAAAGTGTCTGAGAGTAGATACCCAGGTAGCTTTTGAATACATAAGAAATTGAAAAAAAGATATTGGAAAAGTTTGAGCTTATGCCAAACAGTAATTCATGGCAATCTCTCTACTCTAGTTTTTTTTTCCTGAAATCATGAACACTATATATATTAAACTACTAGATTGCATAAGATAGGCACATTTAGGAAATAGAAGCTAAATACATTTAATAATTTAAGTTATTTACTTACCTTCTTATACATTTACTTTTGAACTTTTATGATTTAATAAAACACAGATGATAACTATTGAAAAATTGTGTGCATGGGGGAGGCATAAATCTTTTGACATGTGGTTAAGGCCAAGATCAAAGAATTATCAATAGCAACTGTATGCACCCCAAACAAAACAATGCCTAGACAGATCTTCACTGTCCTCACAATTGATCCAATAATTGAGCCCATTGTGTTCATTCATCTTGTTGAGGACCATCCTTTAATTCACTGAGCCTCTGCTTTACCGAGTATGATGTCATTCTTCAGGGACTGATCTTTCCTGACAACATGTCCAAAGGATGTAAGATTAAGTCTGAGCATCCTTGGCTCTAAGGAGCACATGGCTCGTACATCTTTCAAGAAATACTTTTTTCCCCTGTCTTTTCAGTAGTCCATAGGGCACCACAATTCAAATGCATCAATTCTTCAGTCTTACTTCTTCAATGTCCAACTTTCACATGTATATGAGAGAATTGAAAATCCCATGGCGTGAATCAGGTTCACCTTGGTCATCAATGTTAACAGCCTTGCTTTTCAACACTCTAAAGAGGTCTTGTGCAGTAGATTTATCCCACACAGTATGTCCTTTGATTTCTTAATTGCTGTTTTCATGAGCATCGATTGTGGATCCAAGCAAGACGAAACTCCTTGACAACTTTAAAATCTTCTCCATTTATCATGATGTTCCCTGTTGCTCTAGTTGTGAGGGTTTGGGGTTTCTTTGCACTGACTTGTGAAAGGGTACATTGAAGGCTTCAATTGTTGATTTCATCAGCAAATGTTTCAAGTCCTCTTCGCTTTCAACAAACAAGTTTGTATCATCTTCATATCAGTTTGTTAATCAGCCTTCCTCAATTCCTACAGCTGCATTCTTCTTTATTTAATCCCTGATTCTCTGATGAGTTCCTCTAACACAGACTGAATACATATGGTAAGAGAATACAACACTGATGTGCAACTCTTCTGATTTTAAAGCATGATTTTGAAAACATGCAGTATTCCATTATTCTGTTCCCTGCCTCTTGACCCATGTACAAGTTCCACACGAGCACAATGAAGTGTTATGGAATTCCCATTTTTCTCAAACTTTTCCATAGTTGGTTATGATATATGGAATTGAATGACTTGCTTAACCAATAAAACACAAATAATTATCTTTCTGATATTATCTGCTCCAGCCAACATCCAAGATTATGAGTCTAGTAATATTAAATCCTTTCCTGACAATGTGCGGTTGTTTCTCTCACATTTTACAGAATGGTAATATTCAAGTAAATAATAGTTGACTGGTCCCAATTCAATACTGCAATACTTAAGGTTTATTTTGCCAACCAGGCTGTTAAATACATGTGGGTGTAATTGAACGGGGGAGGGATAAATGGCTCGGTGAGCCTCTCTTTTCTAGTTCTTGAGTCTCTTGCTTTCTGATGGTTGGAAAAGGGTGCAGCTGCCTTAGCCAGTTCCCTGCTTCAGCTGGCAAGGCTCACTTCCTGCAAGACACCCCTGAGGAGAAGCCACATGGACCTACCCAGATGCAGCCTTTTGGAGACCCCTGCCAGTGCTGAAATGCTTACACGCTAATTCGGCTTTCTTCCTGCAGTCAGCATCATTGCATGGACATGTGGGCTAATGTTTGACTTCCAGGCTTGGGCAGCACAGGTTTGGAATGCTTGCTTAATATACATTTACCCTTTACATAAAATTCTGTCTTATACATATGAGTTTCTGTGGATTTTTTTGCCTAGTTTACCTGAACCGACACAAGTACCATTTGTGATGTATGCTCCTAAATGTTTTACAAACAATAAATAACAAAGTAATAGAGGCATTTATGTTTGGCAGTGTATTAGACAGGGTTCTCTAGAGAGATAAAACCAAATTGTTGATAATTTAATATATTTATTTATAAAGAGAATTGGATATACAACACAAGAAATGAACTATTAAATTATATACAGATAAATATATAATACAAGAAATGAACAGTCAAATTATAAAGCAGTACAAATGGCTCAGTGCAACTCACTCCCATGAGAGAGAGTTGTGAGACACTAGCAGTCCTTCAAGTCTAGTCTGCTGCCAGGTCTTCCTCTATATATAGAGAGAGCTAGGCTATCACAGCACAGCAGCCAATCACAAGGCAGGTCAGCAACTGTCAGCCAGGTCAGCAACTGCCTGTCCCCAGCTCCAGAGATGTCTTAAAGGGACCTCAACTTACAGCAACACAGTTCACAGGCTAGGTGTCCCACAGGTAGTGTAGCCTGTAAATTGAGGCACAGAACAAGCAAGGCAGCCGCACCCTGATCCGATGATCAAAGAGCGAGAAACAAGAAAGGCGAGGCTCACCGAGCCATTTATCTCTCCGCCCTTCAGTTAATCCCATTTGTGTTTATAAGCCAGGCTGGCAAAATAAAGTATCTTAATCCACTCCTTGCAACCTGGCACCTGTACACAATTCTTTAGCCATATATACGTATATAATTTACAGACATTGATGAAATCACACTTATACTTATCATCAATCATATATCATACATATAAATGAAAACACAGTCCAATTATGTCTGATATATTATACCTGAACAAAGGAAAGATATGCAATAAGCACATAAAAAGAAAATACATTGACAATTACAAACCTCGCTTTTGCAATAGATCATGTGGTTGCAATTTATAGGTAGAACTACCTTCTACTACTACACATTCTGTATTACCTTTGCCCTCAGGAAGCACCTCAGCTGGCTGTGGTTTTTTGCCTGGGGTGGTGACCCATAACTTCATTCCTGAGGGGTCTGGGTCATTATAATTCCTGTAAGGATTGGGTTGCTGTAATTTACCATTTACTTTAATCACAGGGCATGGTATCACTAAGAGTTGGCCTATGGGATCTCCTAGATTCCAGATATATTCTTCTTTACCTCCATTATGTAACACCAGTCCAATTTCTCCTTGGTAATCAGGATCAATCACACCACTCAGTACAGTGACACCCTTCCTGGCCTGTTGATCCAAAGGCATGAGAAGTCCAAAGTGGCCAGGGGGCATTCTAAGCTGCCAGTTTAGTGGAATCTGTGCTGTGTTTCTGGGTGGGAGAGTTCCTTCATTTGGGACCAGGACCTCCAGACCTGAGGAACACAGGGTTGCTGGGACAGGAAGCAAAAATGCTACAAGTGGATCACTAGGAGTAATAGTGAGTGGTGCCACTGCAGCTTCCACCCCTTGGTTCCTGGACCCATGAATTCTGGCTATTGGAGACACAGCACCGTATAATGGCCACTGCTTTAGAGCATATACAGCTTCCTGGAGAACATTGCCCCAGCCTCGCAAGTTGTTGCCACCTAGTTGGCACCGTAATTGTGTCTTTAGGAGCCCATTCCATCGCTCTATCAAGCCAGCAGCTTCAGGATGATGAGGAACATGATACAACCAGTAGATTCTATGGGAATGGGCCCATTGCTGCACTGCATTTGCTGTGAAGTGAGCTCCTTGATCTGAAGCAATGCTATGTGGGATGCCATGTTGGTGGATGAGGCATTCTGTAAGTCCACAAATAGTAGTTTTGGTAGAAGCATCGTGTGCAGGGAAGGCAAATGCATATCCAGAGTAGGTGTATATTCCAATAAGAATAAAAGGCTGTCCCCTCCATAATGGAAGTGGTCCTATGTAATCAACCTGCCACCAAGTTGCTGGTTGATCTCCCCGAGGAATGGCCTCATATCTTGGACTTAATGTTGGTTTCTGCTGCTGGCAAATGGGGCACTCATCAATGGCAGTGGCCAAGTCAGCCTTGATGAGTGGAAGTCCATGTTGCTGTGCCCATGCATAACCTCTATCCCTGCCACCATGTCCACTTTGTTCATGTGCCCATTGGGCGATAACAGGAGTGGCAGAGGAAAGAGGAGGACCAGTCTCCACAACGTGTGTCATCTTATCCACTTGATTATTAAAGTTGTGCTCATCAGAGGTAATCCTTTGGTGAGTGTTCACGTGAGATACAATTACCTTTACTTTCTTGGCCCATTCAGAGAGGTCTCTCCACATACCTCTTCCCCACACTTCCTTGTCACCAATTTTCCAATCATGGTCCTTCCAATTCCCTG
>NW_022103903.1:16309088-16318094 GCF_000313985.2 Echinops telfairi | reverse complement strand
GTACCAATGAATCTAGAGTCTTTGACACAACCTCCTTAGTGGGTCCAATCAGCATAATGTCATCAATATAATGGACCAGTGTGACATTTTGTGGAATAGATAGGTGATCAAGATCCCTTCAGACTAAATTATGGCACAGGTCATAAGAGTTGATGTACCCCTGGGGGAGAGTTGTGAAAGTATATTGTTTCCCCTGCTAGGTGAAGGTAAACTGCTTCTGGTGGTCCTTCGAGACTGGTATTGAGAAGAAGGTATTAGCTAGATCAATAGCTGCACACCAAGTACCAGGAGAAGTAATAATTTGCTCAAGCAATGAAATCACGTGTGGAACGGCAGCTGCAAATCGGAGTCACCACCTGGTTAAGTTTACGATAATCCACTGTCATTCTCCAGGATCCATCTGTCTTCTTTACAAGCCAAATAGGCAAGTTAAATGGGGATGTGGTAGGAATCACCACCCCTGCATCTTTCAAGCCTTTGATGGTGGCACTGATCTCTGTAATCCCTCCAGGATGCAGTATTGCTTTTGATTTACTATTTTCCTAGGCAATGGCAGTTTTAATGGTGTCCACTTGGCCTTTCCTACCTCGATAGCCCTGATTCCACATTTCAGGGATCCAATATGGAGGTTCTGCCAGTTACTAAGTATGTCTATTCCAATGATGCACTCTGGAACTGGGGAAATAACCACAGGATGGGTCTGGGGGCCCACTGGACCCACAGTGAGGCATACCTGAGCTAAAACCCCATTGATAACTTGACCTCCATAAGCCCCAACTCTAATTGGTGGGCCTTTGAAACACTTTGGGTCTCCTGGAACTAGTGTCAGTTCCAAGTCAGTGTCCAGTAATCCCCGAAAAGTTTGATTATTTCCTTTCCCCCAATGAACAGTTACTCTCGTGAAAGGCCGCAGGTCCCTTTGGGGAAGGCTAGAAGAAAGACTAACAGTATAGACCTTCGCTGATGTAGCAGGGTCCTCCTTCAAAGGGACCCGGCCTCCCCTTCATTCAAGGGTTTGTGGGTCTTTAAACTGGCTCAAGTCTGGGAATTGATTGAGCGATCATGACTGTCTATTCTGCTGTTCACCTGATCTACCATTCTTTCACCTGTGTAGATCACATAAATATTTAGTAGGTTTCCCATCTATTTCATTCCTAGGGACACCGTGGCTAAGTAGCCAATGCCATAATTTCACTAGAGACAGGTTGCTTTGATTACTACTGAAACCTTGTTGTCTATTATAACCATGCCCACCCTGTCTCTGTTGATACTGTGCTGACACCTGCCCTCTTCCATCACAGAAACCAATCAGCCCCATTGTGGGCAAATGTCAGAGTTCGCTTAGGGAAGTGCCCACTGTTAATCCTGGTGCACATAAAATAGCAATTACAGGAGTCTTAAGAGATGTTGGGGCCAACTTCACAAACTTGTTCCTATGGTTTTGGTAAAGGGTATTTCCTCAGGACACCCCCTTTTGAGTCTATGGGAATATCCTGATAGATCCATTCCAACATACCAATTTCTCTAAGATTTTGGATGCCTTCCTCTACAGTATACCAAGGTAGGTCAGGTACTTCAAGTTGATCCAGTCTAGGCCATCTGGCATTCCGTGCTTCATTGAACCAACCAAATAAAGAATTAGATCCTCTCTTAGTCTCTCTCACAGAGACATTGAAAGAAGAGTCTGTTTTTAGGGGTCCCATATCCAGAAACTCAGATTGGTCTAATATTACATTTCATGCACCAGTATCCCACCCCCTTAGTAACCATTCCCAGGGATATTCCCCAGGCTTCTGCTTGTATGTATTTGAAAACTCGAGCAGATCTTTATGAGTATAGCGTGCTTCTTCTTGGGTAATCATCTCAACCTCACCTTTAGGAGCTTTCTGAGACTTAATTTTAGTGACAGGTCCAGCGGAAATAATGCGTGGTGAGGGTGTTTCCTGGGTGCTCTCAGCAATATTTTGTAAGGCATCTCCCTTAGGCAATGCTACTGGTGTAGCCCCACCTGGCATATCAACTTGAATAGTTTGGCTGATCTGCTCAGGTGTGGGTTGTGTATTAATACTTTCAGCTTGGAGGGGTGGATCTATTGACTGGGTTGGGTCAATTGTTTTTAAGGGCTCAATATCCTCCTCTTCTGGATCATCAGCCCATATCTTCCCATTCCATGTTTCAGGGTCCCAACTTTTCCCAATCAATGCCCTTACTTTGGTTTCAGACCCTGCTCTAGATCTGCAATTCAGCTGCCATTGTAATTCAGCCACTCGTATAATGAGACCCTGGACCTGATTCTCAGTATGTCAGCTCTTTTACTAGAGGAGAGAAGTCTCTCCTTTGTTGCACAAATGGAAGTTTTCAAATCCATTAGTCTGCACTTGAGGCGTGCTTTTGAGGCTCTGAGATCATCCCTTTCCTTAATCACATTTTCCATTTTAAGAAGGACCAGCCAACCAGCTTCCCTATACTTATCATCCTTACAAAACTCCTGGAAAATGTCAAACGTACGATCACTCAGAGCCTCTTTTTTAACCAGCACTTCATCTATCAGTGGTGCTACTTTAGGTATTATTTTTGCTATTTCACACCATGGATTAGGAATAGTAGCAGGCTTATCCATGCTTTGGGATGTTGAAGTAGCATCACTAGTGTTAAGACTAATCAGGCTGGAGAGCCAAACTAGAAGCCCATATTTATGATTTATTTCTCTAGAAGCACTCCTGGTACCAAAATGTGTTAGACAGGGTTCTCTAGAGAGATAAAACAAAATTGTTGATAATTTAATATATTTATTTATAAAGAGAATTGGATATACAACACAAGAAATGAACTGTTAAATTATATACAGATAAATATATAATACAAGAAATGAACAGTCAAATTATAAAGCAGTACAAATGGCTCAGAGCAACTCACTCCCATGAGAGAGAGTTGTGAGACACTAGCAGTCCTTCAAGTCTAGTCTGCTGCCAGGTCTTCCTCTTTATATATATAGAGAGCTAGGCTATCACAGCACAGCAGCCAATCACAAGGCAGGTCACCATCTGTCAGCCAGGTCAGCAACTGCCAGTCCCCAGCTCTAGAGATGTATTAAAGGGACTTCAACTTACAGCAACACAGTTCACAGGCTAGGCGTCCCACAGGTAGTGTAGCCTGTAATTGAGGTACAGAGCAAGCAAGGCAGCCACACACTGGTCTGATGATCAAAGAGCAAGAAACTAGAAAGGCGAGGCTCACCGAGCCATTTATCTCTCCACCCTTCAGTTAATCCCATTTGTGTTTATAAGCCAGGCTGGCACAATAAACTATCTCAGGCAGTGAGATGAAATTACTTGGCATTGTTCTATGGATAGACTTTGTAACTCCCTCCAAATGATAGAATGTGAGTATACAGATTGAATATTCAAGGCCCTACCTTGAAGATTGGAGAGTTTTGCCAGCCCTCTCCATATAAAAATAAGGTATCACAGATGTGGGAATAAGAAATCCCACAACCATCCATTAATGAGAATAACCAGTGGAGCTTATGTGTGAGAAAGCTGTCTAAAGTGGAAGAGGCAGCAGAGGCACTAGCCCCATGACCATGAGCAGAAGGATCTCTTGGAGGTGTGATGAAAAAGTGGCAGGCTTCTTGCCCCACAGAGGGAGTTAAGCTGAGTATTTTGGAACAGAAGATTGGCTTACAAAGTGGGCAACTCATTAAATATTTGTCAGCCTTAAAGGAGATTTGTAATACTTGTTCAAGCTGTGGTCAAGGGATCATTTGGCGGAGAGGCTTTGGCCTGTGCTTTCATCGTAGTTGTAAAGTGATGCGGTGAGCAAAGGAATGTGTCCTTAATGTTACTGATCCTAACCTGTGGCCACCTTCAACTTCCCTAAGAAATTTCTGTAATAATGAGCATTGCCTGTGAGCTCTTTGGGGCCATTACAATGGATCACTGAACAAGCAGAGAAGTAGAGAGCCATGGGAGAAATTATTGCTGTCAGTGGAAAATAGAGGATGGAGGCAGGTCTGACCTCTGCCTTGTGGCAATCAACCTTGGGCTGGGGTAGAGTTGGCTTCTCTTTCCCCCTGGTGCAGCCAAAAGAATGTCAGCATTGGCTGTCACATTTCCAATGCTTTAGCCTCAATTCCAGCTCACACTAACTCTATACGGATGATACAGATGTGGAATATTATGGTTGAGGCAAGAGATAGGGGGACACTGGCTGAGAGAGAACTTTTGTTAAGATGCTGAAAACAAGGTGTGATCAGGGAAAATGGGTCTTCAAGAATAATTATGCCATATAATGCTTGCCATGGAACAGTGGGAGATCAATCTTGACTACTAGAATATTATGGAGAACATCAAGCAAAGCTAATACTTTGATATATTCTGTACATTTTAATCACGATTAATTGGACATAATTTTAAATAAATATGTTATCTTTGATAAATATGTCTGAATTCCAATGCATAGACCTTGTATTAGGGATTTTATTTGTTCATCCTTGTTTTATTGTCAAATATAAAATATGTCAATTTCTATTAAAATGTGAGACGGCCTTGAAGACAAAAATATATGTATACATATGTGTATATCCATATATATATACACAAAAATTCCTTCAGAATTGTAAAAAACAAAAATCAACCTAAGCTTTTAATCAACCAAAATAAACATTATAACATTGCTTCTAGTGTTTACTATTTTGGTGCCATAAATTATAAAACCATAAAAAGCAGTTGCATACACATTTATGGCTCATTATTTAACTCACTAGAGTGTTTTTGAAGTTGATTTTAATGCATAGTCAATTTAAAAATCACTTAAATTGTTAAGTGATGTGTTAGTTTTTCTACTCATTCTGTTTATTAGTTTATATTGAAGTAAGCATATTTACTACACAGTACTATACATCGCTTTTCTTTGGATGGTGATGGCATACTTCACAGAATGATTCCATAGTTTTGAAGTATATAAAAGCATGTGTTGAAATTACCCTCTTCTGTAATATTTGCCTTTCAAATTCAATGTGATATATTCTACATTAAATTATATATATACATATATAAATGCACATATATATTTCAGTCAATAAATCTGGCAAAATGAATAAAAAACAAATTTCTCTCAGAATTTTCTAATTGTGAGAGCTTGTCAGAGTCATGGATTTGAGGAAAAAGTAAAGTTTTGCCTTTTCATTTTTATAAATAAATGTAATGCCTCTCTATCTACGTTGCACACAAGACAGGTTCTGCCTCAGATATGCAGGCAGCCATAAAACTGCTGGGAATGAAGCCTGTTCACCCTCTGGTTTCAATCATTCTATCAGGGTTACAGTCCGTTGTCCTTGAGTTAGACACAAAAGATACACAGTTTTGGCAAAGTGATAGCAAATACTATTATTAAACCATACAAGCGGTAAATAATAATAAAGATTCTTAAATTGGAAAATGCTTACTTTTCTCCAAATTACCAATCCACTCATATCACCGAACAGGCTTTCTGTGATTCAGTCCAGGTGCTGTCTTTCTGTTACCACTGATGCTGACCCCTGCCGTGCTACTTGGGGGCCTGCATGGCACCTGAGGCTCATTTTCTGCTGCTAGGCCCCCCTAGGCCTTGCCTCATTGGCAGGAGTAGCATTTCACACTATCTCCTGGGAGGCTGCCCCAAGTTTTAAACCTCACCAGCTGCTTATGCCATATTACCAGGACTTCCATGTTATGTGGGCCTGTGCTGCTCTAGAGCCACTGTGATGCATGGAGGGGGTTGGATAACACATGCACAGAGCACACGCGAATCTCTGCTCCGTGCAGTCGTGTGACCACTTCCGGACAGTGGCACAAGCTTTCTCTCTTTGGGGGGTGTTTGAACCCACCCAAACCATTCCTCTTTCCTTAATATTCATCATTTCTCTGTTTACCACTGTTTTGACTCCTCAACCATATTTAGTGTTGAAACTATATTTTATGCATTACCAAGTTATAAGTCCAGGGACCCTTTGTTCAAAAGATCACTCTGTTCTAGAAATTTTTGATGGGAGTAGTTTTCCCCTGAACAGTTATAGGACTGGTGACCTTCCATATAACAGAATGAAACATTGATAGGTCATGAATTACCTTCATGATTATATGTTTGAGTTCATTGTTGAGACTAGAATGACAATTCTTCTTATTGAGGGTTTAACTTATATTAGATGACCCTCTGCTTCAGAATCTTGGTGCCCTTGACTAGGGACTGTTCTTTCTTTTAATTTTTTATTTTTTAAATCGCTTTATTAGGGGCTCATACGACTCTTAGCACAATCCATACAGACATCAATTGTGTAAAGCACATTTGTACCTTCATTGCCCTCGTCATTCTCAAAACATTTGCTCTCCACTTAAGCCCCTGGCATCAGGTCCTCATTTTTCCAGTCCCTCCCCACTTCACCCTCTCTCATGAGCCCTTGATAATTTAAAAATTATTATTTTGTCATATCTTGCACTGTCCGACGTCTCCCTTCACCCACTTTTCTGTTGTCTGTCCCCCAGGGAGGAGGTCACATATAGATCCTTGTAATCGGTTCCCTCTTTCCAACTCACTCTCACTCTACCCTCCCAGTATCACCACTCACACCACTGGTCCTGAAGGGATCATCTGCCCTGGATTCCCTGTGTTTCCAGTTCCTATCTGTACCAGTGTACATCCTCTGGTCTAGCCAGGCTTGCAAGGTAGAATTCGGATCATGATAGTTGGTGGTGGGGTGGGGGGGAGGAAGCATTTAGGAACTAGAGGAAACTTGTGTTTTTCATCGTTGCGACATCACACCCTGTATGGCTCATCTCTTCCCTGAGACCCCTCTGCAAGGGGATCTCCAGTGGCATACAAATGGGCTTTGGGTCTCCACTCCGTACTCCTCCCATCATTCACTATGGTAGGATTTTTTGTTCTGATGATGCCTGATAACTGATCCCTTCGACACCTTGTGAACACACAGGCTGGTGTGCTTCTTCCATGTGGGCTTTGTTGCTTCTGAGCTAGATGGCTGCTTGTTTACAATCCTTTAAGACCCCAGACTCTATACCTTTTGATAGCCAGGCACCATCAGCTTTCGTCACCAAATTGCTTATGCACCCATTTGTCTTCAGCGATCGTATCATGGAGGTGAGCACACAATGATATGATTTTTTGTTCTTTGACGCCTGATAACTGATCACTTCGGCACCTCATGATCACACAGGCTGATATGTTCTTCCATGTGGGTTTTGTTGCTTCTGTACTAGATGGCCACTTGTTCACCTTCAAGCTTTTAAGACGCCAGACGCTATATCTTTTGATAGTCGGGCACCATCAGCTTTCTTCACCACATTTGCTTATTCACCTGCTTTGTCTTCAGTGGTTGTGTCGGGAAGGTGAGTATCATAGAACGCCAATTTAATAGAAGAAAGGATTCTTGCATTGAGGGAGTGCTTGAGTGGAGGCCCAATGTCCTTCTGCTATCTTAATACAAAACCTATAAATATAAGCACATAGATCTATTTCCCCATTCTCATATATAAATATATTTGCATATGTACATGTCTTTATTTAGACCTCTATAAATGCCCTTTGCCTCCCAGCTCTTTCCTCTATTTCCCTTTACTTTCCTCCTGTCCCACTGTCATGCTCAGTCCCCAACAGGGTTTCAGCAATTCCCCTTTGTTACATTATCCTTGTTATTATATCCTAGAACAACATGACTGTACTGTCTTGTAATTTAAAAAAAGTTCTACTCTAGGTATTAATCCTAATGCAATATTAAACTCAGAATACATCATATACAAAGACATAAGATACAAAATTGTAAGTCACATGAAGAAAATACAAGAGAAAAATATGCTGACCTTGGATTTGTTGATGCATTTTAAGTGCCATACAAAAAAATACAATCCATAGAAGAAAGGGGGAAAAAACTCGAACTTTATTGAAATAAAATTTTCTGCTTTAAGAATTAAAATAAAGCTAAACACATGCAAAAAAGCAAAACATGTGCAAGTATACTAATATACAGAGAATATAATAACAAAGAATTTAAAATTCAATCATAAAAAAGGAAACACAAGAGTTAAAAACAGGCATATCATATCTTCAAAACCACTTGGACAGAGAAGACCTCACTTCAAGTGGGAACAGCTTTTCATGATCAGGGGAGATGGAGATGGTCAATGTAATTGCTAGCATAAAAATGTGTGCTGAGGTCACCCCAAATCAACAGACACTCTTACCAAGGTGATAAGCCAAGCTTAGTGGAAATTGAAGTCAAGATGTGGGAAGGGGAGCATGGATGTATTAGAGAATGCAAGTCCATTTCTATCGGTAGGAAAATGGTGTGAATCACATTTTAGAAACATTTGACCTAATTTCTATACAGCCTCTGGTGACCCAGACCTTGTGCTAGAGAGTCCTCAGACTTTAGACCCTGTGTTTTCAAGGTGCACAACATGCTTCGCAGGCCACACCAGAAGAACGTGGTGTGAAAACCTACCTAAGTGAACTGGGCCATACAGCAAACTCACCTGTGGTCCTTGGAGTTAAGGTCAAACTTTGTGTGTGTGTGTGTGTGTGTGTGTGTGTTTCATGCATTTGGTTTTGATTTATTTATTTATTTATTTATTTATTTATTTATTTATTTATTTATAAAATCATTTTATTGGGGTTCATACAATTCATCACAATACATAGATCAATTTTGCAAAGCACACCCTCATCATTCCTAAAATTCACTTTCCTCTTGGGTTCCTGGAATCAGCTCATTTTCTTTTTTTCCCCTCCCCCTTCCTCCGCCCTCCCCCCTCCTCCTTGAACCCTTAATAATGTATAAATTATTATTATATCTTATCTTACACTGCCCAGCATCTCACTTTACCCATGCCCTACAGAGGAGGTTATATGTAGAACCCTGTGATCAATTCCCCCTTTTTACACCCCCCCCTTCCCTCCTGGTATCGACACTGTCACCCCTGGTCCTGAGGGGTTCATCTGTCCTAGATTCCCTGC
>NW_022103903.1:16276655-16308800 GCF_000313985.2 Echinops telfairi | reverse complement strand
CCCCGCCTTTGGTGTTTGAAGCCTGGTCCCTTTGGCCTTCATTATCACACATGTTGGTGTGCTGCTTCCATGTGGGCTTTGTTGCTTCTGAGCTAGATGGCCGCTTGTTTACTTACTATCTTTTAAGTCCCTAGACACTATAGGTCTTGATAGCTGGGCACCATCAGCCCTCTTCACCACACTTACTTATGCACACATTCATCTTTATCGTTTATGTGGGGAAGGTGGTCACACAAAGATGGTTTTTGTTCTTTGGTGTCTGCTCCCTGATCCCTTCAACACCTCATGTTCCCACAGGCTCCTGTGCTTCTTCTCTGTGGGGTTTGTGGTTTCCAAGCTAGATGGCCACTTGTTTGCCTACAAGCCTTTAAGACCCCAGATGCTATATCTTTTGAGAGCCGGGCACCACCAGCTTTCTTCACCACATTTGCTTATGCACACGTCTGTCTTCAGCGATCATGTCAGGAAGGTAGGTATCATGAAATGACCATTTAGCTGAGCAAGGTGCTCTTGTATTAAGGGAATGTGCATGAGGAGGCCCAATATCAAACTTAATAGTGTGAGAAAATACAGATGACTGCTGTGGCTAGAGTATAGAATTGGCAGTCGTGAGATTTGGGCTCGGATTTCTTGCCTTGAGGATGTCAAATGAATGGTGCCCCAGAATTATCATATACTTACTATTTTAATTTCCTTCTTGTTTTATTAAGTTCTGCCACTGTCAATGAATATTATTCAAATTTTTGCTCTATTACCAAGATCCATTATTTGTGTAAAGAATATCCAGTCACTTTAGAGTTTAATCTATACAAATCAAGATTTCATGTATTGCGGTTAGAAGCCAGTGTATTCTTGTATAATCACATTTTCTCAACAAGGTTTTAAATTCTATACTATTTACTAAATTAGTGACATTATCAATAGAATTATTTTATACTCCAGAGGGAATAAATTATAAAGTTCTCTAAGTGGCAATAATATCTTTAAGGTGAACCAAAGACTTATATAAACCAGAGATATAAGAATGGATTTGGGGGTCACACTTAATTGTAGCTGCAATCTGAGAACAAGTAGTTATTATGACATAGCTCGACTCAATGTTCATCCTCATGAAGAAATCACTAAAGATATGAATATGAGTGTTATAATAAAGTAGGGTAAAGAAACCAGATGGTGGCTGGCTATCAGAAAGAATAGAATCTGGGGTCTTAAAAGCTTATCTACAAGCAAGCAGCCATCTAAGTGAGACATCAACTAAATCCGCATGGAAGAAGCACACCAGCCAGAATGATTAAAGGATTGTACATAAAAAAAAATCCAAATGAAGGAAGGAATGATTAAATTGTGGCACCCATTTTCAGAAAGTTATGGATGACAGTGGAACTGCACAATCCATTATCAGAACTCTCACATGGATTAAGCCTTGTGACCATAGTTGAGGGATGTGAATAGCCTTGCTATCAGATAGAAAGCACTTTAAAGATCTTCCCCTCCATCTCTGCCCCTACTCCCTATCTAACACAATGTCATTCTCCCAGGTCCAGTCTCTGCAAACCACATGTACAAAGCATGTAAGACTAAGTCTCACCATCCTTGCTTCTAAGGAGCATTCTAGCTCTATTTATTCTAAGGCAGTTCGCTGTGTCCTTTTAGCAGTCCATGGTAATTTTAGTATTCTTCTCCAACATCGCAACTCAAATGCATCAATAATTCTTTGTTCTTTATTAAATGTCCAACTTTCACATGTGTACAAAACAATGGAAAAGACCGTGGCTTGGGTCAGGTGCACCATAGTCCTCAAAGTAACATCCTTGTTTTTCAGTACCCTAAAGAGATCTTGTGCATCATATTTACCCAGTGCAACAAGTCTTTTGATCTCTTGACTACTGCTTCCATGTGCATTGATTGTGGATCCAAGCAAGCAAAATCTTTCAAAAGTTTCCTCCATTTATTATGATGTTATCTAGAGATTCAGTTGTGAAAACTTTTGTCTTCTTTAGATTGAGTTGTAATTGATACTGAAGGCTACAGCCCTGATCTTCATCAGCAAATGCTTCAAGTCCTCTTCATTTTCAGTAAGCAAGGCTGTGCCATCTGCATATAAAGGATTGTTAATTAGCCTTCTTCCAATCCTGATGCCACATTCTTCTTCATATAATCTAGATTATCTGATTATTATATTATTCTCTGATTATTAAATATCTTAGTACTTGACAATGTAGTAGGTACCATCCTAAGCTTGCTGCCGCTGTCACTATGCAAGCTTCTTTCTCCCCAGTTGTGGAAATTCCAGAAACCAGCTTATTTATTTGAAGTGATCTTCCTTTACAGTATGGTGTAAAATGGACATTTGGGAGAGATGAGCTACTGCAATGCTCCCTGAGCACAGACAATATAACCTAAAAATAATGCCGCCAAAGAAGGAAGTAATCCTAGTGTTCTGATGCTGTGCTGCTCAGCTGAGTGGGCTGCATCCACACTGGTCTTCCTCCTTGTGAATGTCTGATGTTTGCTAGCTTGTTGACTGAGATATGTGATAGGCCTGCTAAGCCTTGAGGTGACCCACTGGTCCCATCTCTATTTATCACATTGATGATTTGCATTAAAATGTCTGTTTCCTGTCCTTGGCCTTCTACCAGTTAAAGCTTACTTTGTTGGTTTGAAGACCAGAATGAAAGGAAACCGAACAACCACAGGACATATAAAGGGTAGAATCCCTCACCGTGAAACAGAACTCTCTGCTAATTGGAGCAGATGGTAACTTGATTTTTTTCAATACTGCTTTGAATGATCAAAGTGCTTTATTCCCTAACATTTAGTGTTGATTTTAAAAATTATTATGAAATACTTTTGAGGGGGGCTCTTACATCTCTTATGACAATCCATACATTCATCCATTGTGTCAAACACATTTGCACATATGCTGCCATCATCATTTTCAAAGCATTCTCTTCCCACTTAAGCCCCTAATATCAGCTCCCCATTTCTTCCCTCTCCCTCCCCCACCCACCCTCCTTCACAAACCCTTGGTAAGTTACAGGTTATTATTTTCATATCTTACATCGTCCTCCATCACTCCTCACCCACTTCTCGGTTGTTGTCCCCCTGGGAGGGGGTTATAGATTGATCCTTGTGACTGATTTCCCCTTTCTCCCCCACTATCCCCTAATCCTCCTGGTATCTCTACTCTCCTTGTTGGCCCTGAAGGGGTTTATCTATCCTGGATTCCCTGTGTTGCAGGCTCTTATCTGTAGGAGTGTGCATGTTCTTGTCTAATCCAATTTGTAAGGTAGACTTGAGGTCATGATAGTGGGGGGAAGAAAGCACCAAAGAACTAGAGGAAAGTTGTTTGTTTCATCGGTGCTATAGTGCACCCTGACTGGCTCATCTCTTCCCTGTGACCCCTCTGTGAGGGGATATCCAGTTGTCTACAGATGGCCATTGGGTCTCCACTCCATGCCCCTCCCACTCACACTGGGTATGATTTTGTTCTGGGTCTTAGATGTCTGATCCCTGATCCCACCGACACCTCATGATCACATAGGGTGGGGTGCTTCTTCCATGTGAGCTTTGTTGATTCTCAGCTAGATGGCTGCTTGTTTATCTTCAAGCCTTTAAGACCCCAGATGCTATATATTTTGATAGCAGTACACTATCATCCTTCTTCACCACATTTGCGTATGCACCCATTTTGTCTTCAGTGATCATGTTGGGAAGGTGAGCATCACAGAATCTTGGATTATTATAACAAAGTGTTCTTGTGTTGAGGGAGTACCTGAGTTGAGACCCAATGTCCATTTGCAACCTTAATTCTTGAAATATAGATATGAGTACATAGTTCGATTCCCCTTATATATATATATTACATATGCACATGCCTGTATTTAAACCTCTATAAATGTCCTTTGCCTCCTGGTTCTTTCCTCTGTTTAATTTTCCTTTCCTCTTGTCCCACCATCATATTCGGGTTTAGTGATTCCTCGCTGCTACATTGCCCTTGATTAAGCCCCACTAGGATGTTTTACCAGGATGATTAAAATTAATGTTAGCCACTAGGAGAGGAAATTTCCCATTGCCATGAATTAATAGGCTATCTGAAAGTTGTCCTGAGCTACGATCCATAAAATTATAGTGGGATACTTATTGCCGACTAGAGGTTCATTCACAATGCAAACAGCAATATGAAGTAATTTATATCTAACAGCATCTCTTGAATGAGTGAAAAGATAATAATAACAAATCTCTTTCCTATGCTCATAGTTTTTTTTTAACATGAGCGTGATATTAGTATATATATTTCTTAAAGATATAGCAAATGTTTGTGTTACCTGCATTAAATTCTGATTTATCTAACTTTATATTCCCGTTATATCTTAGTTATCTAGTGCTGGTGGGAGAAAGATAAGCCTGTCTACTCCCATAAAGATTTAAAGTCTCAAAACCCAAAATAACAGTGCTATCCTGTCCTGTAGAGTCTCTACGAATTGAAGAGACTCAATAAAAGTTAGTGTAACAAAAATTTTACAGCAGGTGAACAGGGCATGGACAGGGTTACTCTCTGTGTGTCAGTTCTACTGGAAGATCTTTGTTACCTGCCTTGTAATGGAGGCATAGTGTGCTGTGTTTCTCTCTGCATGCCTGTGCCTCTGTATTTGTACTCTGCATTTGTAACATATTTGATATCTAAAATATACCACATACTCAATTCCAGTATGGACGTTTCCACAGAACAAAAATTCAATACAGTGCAGGAGTTAACATTTTAGAATGTCCTTTTTGAGGACACAATGCAATCCATCAAAGAAGGTGTAGAAAATATAGTGCTGCCTAACAGGAAGATTTGATAGCTTTTTAAGTAGGAGAAAGGATCTGAGGAAATATTTAAAATATTTACAAAATATTTCATGGCTATTAAAATTCTGAAAGTAATAGAGCCATCGTGTGAGTTCATTTTCCTACAGCACTACATGCTTTTTAATTTCTTTTGTCCTACTCTCAAAATAACATAAAGCATTCCTGGATTATCAGTCTCAAAACCAGAAGGTGATAAATATTACAGTAGACAGTCAAAAATAATTTTTCAAACAATGAGGGAAGCCTACATACCTTTGCATAGGAATTAGCCTGATAAAATTATCTTTGCAGGAAAATGGATATAAGAAGTGAAAGATTATATGATATTTACTCATCTTCTGATACCAGTGATTTTATTCCTTGAACACTGAAAGACAAAAAAAGTTCTCCCAGGCTCCTTCGAGGCCAAGCAAATCAGTAATTATGATAATAAAATTACTAGGTTTGATAACTGGGAGCCCAACAAAATAAATATTATTACTGGGACCCAAAATCATTAAGTGCTTCTTATAGCTACTCAGTCCATCTACAGCAAAATATTATGGGATTTCTGTTACAATATAAATTCCTGGTCTCCAACTCCTTCTATTGAATCAGAATATCTATGAGGGGAAAATATAGGATGCAGTTTTATGAACTGGTTATGGAAATTTGAGAATTTCTGATATTAAAAGAGATCGTTGTTACTGTTCAGGAGCCCTGATGGTGTAGTGGTTAGATCTTGGGCTGCTAACTGCGAGGTCAGCAGTTCGAAACCACCAGTCACATCACCAAAGAAAGGTAAGGCTTTCTATTCCTGTAAAGAAATAACAGCCTCAGAAACCCACAAGGGCAGTTCTACCCTGTCCTGTAGAGTCTCTATGAGTTGAAACCAATGCAATGCCAGTGGGTTTGGTTTTGTTATTGTTGGTCTGTATGCCTGTTATATTTTTTCATAATAAAATGAGTGTGGCAATTAGATTTTATGTCAACTTGAGCCCCTCTGAAAGTGTAAGAGCGGAATCCAAAATGTGAATCAGATTTGTCTGAGGACAGCTCAATGAGGATGTGGTCTTTTTGACAGAGAGACGTAGGAACTTCTCTGGCTCTTCAACCTCCCTGATTGATCAAATCCCAAATTTGTCCACAAGGGTGGATCAGTGTGGGCCACTGACCCCAGGAGCCAACCTGGGATCTGTCCACGTACTGCCATATTCCTATCAATCTTGAACCCAAATGACTCGGCACCCACTGGAATATGATCTTCTTGCCTCACATTCTACACGATTGACCTGCGTCTGTGTGAGTGTGAAGAAGGCCCCAGCGAGCATCAGACCCATGGACTTGAGCATCAAGTCCCATGGACTTGAGACTCAGCAAGCATCAGACCCATGGACTGATAGATGGTGCTAGGCTCTCTTCTTGACATACAGTTCTATTATATATAAATTTAACTGGTTTGAATTCATTCTCTAAACAGCTAAGGCTAATGCCATAGGGATTATATATAAATCTTGGAAGACAAAGTTCTCTAAAATAGGAATAGCAATCAAAGTACCCAATTATTAGCTAGAGTCACCTCAAGGCAATTCTGAAAGAAAACATGGGAAACAATCAATATGATTGAGTGAGCGAACTAACTTTGTGTAAACTGAGAAAGAATGAGGTATGATGAAGAAATTTTATATTTTGGAGTTGAATCTCAACAGAAAAGAGAAAAATAATGAGTGTTAGTCAGTGCATGCTGTACAATTTCCATAGGACATGAGAAAAAATACTTCACTCTCACAAGTCCAATATAAAAGCAAAATATAGGAATAAAGGTACTGTAAATAAGAAAATTAACAATAGTTGAACAGGAACGTGGAAAATGTCACTGAGAAAGATACCAATGGTATGTGAGGGCAACAAAATGCATGCAACCATCAAATTCTTATAACTTTGGGATGGAAGTATAAGAACCTGGAAAATAATTCACCCTAATTTATATTGCAGAATGTTGTAAAATCTATACCATGGCGAAGTATATGCCACAGAAAATTAGGCCACTGAAAATGTAACTAAATACAGAAATTATAATGGATGATATAATGATGTCTCACATCACCAATTTTTTAAAAATGCACAAAATGGTCCCATTCATACCCAAGTAAAGGCTAAATTGGGATTTTGCTACCCAAAAGAATGAGTGACAGAGTTGTAACCTGGTTGCAATAAATTATTTTGATTAGTAATTGCCCTGACATTTAGGGAGCAAGCAATTAATTCTTCACAAAGGAGAAGGTGAAATTTTAGAGATCAGTGAGTAGGGGAGTGACAGAGTTCTCAGAATTCAAATGCATTGTGACCTCGTTATTGCGTGGACCTCCATGTAACGATGTGAAGATACTTTTCTTTTAAAACCCTTTTCTTTTAAAATCCATGTCAACCAACTCTAGCTTGACAGTGAGGCATAACACAAAACACAGCTGCAGTGCTTGCCCACTGGTTATCCATTTGTATTTCTTCAATCATCACATAGTTTAAATTATGCATACCAGATATCTATGATAATACATGATACAATGTCATGTAATATTTTAGTTAGCATCATTATGTCTATTAG
Source organism: Echinops telfairi (assembly GCF_000313985.2). NCBI lineage: Eukaryota > Metazoa > Chordata > Mammalia > Afrosoricida > Tenrecidae > Echinops > Echinops telfairi. The sequence goes on along the minus strand of NW_022103903.1, from coordinate 16,301,362 downwards.
CAGTAACCAAACTAATTTACAAAAAAATTGGTATCACATATGTAAAATTAAGTTAACCTCATCTTTAAATTTTAATGATAGAAAGAAATTATTGAAACCGATTTTTTTCTTGTATTCCTGCCCATGAATGTGTTTAGACTTGGTGAGTGTCTGCAACTGACCCTGATAGGAAATGGTTTCTCCACAAAAGAAGTTTTAAAGTTATTGTGGAATTATAGGCACATTATTTTCATAATCAAAAGAGTAGTATATTTAATCTAGAATTACTAAAGAGAACGAAGAGAAAGTCTGATCATTTTACTTGTGGGAACCAAATTAAAACAACTTCACTTGCTTAAGCATGTTTCTTAAAAACAATGATGAATATTTCACCTAGATGAATCTCCACATTCTCCACAACACAGATATCCTAGTCCTTTAAAGATACATTTGAAAACCCAAAAAAACGTTTTGAAATATTATAAATCAAAGTATAGATCAATAGGCATGTCCAAACAATAGGAATCAATAAGAATTGGTTGTTGGTGATGTCCGACACATACTATCACATTTTTATAACCTCACTTTATCCCAGTAGAGTTCAGATATATCTTAATAATAGTTATCTTTAATGTAAACAAAATCTAAAGCTTGAGGGGAAAGAAAACTAAATAAGAATAACCATTCTACACTGTAAAAAATTCATAGATTTCCAGGCACGTAGCTTGTCATCTAACTCATTTTTTTTATACTTGAAACTTTGTTTTAGAAGACTATTTTCTTCATTTAGTGGTATAAGTAATTATCTTAAAATTTCACCACATCATTTTGAGAATACTTTAAAAACAAATATAAAAATAAATTATGTGGTTTCAGTACACTTTTTTTTTTCATCATGGCAGTAGAAAAGAAGGGTAAAATATTTCTTTTTTTCCCCCCATTTATCATGATGCTACCAGTTGATCTGTTCTTCTTTTTTTTTAATCACTTTATTAGGGGCTCATGAGTTAAATATTTCAGAGAGCAATTATGCTTATGGTCCTTTCTACTTTCTTGTAACCATTAGAGGTCAGTTCCAGCTCCGAGTTCCGTCACTTACAACAGAAGAAAACACTATCCCTTCCTGAGCAATCCACAGACCTGTCAAATTTGAGCTCCTTGTGGCAGCCCCTCCTCAAAGAAAGACTGGCCTTTCTCCTCCCAGAAATAATCACAGTCTCACAAACCCACAGGGGTCGCTCTGAGTCAGCATCGACTCAATGGCAAAGAGTTTGGGTTTGGATTGGTTTGGGTGGCAGGCACTGTGTCAGTCGATCTCATTGCTGGTTTTCATCTTTTCACGGATCCTCCTCTCTACCAAGGAGCCCTTTTGGTATAGTGGTTACATATTGGACTGCTAACCACAAGGTGCACAGTTTGAAACCACCAGCCAACCAGTGGAAGAAAGTCAGGTTTTTACTTCCTTAAAGAGTTGAAGTCTTGGAAAACCCCAGGGGCAGTTCAACCCTGTCCTATAGGATAGCTTTGGGACAGAGTCACTCCATGCCAGTTCCTCTTTGACAAGCATAATGTCTTTCCCCAGGGACTGGTGCCGCCTGATAACATTTTCAAATTCTATGAAAGGAAATCTCAGCATCCTTGCTTCTAACAAGCTTAGTGGTTGTACTTAATCTTCTGTCAGCCCACCTTACTTTCAATAACTTTAAGCAACACCATCATTTGAATGCATTGATTCTGTTCCAGTTTTACTTTTCTTTGTTGAGTTTTCACCTTCACAGGAGGGAGGCTATTACAAACCCAACCGCTTGGGTCAGGTGCACCTGAGTCTTCAAAGGAACATTTTCGTTTTTGTTTTTGAACTTAAAGAAGTCTTTTTTGCAGCAACTTTGTCCAAAGCAGAGTGTCAGTTGGTTTCTTGACTCATGCTTCCATAAGAATTGATAGGGATCTCAGTAAAATGAATTCCTTGACAACTTCAATATTTTCTCCCTCTCTATCATGATGAGTCTTTGTGGCCGAACTTCGAGGTTGTTTATTTTCTTTACATTGAATTGTAATCTATACAAAAGACTGCAGTTCTTGATCTTCATCACCAAGTATTCCAAGTTCTCCTTGTTTTCAGCACACAAGATGGTGCATGAATGACTCCAACCGGTTTTGAATTATTATCAGCAAAAGTTTACTTTTATGTAATATTAATGATATTATTCAATAATTTAGGTCTTCTGCTGGGTCGCTTTTTTCTTTTCTCATTTTGCAATGAGCAAAAATAATCATTTCTTTGAGTCAGTTATCCACAAAAGTGTTTTTCACGGTTCATACGATAGATTATTGAGTGATTCCAGAACTATATCAGTTTGTTAAAGAACTTGAATTTGTTTTCTTTCCATCAAGGCCTTGGAGCCTTGGTTTTTGCTAATGCCTTCAATGAAGCTTTAACTTCTTCCTTCAATAAGATTAGTTTTTTATAGCAAATTACTTCTTAAAATGTGTGGGTGCTCTTTCACCTTAGTACAATGACTGTGTTTTCCTTTCACTTTCTGTTGAAGGTTCTTACATTATTAAAGTAGTCAAGAGATCAAAAAACAAGTTGCCTTAGGTAATTCTGCCTAAGACCTCTTCAGAGTTTTGAAAAGCAAGGATATTCCTTTGAAGATTAAGGTGTGCCTGGCCCAAGCCATGGTACTTTCAAATGCCTCATACCCATGTGAACGTTGAACATTGAATAAAGAAGGCCAAGAAGAATTGAAGTGTTTACATTGTGGTGCTGGAGAGGAGTACTGAAAGTGACATGTACAAGCTGAACTATCATGGAAGTGCTCCTGAGACTCAAGCGTGGCAAGACTTTATCTTACATATGTTGGACATATTGTCAAGAGAGGCCCGTCTCTGGAGAAGGCCATCCTGATTGGTGAAGTAGAGTGGCAGTGAAAAATATGGAGACCGTCAAGGAGATGTATTTATACTGTGACTTCAACAATGGGCTCAAACATAGAAACAATTATGAAGCTGGTACCGGATCCAGCAGCGTTTCCTTCTGTTGTACATAGGGTCACGATGGGTCAGAATGGACTCATTGGCACCTAGCAACAACCACTTTCAGCAAGCAAGAGTCACAGCAAGAAATTTTACTTCACTGAAGTTATATTAACTGATCTTCCTTGAGGTAATATGCATAGTATCCTAAAACAGGTCGGGTAGAGCTTTAAGAGAGGTATTACATGTTCCTTTTGATGATGAATGCACCACCATTCTTCTTACATTTGACATTAATAGCATAGTGAACCACATGATTATCTGGTTCAAAATGGTCAGGGCTACTCCATTTCAGGTTAGGATATTGAAATTTATGTATTACATTTCATTTTTTATGAATTACAATATTCTTACATTTAACTTTTTGTATTTTATGCTCCAAGTAGTATTCAATGTTTATAACTGTATTTTCTCATTTTACGTTGTCCCTCATCAACAAATGAAACCTCAAGAGATTTGATCTATAAATGTCTATAACAAGCCACCACAAAAGGTGAACATGATAGATGATTTTTGGAGTTTGAAAGTATATTTTATTAAACTGTATTAATATATCACTAACACCATTTTACTACCATTTGTCAGTGTGTTTTACTGTGGTGGCTGTGTGTCTCTGTGGTGCCAATATCATGCCTCCAGTATATAAAAACCAGCAGGTCATTCATGATGAACACGTTTCAGTGGAGCTACAACAATGAGAACAACTATGAAGTAGAAAGAGCCTGTTCCCTTCTGAGAGATTATCCACTGAAAACATAACGAATAGTACTTGACAATTATTTGGTATAGTGCCAGAAGAGGAGCCCCTCATATTGGAAAATACTTAAAATATGACTGACTGGGAAAGCACTGCCTCTTCAAAATAGAGCTGACCTTCACAACATGGAAGGAGTAAAGGTTTTGATAGATAGATAGATAGATAGATAGATAGATAGATAGATAGATTCACTAATAGCGCATAACTTAAAATAAGAAACAGGTGCAAACATCCATTAAGTTTTGAGATGTGGAATGTATGAGTATAAGAAAGTTTGAAGTATGAATGCTAAAATAGAATGCGTGAAAATCTCTATGTTAAGCATTAATAAGATCAAATAGACTGGTATTGCTATTTTGAGTCAGACAATTGCATAATTTACTATGCTATGAATAATAAAATCGAGGGGAATAGCACTAAATTAATAGTCAAAAAGATACTCCAATATTGATTTTGTGAAGTAAACTGGCATCTCTGATAGGATGATATTGATCAACATTCACAGAAGCTCATTGAATACAATGATTACCCACATTCACGCACCAACTACAAAATTGCTCAAAGATGCAATCAAGATGCATTGATAATTACTTGCTATTAGAATGTAAAGTTGTAATCAATGAGGAAGGATCAGTAGTTGGAAATATATGACCTTTGTAATAGAAATGAAGTAAAAGACGGCATGAGAGAATTTTGCAAGATCAATGACTTTTTCATTATCAATACCTTTCAAACAATATAAATGATGGCTTTACTATGGACCTCACCTGATGGAAAACACAGGGATCAAAGGATGTATTACATTAAAAAAAATCTGCAACACAAGACCTCTTTAAAGTGTTAAAGATCAAATAAATTAATTGAAGAAGAAACGGAACAGGCCTTTATATTTTCAATAGCCTCATAAGCACATGAAAGCTAGACCATGAATAAGGAAGGCTGGAGGAACGCTGTTGCTTTTACATTATGATGAGGAACAATGAAGTAAAGTAATCTGCCAGAACAAATCTTGGAATACTTATAGCAAGAGTGCTCCTTAAAATTAAGTCTAAAGAGACTTTGTTTCAGACACTATTGACGTCTTATCAGGAGAAATCAGTTCCTAGACAAGAGTAGCATGCTGTCCCTGTGGAATATGAGTGAAAAAGATGAAACCCTTCAACAAAAAGGATTAATGACTGAACTACACCAAGGGGCTCGGGAACTAACAACAATTGTGAAGAAGGAACGGGGCTGGACCTTGTTTCGTCTAAATGTTGATGAGTCCAAGCAGTCTGGAAGGCAAGTAACAACAATAGTCGCTGTTGTACAAACAAGGAAACTGTGTCACAGTCTTACTCCAGACTTTCCTAAAGTGATCAGTTAGACATTGGGATCCCCAGAATTCCATCTATTTAGAGCCCTGGTATTGACTTGAAATGCAAAACAGGAAAAATATTCTTGTCCTCTGCTATTCATGTTGTAATGCCAGATCGCCTCCATGACTGGCTCCAATACCTCGGGCAGGCCTTGGTTTGATATTTCATAGCAATACAAAGTAGGACATACCCAAAAACTGAGGCTAGCCAACCCGGGGCGAGACAATGGGCCCAACCGCCAATGGGAGGATGACATGGCCAGCATGGGAACTACACAAAGGACCAGACAGCCAACCTACCTTAAAAGAGCCAATCAGCGGATCAACAGGAGGGGCAGGATGGGAACTCCCTGGTTACGTATACCTTGTAAATAAAAACGCCGGAATTCCCTTTGTTCGGGGCTCTTGTCCAAGACTTTGCTCTGTGGTTAAATACCTGAGGACTTGAGCCCTGGCTTAAGCTAGCGTAATAAAGCCTCTTTGTATTCAGAGCCTTGTGTTTGATCTCCTTCCATTGTAAGAGTAATCACTCCTGGTCCCTAACAATGTGAGGATCCAGAATGTTGCTGGAATATGGAACTTTTCAGATGTATCTAGTATTCAAAGTCTTATACTGAGTAGTACACGAATAGGTGCTGCTTCTAATTTCAAGAGAAAATAGTTTACAAATTTAAAATAGGTTACAAATTTAAAACTGCTGTGCTTTGGTGAGAAATTTCTACATATGAGTAAAATGAAAAATTGTAACTCCTACAAAATTAAATTTAATATGAGCTTGTCATAAGGAAATGGATTATTTGGCAACAGTTCTTTTTCTAGATTAGATGGTAAAAATCAGACATTTGTTTTTCTGTGAGGAAAAAAAAATCCTAAATCTAGCTTCTTTCTAAGAATAATATATGAACTTTATAATCAGCACAGAATGTACTCTTTAAAATTATGAGTATGAAAAGATATTTTGAAAGGGTAAATTAAAAAGGAGGAAAATTGGTAAATATGTTAATATCAGTGCCATAGAAGTTAAAAACTTGTTTTGACAACAGTAATGCTTGATGAATTCAGTAGCAAAATTGCACATCAATTTAGACCTATCTCAGTGAATGAGACATATTATGCAAAGATATTTGACCTTTAAAATTATGCTGATATTTTCTATCCATAACAAAGCAGAAATGTCACCATAGGTATAAATAAATACTATTAGTGTCATTTTTTTGCCTTTATGTAATATTTAGAAAGATTAAAACTAAGGTGCTATTGAATTTGTAGTTTGATCATTTTAGCAGGAAATGTTTTTGTTAGCTTAATTTTAGTTGATGTTCACAGAATAATTAATAGAAAACATACTTGTAAATTAAAAAGTGACTTACGTGTTTAAATAATATGATAAAAATGGCAGCTTGTTCGGTAGAAGCCAGATGAAAACATTATCTATCTATCTGTCTGTCTATCTCTCCAAAAAGCTTTTCAAAAGTTTGTATAAAAATGGAATTAAAAGTTACTGTGATATTTATTTCCACAACATTTTGAAGATCCATCATATATTATGGACCAGTGGTTAAAAGATCTGCTACCAAAAAGAAAGGATCCGTATTTGAACCGAATAGTAGCTCTACAGGAGAAAAAATGTGGTAGTCCACTCCCTTAATTATTGCAGTCTTGGAAACCCAGTCAGGCAGTTCTACTCTGACCTTATAGGCCCACTATGAGTCAGAATAGAACTGCCATCCACACCATTGTGTATAAGCCTGAGCCCATTGTTGCAGCCACAGTGTCAGTTCATCTCCTTGAAGGCCTGCAGTTCCTTTACTGCCTCTCTACCAAACGTGAAACCAGGGACTGGTTTCTCCTGACCACATGTCCAAAGTATATAAGACAAAGTCTCATTATCTATATCTATATCTATCTATCTATCTATCTATCTATCTATCTATCTATCTATCTATCTATACACACACACATATACATACATATATATGGATGTATATAATAAAATACATGTATTTACACACTTTTATTTTTACACATTATACACATTACATGCAATGCATATAAAAGACAATACAATGCATTATACATACTATAAACTATATATTATATGATATATATTCTATACATAAATTATTTTCTATTTGTTAAATTGAATTGTTCATTATCTTTATATAGTCTTATATCATGGGCTGAATTAAGTCCTTATTGTACATCCTCCACTTTGTTATCACAATACTCTTCTGAAATGCAAATACAATCACAATTTTTCCCTTATTGGCATTGGAAGACACCCAAATGATTTAACAAAACAAGCTTTCAGAATAATCCCGCTTTCTTCCATCCATGCTTGAATCAAACCATCAGAATGCAAACATGCTCTAATATTCCTCATTTTCTTACAACAAAACATACTTTGTCCACCCATGATGATACTCTGGCTATATTTCTGTTGCTATCCTTAGTGTTTCACCAAGAATTTCTCTTTTTCCCACTCTTTCTAACTGCAGGAGAAAAGAAAGTTCCAGGTCAAGTAAGGCAGAATTTAATAACAAACAAACAATTTAAGAATAAACAAAAGATTGGAGCTATTTTTGTATCAGACTTAACTATATATTTATATATAAAAATTGCCTTCCATTGGACAATAGGATGGCTAATTGTCCAATACAAATGATCTCTTTATTTCAGTTTCTAAACAGCTGACTGATTACTTGGTGATAGTGTAAGAAGTAAGTATACTTTTCTGTTAAGTGAGAATAGTGTTAACAATTTAATTTTTCTTGATAATGATGACATTGCATAAATATTGTTCATATATAATTTTTATTTACTTTTATTTTACATAAGCTCTTGACTGAAAAATAAATAAATAGTACTCTTTGAAAGTCAATATTTTCAGGCCTTTTCCTTTCCTAATTCCCCAAATATTTGTTTTTATAATTTCCTATTTGATAGTTTAAGGAATATGTACCTGGGCAGCACAAACGGTTGGACTTTGTACTACAAGTTGATAGATTGGTGATTTGAACTTAGCCAGAGGCATCTTGCAAGACAGGCCAGAGATCAGCTTCTGATAGGCTACAACCTTGAAAGCCCTCCAAAGCAGTTCTACTCTAGGTGCATGGAGGCTCCACGTGATACAATGGACTCACTAAAAGCTAGGAACAACAATAAATAGCTTCGCATCAGCGTTATTCCACTGCTTTTTGATGAATTTCTTGTTGTTGCTTCTTCTCCTTATGAGCAATAGGAACTCTGTATCTTACTCTGTATCTCAGCGCCCGAAGCAAAAGACATCATCTAGAACACCTGACCAGCGCCAGCTAACGTTCCTTGAACTCCTCGTTCACAATAGCCATAAGAATATTTACTATTATTTTAATTGTATAGGTTAAGGAAATGTACTTTCAACCAAACATAGTTTGATTACCTCAGATTCATACCAGTTTTTTGTTATTTCCAAAATTACCTTTGTTTCCAAAATTACCTATATGCTTTTTCCAAAAGCACGGTATATATCTTAAGTAAGGCAAAACCATGGCCACAGATGGAGGCAGTAAATCAAGGCTGATCCACTTATCTATCTTTGATTTATGATGGATGAGCTCTTTTTCCATGGATGTTTGAGCAAAGTTGTTTCACTCACCCACAGATGATTTATTTTAGGTGATCTACTTGTCCAATGAAGATTTATTACAGAGGATCCACTATCCAGAATGATTAAATATTTGTAGTTGGCTTGTCCAGAAGTAGGCACAAAAACCTAGCCATACATGCACATGCTATCCCAAATGGAAGTCACTCTACTTATATAACTATTAAGAAAAGAAGACCTCAAAATAGAATCATTAATTTGATTTAAAATATATATATTTTAAAACCTAGTGAGATAAAATAAAATATTAGATATTTTTAAGCAAATCCAATTTCAATGACAATTCTAAAAGGATTTCTTAATTTCTGAATATGAATAATATGAATTATATCGGTTTAGTGTATAAAGTTATGAAAGATTTTTAGGTTATTAATACACACTTAAACCTGGGGAATTTTACATTTTATTTTGTTTGCTTTCCTAACTGAACCAAATCATTAATTATTGCTATTGATAAATCTTTTTGGTTACTATATGAATTCTTGAAAGAAAAGGGGATTCAACTAATGGATTATAAGAGGGCCTGCTCACTATTTAACAGAGAGATGCTCATCTACTCTGGGTCAGGTCAACAGTTAGACTTGGAATTATTTTTTGGTTTTTCCTTTTTTAACTATGTTTACCTTTCTTTTTCTGGGGGTGGGGCTGGGGTGTTTCTGTATATATAAGATAGGCAGATTAAGCAATACCAAGGAGGCAGCAACAGGACTGTCAGTTCTGGAGGGCATGGGAGAGGTGGAGGCAGGAGTAGGGGATCGATGAGCCAGTAACTACAGGGACAGGGCAACAGTAAGGGATCTAAAATTAACAAGATGGAAAGTGTAGCATTCCTGGTAGTGTGAAAGGATTTGCTGAGAGGTGAACAATGGGAAAACATGATAGTGAGGCAGGAAGAAAGAAAAAAATAGGAAAGAACATGAAAATAAAAATTATATGGACAGGTATAAATAGAGATATCTATATATGTAAATACATAAAGAAAGTTTTATTTGTGTATATATATGTGTGTGTACATATGTGTGTATATATATAACAAGGAAGCAGATGGCCATCGGACCTATACTAAAGTCTTACCTCAGTGTAAGAACAGTTTGTTCTAATAATGTGGCAATGCCTGATACTCACTTTCCCAATAAGATTGCTGAAGACAAAATGGGTACATAAATTAGTGCGGTGAAGAAAGCTGATAATATCTGGCTATTAAAAGATATCAAGTCTGGGGTAGAAAGGCTTAAGTTCAACAAACAGCCATCTAGCAGGGAAGCAACAAAGCCCACATGGAAGAAGGAAGCCATCCTGTGTAATCATGAGGTGTCGACGGGAATAGGTATCAGAAATTCAAAAACAAGCAAATTGACGGGAAGGAGCTTAGAATAAGTGAAGACCCAAAACCCACCTGTAAGATAAGTGGACAGTCCTTCACAGAAGGACCACACAGAAGGGATGATATACCCAGGGTACAGTATAGCACTGATGAAACATAACGATTGACTAGTTTTTTAATATTTCCTCCTCTTACTATTATGGTATTAGTTTTAACTCATTCATCTTGTTAGAATTGGGTATGTTCATTTGTGTAATAAAATCATTCAATGCCTGAAATTCAAGATATATAAATGCTTCAGAAATAGTAACAGGAGTAATAATTCCCTGATGGTATGGGAAGAGGGGCGGGGGAGTGGGAACCAATAGCAATGATGACTACCCAACAGGAATGAGTAACATATTTGTATTTGAATGGATATATTGGATGGTGTAAGATATGGTAAAAAAAAAATATATATATATATATAATAATAAGGGTTACTCTGGAGTAGGCTGGGGGAGGGAGAGGATACAGGGTAGCTGATATCAAAGAGTTCCAGAAGAAAAAAAATATTTTAAAATTAATGGAAGCAGGGATGAGTCAACCAGGGTGAAATATAGCACTGATGAAGCACGCAATATTACTCTGGTTCCTTGAGGCTTCCTCACACCCCACTATCACGACCCCACTATCATGATCCCAATCCTGCCTTTCACTGCAGGACAGTTCAGAGCATGTACACTGATACAGATAAGAGCTCAGGACACACGGAATCCAGGTCAGATGAACCTCTCAGGAACAGAAATGGGAGTGGGGATATCAGGAGGGTAGGGGGAAGATGGGGAGAGGAGAGGGGAAGAAACTGTAGGGGAAGAAAGACAGCTGTCAATGTGAGATATGAAAATAATAATAATTTATGATCTATCAAGGGGTCATGAGGGTGGGAGGGAGGAGCAAGGGTAAAAAGAGGAGCTGATACCAACGGTTCAGATAGAATGTAAATGTTTAGAAAATAACTATGTCAACATATGTACAAATATGCTTGCTACAATTGATGGATGGATTGTTTTAATAGCTGTAAGAGCCCCCAGTAAGAAGAGGTGGGCCAGTCGGGGTGCAGTGTAGCAACGGTGAAACATACTAGTTCCTAGGTGCTTCATCCCCACCCACTGTCCTGATCTCAGTTCTGCCTTGCAGGTCTGGCTGGACCAGAGGATGTGCACTGGTGCAGGTGGGAGCTGGAGGCACAGGTAATCCGGGATGGATGATTCCTTCAGGACCAGTGCTGAGATTGGCGATGCCGGGAGGGTCGTAGGAAGGTGGGGTGGAGGTGGGGAACTGATTACAAGGATCTGCATTAGAGAAACCGATTACAAGGAGGATATAGCCTCCTCCCTGAGGGATGGACTGCTGAGGGGTGGGTGGGGGGAGATGTCGGACAGTGTAAGATATGATAAAATCATACAAATGTATAGGTTATCAGGGGTTCATGAGGGAGGGGGAAGCAAGGAGGGAATGGAAAAATGAGGAGCTGATGCCGGCAGCTTGGTGGAGAGCAAATGTTCTGAGAATGATGAGGGCAATGAATGTACAAATGTGCTTTACACAATTGATGTATGTTATGGATTGTGATAAGAGTTGTATGAGCCCCCAATAAAATGATTTTTTTAAAGCCCTCAAAAAAAAATTAATGGAAGCAGCAATTGTTCAATTATGCTTTACCTAAATGAAGTATGGATTGTTAAAATATCTGCAAGAGCTCCCAGTAAAATGTTTTAAAATATTTTTATAAAAATTATTTATATTTCTATATATTTTCCCCACTAATATACATCATCTTCCACTTCTGTCTCAGTTTATCCAGTTTTTAAAAGGATATTTTTACCCTAATACATTTACTTGGAATCCGTTTTATTTTCCCTTTTACAAAATAATGCTATCCCGAATTGACCCCTCATATAAAAAGCTCTCAAAACTATAACAAAATTGTCAATAACTGCTATCAGTGTACAAGTGACAGTTAATCATTAGCAGTGGTCAATATGGTGTAGGACCAGAGAGTAATAGAGCAATTACTTTTCTTCATTCTCCCCAATTTTCATTTCATCGGTGTATTCTCTTAAGAGAAATTCCACTGGTCTATAGTGTTCAGCCACATGACTGTAGTTTGATACATGCTTTATTGTAATTTTTACAATGTTAAACTTTATGCTACCCTTCAGTTCATATGTCAATATCATTGTTTTTCTCTCCCTTTCAAGGTCTATATGCATGTTTCCTTCCCATAATCTCCAAGTGCTTGTTGGCCATTATAACTTTTTAATATTATTATAATACTGCAGTGACAATTACTAAATTTCCAAAAATTTTCAAATCTTTTAAATTGGCTCCAAATTTTCTAGAAATTTAAAAATACCACATTTCTCGTTATTCATGCTCTTTCAAGGTTTCAACCAAAATTCAGTGATTTTGTACCTTCATTTTTGTGAAAGATAATGAAAGAAGAATATTAATTAGCCTCAGTTTTAACTCTTTTCTATCAAGATTGATTTCCTTTTAATTAATGGGGATTTTTTTGGTTAAATTAAAAATATCATTTGTTTTATTTGCACATATAGTTGCATTTTTAAGATATACCATAATATCTGCTCATTTATTATTTCAAAATAATTATATCTCTGAAAGTATTTTGTTTGGGTCGGTCACATTTTAAGAAATGCTTTCCAATTATTATGAGTGATTCTTTTTAATTAAAGAATAATATAATTTAGGTATTATTCTTGGCTATATTTTACTAACTTCTAAAATTGAGCTTTCTAAAATTTTAATTTCTACCTGTATAATTATATCATTAGATGATTTTGACAGATGTCTAAAATCTTATGAAACAAATTTCAAATTATGATAAAGAGTGCATTCATGTCCTAAAAAAAATTTTTTTTTATTCAATTACAATTAATCACTTCCATCCCGACTTGAAAAACCATTGATTTACTCTTGCAACTATAGTTTTGCCTTTTCTATAATGGCATTTAACAGAATCATAGCACACGTAACATTTAGTCTTGTGTCTGTCATCATTCTAGTTTGAGATACTGAGTGTAATTCTATCACACGGAATTTCACCAATTGATGGAGATTTAGATCTACCTTGTGCTTTGTTTCTGAAGACATCATGGATATTTGAAGATAAGCCATTGTGTGGAGTTCTTCCCCCACCCACCTTTCTCTTGGAAAAGTTACTGGGATTGGGTCATTTGTAAAGTTAATGTTGACAAGAAATTGGTGAAGTAATTTCTGATGACATTCAATATTTTCAATACCATGACAGATATTTAAGAGTTCCAGTTTCACGCCAATCACTGTAATCGCCAATCTTTTTCATGTTGGAAAATGAACTGTATCTATGTCATGTTAGTATTGATGTGAATTTCCTTCTATGATGGATAACGTTGCACATCTTTTCATGTGCTTATTGTTATTCTTTTCTGTCTTTCTTAAAATGTCCTTTCTAGTAATATGAATTTTGGCAGGATTTCAGAAATTGTTTTGTTTTGCCTCGATTTTGCTTTTCACTTAGTTATAATGTTTCTTTATTATTCTGGATATTGTTCCTTTACTTTTCAAGTATTTTCTTGCTTTCTCATTTTAAGTCTTAATTGTCCTTGCTTACATTATAACTATGAAACTGCCTCAAGATATTAAACTACAGCACTCTGAGATATATATTTACCCCTGTCAGATACAGAAGGTAGCCCATTGACTTAAAATTGTTGGTTCATAAAAATGTATACATTATCTGGGGTAATAGAACTTTTAAAATAATATCTAATCATTCTAGGAAGTAGAAACCTTTCATAAATTTCAGAGTTTGTATTTTAAGGACAATCATATTGAAGGTTTTTCAAGGAGGGGGTGGTCGAAGGAAAACAAAACAACAACACACTTTATAGGGACACCTAAGACAAAATAGAAACAAATTATCTAAATTAAAAAGACCATCAGTGTGAGGCCAACATTGTGTCCAAAGGATTCATGGATATCTCACTAATTATATATTATAGACAGCAAAGAAAATTTTCATAACATCATGATTTGTGGCAGATCAATTCATCATTGCAGCATGTAGAAGTATAGAAATGGGGAATGGGCCAGTATTGAGATACATATATAATTGTCATTATAAATGTTTAAAGATTGATTCTAGAGTCCTTGGATACTTGATGGTTGGGATGCGACTCCAAACCACCCAAACCTAGCACCCGAGTATCCAAGTGATGTAAATCTATAAATTACTATGGGTGTGTCAAAGCAGGTGCCATGAGCAAAAGAACTCCTCTCCCTGAATTTGTTAGGGAAATTTCAAGCTACATGCAAACACACTCAACCTGAAGCCATAGCTCCTCATAGTACTGGCTAATAGTCAGATGAAACCAAATGTAGCATTAATTTTTATCAAGACTTGGAATGGAGCAAAGGGTTTTATGGGAAATCTCCAGACTCAAACCAGTAGAACGTGTGAAAGGTTCCGCAAGTTATAAATCTTTGCAAGAGCATCCATCCTAGTCTTTATTCTCACAGAACAAGTGGTACATTTAGACCTTCTACTTTCAAATAGTAGCCTAATGCTTACCTGACAGCACTACAAAGTCTACTTTCTGCACATCTCAGCTGTCTGTACACCAAATACTCTCTGCTTCAATGTCTAATACATATTTAAAGTAAGAGATGAATGTTGTGACAATTCCAAAGAAAGGTGACCCAACAGAATTGTGAAACTACAGAACTACATTATTCACATCACACACATGTAAAATTTTGCTGTAGATCATCCAACAACTACTGCAGCAGTACATTGACAGGGAACTGCAAGAAGTTCAGATCAGATTCAGAAGAGAATATGGAACTGGGGTTATTTCTACTCATGTCAAATGGATCATGGCGCAAATAAGAAAATAACAGAAAGATGTGTTTTTATTGACTATGCAAAGGCATTCGACTGTGTGGATCATAATAAACTATGCATAAGCTTGAGAAAAAAATAAGAATTCCAGAACACTTCTCTGTGTTCAGAAGAACTTGTACGTGGAACAAGAACAATTGTGCAGACAGAACAAGGGCATACTGAAGGGCTTAAAATCAGGAAAGGGATGTGTGAGGATTGTATTCTCTCACCAACCTGGTTCAGTGAGTATGCTGAGCAAATCACCACTGAAGCTAGTTTATGTGATGAAGAATGCGGCATCAAGATTGGAGGAAAGCTTATTAACAAAAGGCAGCATGCAGACGACTCAACCTTGCTTGCTGAAAGTGGGGAGGATTTGCAGCACTTGCTGATGAAGATCAAGGATATAACCTTCGGTCCAGATTACAAGTCAATGTAAGGAAGACCCAAATCCTCACAACTGGACCTAAAGGTAACATCATGTAAATAGAAGAAAGCTTGAAGTTGTCAAGGGGTTTGTCTTAATTGGATCCACAATCAATACTCATGGAAGCAGCAGTCAAAAGATCAAATGATGGGTTGTACACAAGTACTATTTAGAGTGCTGTAAAGCAAGAATGTTACTTTAAAGAGTAATGTGTGCCTGACCCAAGCCATGGTATTTTCCATTGTGTCATAAACATGTGACGACTAGAAGAATCCATGTGTTTGAATTTTGGTTCTGAGAAGAATATTGAAAATACAAACATACCTGCATTTGAAGAAGAGGCAGATTGGCAAAACTTTGTCTAACATCCTTTGGACATAATATCAGCCGAGGTCAGTCCCGGAGAATGACATTGTGCTTGATAAAATGGAGGGGCAGAGAAAAGGGAAAGCTATCAGCTAGATGGATTGGCACAGTGGCTGCCACAATAGGCTCAGGCATGTGGATAATTGCAAGGATGGCTCAGGGATTGAGCAGGACTTTGTTCTATGAAGCTATGGGTAGGAACCAAGTCAGTGACAGCTAGCAACACCAGCAGCAATGGCAATACTTTAAATGAAGAATCTGATAATCATGTTGGGATTATTGTGGGTGGGGAAGAAAACTATCCACTCTTGGGAAAATCCTTGCTTCTGATCTCAAGGACCTGTAGACCAGAATGAAAAAATTATATGAATAAATTTTAAAAATATATTTAAGATACTGATGTTATTTAGATATTTTCAAACAACATATATAAAAGCAAAATGCATAAAAGATGGACATTTTCATGTATGGTTACATTAATCTTGTTGAATCACTGTTTTAGAAAATATTTGATATCAAGTAAATAACTGGGGGAAAATAAACATGTGTATATATATATTTGTGCATATGCATATATACATATATGTGTGTATATATACATATATGTGTATATATATATATCCTAAAAAATTAACAGCCCATGTCCAGTAGATATGGATTTCACATCTAATTTTGAATTTTAGATCTCAACACTCAAAAATTTAAGAACACCATAATTTGTTTATTTGATAATAAAATGAGCTTTGTTAATATAACGGTTTACCATTGAGCTGCTAACTACTGTCAGTGGTTCAAACCTGCAAACTGATCTTTGGGAGAAATATGAGGCTGCTTACCCCTGTAAAGATTGAAAGTCTGGAATACCCAAAGGAGTAGTTCTCATCTGTCCTTTGGGGTCCCTATGAGTCAGAATTGACTCAATGGCAGGAGTCAATTGGCATTAGAGTTTTATTGGTATTAAGTACAAGTAGAACATGACCAAGTGGACAAATTTTGAGCATTTGAGTCAGAACATTCCTATTTTTGCCTGTTAACTTGAACTAATCATAGTAATTTTCCCCTTCACGTTGAATATTTATTTTAAATAAAATTTTATGTTGTTATCAAAGGCAAAGAAGCACAAAGTCATTGAATTTAGCCATTATAATAAACAATTGGTCTTCTATTTCACATCTTTGCATCTACCTCATAGAAATGTTTTTGGATGTATATCAAAGATATGAACAAAGATATTTTTGCAAATATCACATCTAATATTTAAAAACATATCAGGAAACAAATATTCATGTTCTTCCATTATCAAATAGTCATTCACTTCTCTTCTTTTTGGCTACCCACCAGTACTTATTCAATGGGTTTAATTTTATTCGCCTTGATTATTGCTCATCAAAATATAGTATCATTACAGGAATGTAATGCCATCATAGTTCTTGAGACTAGAACAAAATTTGATAAAGATCTTTGTGAAAAATGTTACTAAATATGAATTTTGGTCAAACCTAATTAACTAACACTGTTATACAAATGAATGTGTTTATGTGAACAGATTATTAGGAATCGTTCTAATATAAGCACAAAGAATGTATCTTTTTTTTAATATATCTAAATTGTGAATATTTGATGGCCTTAGAGTATATTCTTGAAAACATAAACATATCCATCTTGTCATGCAAGAGATGATGCACCTTATTATTTCTTTTCAAAATAACTCAAATGATCTCAATGTCTATCGTAGAGTATGGGGCAAATAAGCTATGCTTTATGTTTATGATATATTTTGCCTCATTTAAAACAATTGAATAGGATAGCTAGGCACTACTAAAGATAGGACTATTAACCATTATTTTGTAGGAAGAAACAATAGAGATTATCACACATTTTTATAAACTTACATTAATAATACATGTCTCCTAAGGCACGCACATGCATAAGGCAAGGATTTTTATATGTTCATACATATGATAGGCCTGTGAAGGTATAAGGAATTTTCTGAAGGCATATGCAATAAACAACAGTGATTATCTTTAGAAAGGGTGCTGGAAACTAGCAAGGGTTCTGTTGAAAATTGATCTTAAGTTGATGTATAATTTTATTATATTTGAAGAACAGAACAAGACCATAATAATATATAAATCACAAAATCAAATGATAGTTTGATTCCAAGAAAAAATTTTGAACATATATTGGGTATTTAAAAAGGCAATATGCAAACTTCCTTTGAGATATTGTTTGTTAGAAAGTTTTTGAGAGTATAATATGGAATGATTCCAGGAAATATTGGGGGAAGAAAGATTCTTAAATTCAAGAGTCATTGAAAGAAA
Organism: Echinops telfairi; assembly: GCF_000313985.2. Lineage (NCBI taxonomy): Eukaryota > Metazoa > Chordata > Mammalia > Afrosoricida > Tenrecidae > Echinops > Echinops telfairi. The sequence continues at coordinate 16,283,222 of NW_022103903.1, read as the reverse complement.
AATGTCTAATCACCCCCATGGAGAGTTAACATATCCTCTCTAATAGCTGCTTGCTTCAGAGCTCCATTAGCCTCTGTTCTCCATTAGCTTTTTGTTTCATATTCCCTCATCATATACCCTAGGATACATTTAGCTTTAATAGTTGAAAAATCCAGTTTTAGCACAAGGCACAAGGTAGTACTGTAATGATCTAGGTACCATTTAATGTACTACAGCAGTCAATTGCCAGTTGACACCCTAGAGTTCTAAAAAATTAATGCGTTTTCTAAAAGTGACTAAATTAATCCCTTGGTATAGTTAATAAACCACTAGAATCTATTTTCATATTCCTATGAACCATGGTAGGTGTTAATTTTTTAAACAAATTCAGTTGAAAATCCTGTTATATCTTTGTTTGAATTTTATTTTTAAACATTAATGAAAATGTGTTATTAGAGCTTTATTTGTTGATACAGCTTTTCAAGCTAATAACTTGTTAATAGAATTTAAATTATGGGGACATTTGAACCACTATTAGACTAAGACCCCCTGCAAGCTACACTGAGACCTTACAGATGGATTAATAAAGCCATTTTCAAAAGGCCTAAATGAACAAGCATTCAGTCAGATTTTTTCTGAAAAATACAAGTATATTTATTGAAATCTATATTCTGTATATTTCAAGTGATTTGATTTAGATAAAAGGACAAGTCTGGTCAAAGAAAATAACACAAAACTAAATTTAAAGATTACCTCCAGTATTGAAAGGGGTGGAAATAATTGTTCACAGTATCCAAAATAATGGAATCCTATTAATTGAAGAAGGTTTTATAGCACTTCAGAAGAGCCTTGGTGGTTATTGGTTCCACCTGGGGCTTTCTTCCTCTGTAAGGAGCTACCGACATGGACACTGGCAGCAGCAGAGCTCCCCTGTCCTGCAGGGTCTTTTGTGAACTGCAATCAACCAGAAGGCAGGGAGGGTTCATTTTATTTGGGATAGCACTGCTGGGTAAGCATTGAACTCCTAACCCACCAGCCAATCCGAGGGAGAACAACAAGACTATCTGCTCCTATAAGGATCGACAGCTTCTGAAAACCTACACAGGTGCTCTCTGAGTTGGAACTGACTTTATGGTAGTAGCTTGGGGGTTGATTTGGTTTATTACTTAATAAATCTTTTGTGTGTTTTTATGTAACTACGCTGTCATGATTATTTTGAATTTTATATAACAATTGTCCCACCTGTATCTTAAACAGGTGAATTATAAAGATAATGATAGCACAAATAACCTGCTATATGAATTCATATAATATTTTCCAGAGATTTTTTTAATTAGTAATATGGATTGAATTGTAACACACACCTCATGTTGTAAATGCTAACCACTACACTGTGGAAAGAAATTCTGGTGGTGCAGTGGTTAGGCACTTGGCTGCTAACCGAGAGCTGGATAGTATTAACTGTCTAGTCATTCTTCAGAATGAAGATGTGGCAGTCTGATCCCATAAAAATTCCCACCATAGAAACCCTCTGACATATTTCTGCTCTGCCCAAGTTTGCTCTGACTTGGAATCAAGTTGATGGCAATGAATTTGAGTTTGTAGATATAGTCTCACTTGGGAAGTAGGAAATTTGTGTTATGGTTAGTGAGTCCATAAAAATGTATTCTGTCTTTATAATAATCAATTTTGATGTAAAAAATGACCAAATAAGGTATTTAAAAACTTCAACCTTTTTTCCATTTACCGTGGTCTAATTGTGAGGATTTTGGTCTCCCTTCATTGACTTGTAATCTGAACTGAAAGCTGCATATAGCTTGAACAAGTATAGTGAGAAAAGACAACCCCGACACACACCTTTCCGGCTTTTAAACCATGCAGTATCCTTTGTTCTGTCCACACCACTGGGGTGACTAGATATAGGAAATAGTCCAAATTGAAACTAATTCAAGTAATGAAAATATGGAATTGGTTGTATATTACAAGATTAATCAAGGTATTTCTGAAGAGTTGATACTGAAACTAATAAAAAGAAATAACCAAGCAATTATGGAAGTGCATAATATTACTAAGTGATTAAGAACAAATGTTATAATCATGAATTATGGGTAAACATTGCAGGTACAATCCAAGAAAAGCAATATGGCTAGAGTAAAGTAGTCAGTAGGGTAGAAAATCAGATCACAAAAATAGGTGTGTTCCAGCCCAAATACAGCCTTTGGGCAAGCAATGACATAATGAATGGCTTATCAGTCAATGAACTGGATAATAGGATTATGCAAAATATGTAGAAGTGTTTTTTATCATTTTGTTTTTATTTGTTATTTTAATACAATCAAGTGTCATTGACTTTCACTTATGTTTAAGCACTAAATTAGTATTGTTTCTATTGTTCCTCATACTGTTGGGTCACCTTTCTTTGGAATGTGCACTAAGCATGTATTCCAGTTTTCTGTTAGGTAGTTGGGGATCGAAAAACCCAGGTGAAAGGGAACAACAAGAGATCTAAAATTGATGGCCAGGAGGCCAATGAATGCTTAGTGGGTTCTATCAAGTGCAAATGAAGGTCGAACATGGTAGTTTGACAGGAGGAAAGTAAACAGAAATAGAGGAAAGAACTAAAAGGAAAAAGACATTCATAGAGGTATGAACATAGGCATGTGCATATGTAAATATATTAAAATATAATGAAAGGGATATAGGTCTATGTACTAAACCAATAGGTCTTAATACTATAGGTTTAGTATTAAGGTAGAAGATGGACATTGGGACTCTACTTAAGTCCTCCCTCAACACATGAACACTTTGTTCTATTAACCTGGCATTCTGCGATGCTCACCTTTCCAACAGGATTACTGAAGACAAAATGGGTGCATAAACTAATGTGATGAAGAAAGCTGATGGTGCCAAGAAATTACAAGATAAAGCATCTGGGGTCTTAAAGGCTTTAAATGAAACAAGCAGTCATTTAGCAGGGAAGCAACAAAGTCCACATGAAAGAAGCACACCAGCCTGTGAGATCACAAGGTGTGGATTGGATCAGGTATCAGGCATCAGAAGACCCCAAACAAACAAAAATATCGATGCAAATGATGGGGATCAGAGTGGCGACCCAAAGCCCATCTGAAGATAAATGGGCATTCCCTCACAGATGGGTCACAAAGAAAGAATGAGTCAGAGAGGGTACAGCATAGCACCAATGAAACACAACATTCCTCAAGTTATTAAATGTTTTCTCCCCCCACCTCCATCATGACCACAGTTCTGTCTTACAAATCTGGCTAGACTGGAGCAAGTACACTGGTACAGACAAGAGCTCTGGACACAAGGAATCCAGGACAAACAAACCCTTCAAGAATAGTGATGGGAGTAGCAATACCATGAGGGTAGGGGGAAGGTGTGGGGAGAAGGGGGAGAACAGGGAACTGATTTCAATGATATATGTATTAACAACCACCCCCACCACCCTGCCCAGGCAGACGAACAACAGAAATGTGGGCGAAGGGATAAAGCAGATGGTATAAGATATGAAAAGAACAATAGTTTATAATTTATCAGGGGTCCACAAATGTGGGAGGATGGGTGAGGGAGGGAAAAAAGAGGAGCTGATACCAAGGGCTCAAGCAGAAAGAAAATGTTTTGAAAATGATGATGGTAACATGCATACAAATGGGTTTGATTCAATTGATATATGGATTGTTATAAGAGCTGTAAGAGCACCTAATAAAAATAATGCTCCTAAATATTTAAAAAATGAATGACTCATGCAAATAGCTTGCAGAATATTTGAAAATTTTAAAGCCAATTAAAATCTAATTGGAACTGTATGGGCATAATAAGCGCATTAAATTTATAATATGCAAATATTGACATCTTTAAATTTTACAAATTTCACATCATCTTCCAAATTTCATAGTAATATATTAATTTCTATAATGTGTACAATTAATGAAAACCAAAAATATTAAGCATACTAGACAAAAGAAATAAAAGTGAACAAAGAGTTTAAAACCTTGATGTTTATTAATAAATTATGACTACCACATTAGAGGAAATTAGACTTCTACAACTGTAGTTTTACATACATATTTTCTTGCATTTGTTTGCCTTTCTTGGTAATTTCAAGAAAAAACACTTCTAGTTTGATCCTTCTTAACTCTCAAAGCATCCATTTGCTTGCATTATTAGTTTACTTCCTTTGACAAAATCTCTAGCATCTGACTTTTTCCTCTCATTCTGTCTTCCTTCCCCTCTTCTGTCTTTGATACTTTGATTTAGAAAGAGAAAGGCTCAACATTTCTGAGAGGTTTTTTCTTATGGCATTGTGGACTTTTCCCACACATAGCTACCTTGGAAAAATAGTTTTTTCATCCTCTGTAGTATCAGGATACTTATGATCACTAAAACAATGGCTTGTATTTCTTGGCGTAATTTCAAATGTTAAAGGCTTTGTGATGGATAGCTAATGCTTCAATCTATCCTGGCATCCAAAGAATAAACAGACCACAGAAGATGGACAAAGCTGTCAATTGGTTTTTAAAAATCTGTTCTTCTAAATACAAAATTTCTGTGGCTTTTACCAAAACTTTAGAGTGTAAAAAAATTATAAACTGAATAAATGTATCTCTCCTGTAAGTCTAAGTAGTATCTTAAGTATATTAGTTAAGAATTGCTCATAGAAGGGAAAGTTGCTAGCAGCCATAGCGCCATCCCAAGGTACAGAAAGTGTGTTCATGCTATCATCTCTTTGAAAATAGACCATCATGTCTTTTTCCCATTAAGTCAGTGGAGGGGTTGGGACAGCAATTAACCGTGTCCATGAACCGGCCTCTCTGAAGCCTTCTTGTGCTTCCATAAATGTGGCATTCAGTCCAAATATGGCTTCTTAGAATAAAACTTTTAAAAATTTCTTTCACTGTCAACTATCACAAGAATATATTCAAAATAATCTATGTTCATTAATTTAATAGTAGTGACAACATGAATGTTTTAATCTAGACATCTATCTGGTTTTATCTTTTTAATGCCTACAGAATTGCTGCATGACCTTTGAGTATATTAAGAAAAATTATACTCACTGCAAATGAAATGAGTTGTTCCTGCAGAAATACTACGTTTTGGAGCAAGGAAATACCATCGCAGAATATGAATTATCTGTATCCCTGTATGAGAAGTGCATATACTTGCCATTAGAGAAAGGGTGAATTTTTGTTTTAAATGTTTTCCCTTATTTAAAAGTCCTTAAATAATTCTTACCTCTAAAAAATTTTCATAAATTATTCTTACCTCTAAATGAAAAATCTCAAGAAGCCAGGGTACCTCTCTTACTTTAAGCTCTAATGAGCATCTTGGATACAACACTCAATAATTATTATCCTCCTGGTGCTTTTTTTGTTTCCATTCTTCAATCAGCAGAGAAAAATGAGCTTCTTCAGTAAGAAAAATTGAAATTATATTATGGTTCTACCTGAGTGCTCAAGTACATCTCCACTTACTCTTACAAATGAAATTCTGTAATACTCTTCTACTTTCTAATACAATAAAATACCCCAGTTCTAATTAAGCCTACAATATTATTTGGGTTAGTGAATCAAATAACTTTTCTTTTCTGGTCTGTATTATTTGCTATTCTTCCATATCTTAATTTTAAAAGTGAATCTTAAATGCTTTTAACCAGTCTTCAGATATATTAAGATTTGTTTTAAGATAAACAGAGGGCAAGAGCTAATGTATATCATTAAATGATTTTCACAAGAAAAATTCATTATTTAAAAAATTATATCTTGTATGTCTAAAATTGATGCTTGAAACATTTTAATACAAATTTACAATGTGTTCTGTTATTATACACTATGTCCTACTTATATAGTGAGTTGGGGTGCTAACTTCAAGGTCAGTGGTCCAAACCCACCAGCTGCATGACAGGAGAATGATGAAGCTGTCTATTTCTGTAAAATCTTATCATTTCAGAAACCCAACAGGACATTCAACTTTATCCTATGAGTCAGAATGATAGCAATGGGTCATTTATATAAATCGGTATAGACATTCAAAGCAATGAGGTTTTAAAAATCAAAATGGAAACCAGGCTAATAATAACATAAAAACTGCAAATAAGAAAACAACCTAGGGACAGGGAACAACAAATAGTTCAAAACCAACGGTAGGGAGGGGATGGGAGGACTGGTAGGGAGTGACCATGGTCAAGGCAACCACGAGGAACTACTGAAGCCAGAATGAAGACTGAGCATGGTATTGGGACAGGAGGAAAGCGTAAAGAAATAGAGGAAAGAAGTAGGAGGCAAAGGGCATATATACAAGCCTAAATACAGACATGTACATATGTAAATATATTTAAGATTAAGGAGGGAACAGACCTAGGTGCAAAAATTATTGGTTTGGTAGTGGGGTGGCAGGTGGACATTGGGCCTCCTCATGTGCACTCCCCTAATACAAGAGCGCCTTGCTCAGCTAAACGGTCATTTTATATCTACCTTCCCGACATGATCGCTGAAGACAGATGTGTGCATAAGAAAATGTGGTGAAGAAAGCTGATGGTGCCCGGCTATCAAAAGATATAGCGTCTGG
>NW_022103903.1:16244554-16275546 GCF_000313985.2 Echinops telfairi | reverse complement strand
AATGTACAAATGTGCTTTACACAATTGATGTATGTATGGATTGTGATAAGAGTTGTATGAGCCCCTAATAAAATGATAAAAAAAAAGAAAACAATATAAAACTGTATTTTAAATGTTACTATAAAATGGAATTTCAAGTATTTTTCAAATGAAATTTTACATATTTAATAAGCTTATTTAAGTAGATTAAGAGCAATACTATCCTCAATTTCCTAACTTGCTTTATTGTTTTATCTCTAAAACAGTGGTGTCAGATAGAACTTTCAATATCAGGCCAGCTCTAATCCACTGGTTCTTTCTGCCAAGTGTATGGAATAGAAAATATTTTCATTTCATCATGACTTGAAAGAAAACGCCCTGTGATTGAAGAGCAATTTGCCATGGCTCCAGACTCAGAATGACTTTCTATTACCACCCATCTACCAATGCTTCATTAATGAAAGCGCAGTAGTGACGCCCAGAGAAGCGTCAAGAACAGCGACAAAGCCCCATCTGTAAGGCACAGGGTGCCGCGGAGTGACACCATTGAAAGGGCTTTGTCAGACCAAGGAGGTAGGAGTGCTGAAGTGCGAAACTAATTCAGCGATATTAATTTTCAACAATACAATTACAACTACTAGGTACTAAGGACTATTATTTCCTAGAAATGTAAAGATGAGTAAAATACTCTCTGACCTTCAGAGGCTTACATGTGATAGAAACTCTCAATAAAATGTAACTTATATAAAAATCCAGACCATACCTGACATTTGAAACAATGAATATGTACATATTCTTTTGTGATTTAATGGCTCTGATTTACTTTTCAAAAATGTTTGTTCTCTATAGTTTCTATGTTCTGAAATGAAAATAAAATAATAATCCTCCATCTGGAAAAAGCTCTTCTTAGGAAAAAAAATCCAACACTTTAAAAACTTAACAATAGTTGATAAAGTTCTTTCACATAATTGGTGGAAATCACATCTGTTCTCATTTGATTGGTCAAAGCAAATTTGGGCCAAATTGGATGTTAATACAGTAAAATGATATTCCCTTTCCACATAAAGTCAATCAAATCCGGTGGCAACAATCAAGGGTATATGAATTCCCCTACCTGAGAACTGGAAGTGGGTAACTTTAGAGGATAATTTTGAAGGACAACAAGAAAATGCATAAATATAAACAGCTGATTGCTTTGCAACATTCCCCACTCCAAGTGCTGTACACCTATATTACCTATAATAGTAAATACTATGTATGCCATTATAGATCCTTCAGTGTCCTGTTTCAGAATTTTAAAGACTATATCATCTTTTGCCACTAACCTTTCACTTTATCAAGCAGAATGTCGTTTCCTAGGACTGGTCTCTCCTGACAATATAGCCAATGTACCTACGATGCTGTCACCATGCTCATTTCTTACGAGAATCCTCATACTTCTTCAAAGACAGTGGTTTCCTCTTTGGGGAGTCTGTGATACTTTCACTAGTCCCCACCACCATCGTAATTCAAATACATTGATTTTTGTTTAGTCTTGCTCATTCAATGTCCACCTACCACATGCACATAAGTCAGGCACACTCCAGTCCGCAAATTAGCATCTGTGTTTTTCATCACTTTAAAGAGATCTTGTGCAGAAGATTCAGCCAATGCAATGCATCATATGACCTCTTGGCTGCTACCTCCAAGTACAAGGTTACAGAGTCAATAAAGAAGAAATCCTTGATCTCTTCAATCTTTTCTCCATTATCATAGCGTTACCTATTGGAACACGTGTGAAAGCTTTTGTTTTATTTACATTATGTTAAGATCAATATTGAAAGCTGCAAACCTTGATCTTCATCAGCAAGTGTTTCATGTCTTCATCATTTTTAGTAATCACATTTTTATTATCCTCATATTGCAGGTTGTTAATGAACTTTCGTCTAATCTTGATGTGGTTTTCTACATATAGTCCAGATTCTCCGATGATTTTCTCATAAGCATGGTGAGATGCTGCAACCATTCCACATACTTTTGTTGATTTTAAGTGTTGTAGTATTCCCTTGTTCTATTCATACAATTGCTGATGGGTCCATGTACCAATTCCACAGGAAATGAAGTGTTCTTGTGTTCCCATTCTTCTAAGTGCTATCCAGAGTTGGTTAGGATCCACAGAATGCAAGGATTTTGCATAGTCAATAAAATACATGTGAAAATCTTTCTGATACACTCCACTTTCAGACAAGATTCACTTGATATCAGCAAGGATATCTTTCGTCTGTGTCCTTTCAAAAGCTGGCCTGAATTTGTTCGTGTTTGTTTTTCTTGATTGGGTGGTGGTAGTGGGAGAGTTATTGTGATTGACTGCTGTTTCCTCAACGTTTTGGTGCAGCTATTAGGGACAGGTGAGCTTCAGGTCACGTAGGCAGTGTTGACTCCAGAAAGTGACGTGGGAAAGGTCTAAGAGGAGCTGGAAAAAGGAGAGTGATGATTAAATGGTGGAAAGATGAGTATGGAGATAAAAGATAAAATAAAGTAAAAGTGATGAGAATACTAATAAGTGGATGTATGGATAGGTCAGTAGATTTGTCAAAATAGTGGGAAAATGTATTTTAAAAGGGTTAATCAGAATGGAAATATATTTCACCAGAAAGAGATAGTGGGTAGAGCAAGAGAAAAGATAATATTCAGACCAAAGAAATGATTTATATGTATATATACATTATAAATATATATGTATAAATATATATTTATAAGAAGAAATACAATTAAATAAGGGAGAAAAAAACAGAAGGAAGGAAAAAGAGAGCAGACAATAAAAAGAAAGAAAAATATAAAGAGGAAAAGAAAGACAAAAATGTAGATGTGCAGAGAAGAACAGCAGAGACAAGAGAGACAAAAGGCTTGTGTGCGGGTGATGGAGTTCTGTTGCTATGGTAGTGGGAATGTAAGCTGAGCTGTGCCCTCAGAGGGGAAAAATAGGTGAAAAGAGCCCATGTTTCAGTGGATGTGTCTGAATCTACAGATCTGCCTTTTTCCCCCCATGGGGATTAATTTCCTCAGGAGGGTGGGGTCACACGGGAGAGGAAGTAGGAGAGACTAGAAACAAATAATAAAAGTATTATGATAAATCAAAAATATAAAAACACAAATAAATAAAACCACCTTGTAGGTGGTCTTCTTGCTCCTTCACTAGTTATTTTTTGAATGCATCTGTAGTGGGAGGGGAGGCATATGGGGCAAAGTACCAGTGCAGAAAGCAGGAAAAACAGTGGAAAGTAAAACAAAGGGCAGAAAGCATTGCTTGACCCTTGGGAATGTCTACACCACCTGCCCATGGTATCCTTGAAGGGTCCCCAGAGGCCGAAGTAAGAGGTTTGGCTGACTGGCTGTCTCCGGGGCCTTGAAGGATTGACTTGTTGAGGGGTGATGCACAGAAGTGACTGTACCACTGGTTCAAGGTAAAATCAGCCTTTGCCGATTTCCCGCTTTAAAAGCTTTATTTTTAAGTTTGTTTTCTCACTTCTAGTGAGTGCAAGATATCCCTCCATCCCTCCTACTGGAACTCCTCTAAGCATTGCTGAGATCTTCCTGTGCTTGTTATCTAGGACCTATATTTCTGTGGAAAAATTGTTTGCATGTTTTATCAATTTCAGCCTGAAGAAACTGATAGAATTATTCAATTTAATCACCACTAGTTTTAGTGTTTTGTGCATAAATTTGAATAATAATTACATTAGCTATATTTCTTTGTAAGCACAAAGATATATCGTATAAAGACAGGATTGTATTACAGAATAGATCTTAAAATTGCCCTCCTGAGAGGAGACTGAGAATAGATCTTAAATGTTCCTCTTGTTAAGGAAAGTGATATCATTCCTCTTGATTATGTCATTTCTGGCATTGTGAACCATATGATAGTTTGATTCAAAATGGCCACTATCAGCCCATTTCAGCTTATTAATGCATAGGGTATTGATCTGTATGTGTTCTATTTCATTTTTGAAAATTTCCAATTTTTCTTGATCCATATTTCAAACATTCCACATTTTGGTTATTAAAAGATGCTGTGGTAGTTACATAATAATTTGTCAATTTGAGAGGATTAAGAGAGAAGAGGTGGAGTCTAGCCTGTCAACCAGGTCATAACCAAGGAGGCCTCTATGTAGACTGCCTTCTGCTGAGAATTCTGGGAACTCCTTTATTCCTCCTTGTAGGCAGGAGACACCCTCTCTCTTGCCTCACTCTTTGGAAAACATTGCAGCTGACAAGAAACATGGAACCACACTAGTGCTCTAAGCTGTAGAAGTCATGTGGAGACACCTGCCAGTGCTGAGATGCTTACAATGCCACTGGATCCACACGACTTTCCACCCACTGGCCTGTGATCTTCCTGCATTTGGCATCATTGCATGTGTTCTTTGGGTCTGAAGTGGAATTTCTAGACTGGTATTGGACATATGGGCTAATACCAGTCTTATGGACTGGGCTGTGATGTTTTCTTAATTTACAATGATTCTTTATATAAATCTCTTCTTTATACACATGACTCTCCCTGGATTTCTTTCTCTAGTCAACTGGACTAACAGATGCTTGCAGCTGTTTTTTTCTCAATTTGAGTCAGGTTCCACCTGAAAATTAAGGCCCCTAAAGCTTTAATTCAGCCATGTCACTCATTAATTCTCAAATTATAGTTAGCCATAATGAATGACATGACTGAATAGGTGAAAAGAAAGGAGAAAGGAAGAAATACAGACAATCCAAATATATTTATACATAACCACTACCAGTATTGGAATTTATGTAATAAAACTAATTTGAAAAGTTAAATAAAAGCTGTCTATTACTAAAAGTATAGTTTTGGAAACATTTACAGAATCAAGAACACCCATAAATGAAAAGAGGCAAACAACAGGAATGGATTCCAAGGACAGGGTAGCAAAATGACTTGATAATAAAAGTGTCTTTCTTTTAGACAGAATAAACCAGAATCTAATAAAAGCAGAAATTGTGTCTTTTCTGTTGTGTTTTTCTGACCTGGTTAAAAGACATCTGTCATATTTAAGCTGGCCAAAGAACATCAACATATGCCACTTTCAAATTAGGGATTATCTGCCAGGATCAGTTTTGGTTGCTCTCCCTGGCCAACACTTTATGAAACATACTTGCTTCTCTTTAGAGTTGCCAGTCTCTACCCTGTTGAGAGCCAGAGACTGAGCAGATTCCACTTGGACTGCTATATTGCCTTGCTTCACGTTATCTGTCAGGTCCTCTTATCTGCTTCTAACATCTCTACCAACAGCAAAACACAAAAACTAAGGGGGAAAAAAACCTAAAAAAAGTAAACTCACTGCCATCAAGACAATCCTAACTTTTGGTAACCCTATTTCATCTTTTTCTTCCATCTTATCTTTCTCTTAAGAAGTAGTTGCTGTGTTTGAACTGCCAAACCTGTGACTAGCAGCCCAATGCCAAGAAAACAGTGTGACAGAGTGAGAAATTATACAAGTAATATTAGATATACTGAAGTGTTTTTAAACTTCTGCACTATTATATTAATAAGATGAAATTCAACATATCTGAAACTGGATTTTACTTCCAAATTTGAGCAAATATTTGGATGATGGGAAACATTTTTGGTTTTATATCTGCTTCAATTGGACACTGTTTTTAGGTGTGGACCTTTGTTAGATAAAAGTGTTAAAAACAGAAAAAAGAAGAAAAAATAGGTGGTCTATTATACTAAAGAAAAATCCTTCAAATAATAAAAGAAAGTGCTGTACATCGCCAAGCAGGCAAGCCTTCAATATGACCTGGTAATTGGCCAGCCCCATATCTAACTGTTATGGGAAATAGACAGCAATGCCCATGAAAGAATGATGAAAAGGGAAGTAGATAAACCCAGCCAAGTATTTAGCAAACATCAGCATAATTAGTAGTAGTTAATTGGATATAACAAGTAGTAATTATAATAATGTTATTCACCAAATTCATCAAATTTGCTGTAATTTGTTTCTCACATACTAATACAGTTTCTTAAAAAAAAGAACCTTTTTTCTCACTTAGATGCTTTTGTAATTTTTTGTAAGTTTGGAAGATTATTTGGAAGTCTTAAGAAAACTGAAGGAGCCCTAGTGTTTGTATGGGTTAGGCTTCCAGATGCTAATGAAAGGTTAACTGTTCAAACCTCCCAACTCCATTAGAGAAATATGGAATTGTCTGCCCCTGTAAGGATTTATAGTCTCAGAAATTTTACATGTGGTCATTAAAATTACATTTATATTATATGCAGTTCTCCAGTTTATTAGCCTCTTTAAATACTCTAGGATCCTGCGGTAGTTACATAATGATGTCAATTTGAGGATGAAGAGTGAACAGGTGAAATTTACAATCAGGCAGTAGCTTGATAACCTCACAGGGAGGTGCTAAGGAGATAAATAGCTTGCTGTAGGCAGGACACACTCACTCTAAGAAAGACGCTCTCCTGACAAGACACATGGCACTACGCTGATATAGCCCATGTCCTGGGAGCTGGAGGAGCCATGTGGAACCCCTTCTAGCACTGAGATGCTTCTACCACCACTGGATCCACAAGACTTTGTACCCACTGGCCTGTGATCTCCCTGCATTTGGCATCATTGTATGTGTTTAGTGAGTCCGAAGAGGATTTTATAGATTGGTATCGAACATATGGGCTTATAAAGGACTTACGGACTTGATCTGGACTGAGCTGAGATGTTTTCTCAATATTCAATTGCTCTAGTACATAAAGTTCATTCTTATGCATATATGAGTCTTCCTGAATTTGTTTCTCTAGTCTACCTGGACTAACACAGATTCATTTATAGGTGCTTTAAACTATGTGTGATATACTATAGTTAATTAAGATATTATTTTCCCATTTCCATCACCTAAGTAGTCCCGGTGCTAAACAGAGGAAAGCTTGGTTGCTAATCTAAACACTGAGCAGCTGTGAGGGAGAAATGGCTTGGAAGTCTACTCCTTTAGAAATCATAGCCTACATAATATTGGGTTCTCCACAGTCATTTCTACTCTGCTAGATGAGCTGAAATTGAACTGAGTACGTAACAACTGAGATTCTAAAGATAAATTATGTGAGTGGGAGTCAAAAAGAATACTATAAAATCATGGAAATCTTTATTAAACAAAAACATCAATGTGTTAAGCAATTGTTTCTAAGTATAAGTGAATATCTTTATAGTATTCTCTGCTTTAGGTCAAGATTCTTCTGAGGAGCAAGATTGTTCTGTGTCCTCTTCTGAATCTAATCTGAATCACTGGCAACTCGTCATTGTACCGCTGCAGAAGTTGTTAACTGATCTTCAGCATAATTTTACTGGCACTCAATGTGATATTAATGATATTGCTCTGTAATTTCTAAGTCAGTTTGGTCACCTTTCTGTAGATTGAGTACAAATATAGATCTGTCAAATCAGTTAGCCAGTTGGTTATCTTCCAAATTTATGAGATACACTGGAGAATGCTTCCAGTGCTTTATCAGCTTGTTGGAGCATTTCAATTGGTATTCCATTAATGCAAGGATCCTCATTATTAGCTAGTGTTTCCTGGGCAGCCTGGACTTCTTCCTTCAGTGGTGTAAGTTCTTTTTTTTCTATTTTTTAAATCATTTTATATACAATTCATCAAAATCCATACATATATCAATCGTATAAAGCACATTTGTACATTTGTTGCCCTCAACATTCTCAGAACATTTGCTCTCCAATTAAGCCCCTGGCATCATCTCCTCATTTTCCCCCCATCCTCCCTGCTTCCCCATCCCACATGAACCCTTGATAATTTATAACTTATTATTGTGTCATATCTTACATTGTCCAACATCTCCCTTCAACTAGTTTTCTGTTGTCCATCCCCCAGGGAGGAGGTTATATGTAGATCCTTGTAATTGGTTCCCCCTTTCCAAATTCCCTCCCTCCACCCTCTCAGTATCACCACTCTCACCACTGGTCCTGAAGGGATCATTTGTCCTGGGTTCCCGATGTTTCCAGATCCTATCTGTACCAGTGTACATCCTCTAGTCTAGCCAGATTTATAAGATAGAATTGTGATCATGATAGTGGGGGGCAGGAAGCATTTAGAAACTAGGGGAAAGTTGTATGTTTTATTGCTGCTACGCTGTACCCTGACTAGCTCGTCTCCTCCCCATGACCCTTCTGTAAGGGGATGTCCACTTGCCTACAGATGGGACTTGGGTCCCCAATCTGCACTCCCTCACCTTCACAATGATTTGATTTTTTGTTCTTTGATACCTGATACCTAATACTTTAGACACCCCATGATCACTCAGGGTTGTGTGCTTCTTCCATGTGGGCTTTGTTAATTCTAAGCTAGATGGCAGCTTGCTTACCTTCAAGCCTGTAAGACCCCAGATGCTATATCTTTTGATAGCCGGGCAGCATCAGCTTTATTCACCACATTTGCTTATGGACCTATTTGTTTTCAGCGATTGTGTTGGGAAGGTGAGCATCATAGAATGCCAGTTTAATAGAATAAAGTGTTCTTGCATTGAGGTAGTACTTGAGTGGAGGCCCAAAGTCCATCTACTACCTTAATACTAAACCTATACATATATGCACATAGATCTATTTCCCCATCCTCCTATATAAATATATTTACATATGTATATGCCTTTATTTAGACCTCTATAAATATTCTTTGCCTCCTAGCTATTTTCTCATTTCCTTTTCCTTTCCTCTTGTCCCACTATCATGCTCAGCCTTCATTTGGATTTCAGTAATTCCTCCGGGTTACATTACCCTTGATCACACCCTACCAGGCCTCCTGCACCCTCCTCACCACTGATTTGGAACACTTGTTGTTCCCTTGTCCCTGGGTTTGTTAGCACCACTTCCTTTCCCCCCACCTCTCCCTCTCCCATGTCCCCCAGAACCGTCCATCCCATTGTTTTCTCCTCCAAATTGTTCATCAAGCCTATCTTATATAGACAGGCCTGCAGAGATAATAACATGCACAGAAACAACACAGAACAAAATAAAGCAACAAAAGAAAACAACAATAAGAAAAAGCTAATGACAAAAAAAAAAGGAAAGCCTGTAGCCCTGTAGTTAGGTCAAAGACTGTTGGCCTTTAGGAGTGTTTTCCGTTAGAGACTGATGGAGTGCCACACCCTGACCCCAAAGTCTATTGTTTGGTATTCCCTGGGGACTTCATTGCTCTGTTCCCCTTGCTGTTCTGTTGCACACCCTCAGTGTTTTGCCTCAGTGTGATGGGATCAGATCAGGCACAGTTCCCACACTGTGTCTCCAGTGTTGTCCCCTGTAGGGCTATGGATCAGTGAGGGATGCTGTGTCTCATAGTGGGGCTGGCCCTATGGTCTTCTCTGTGGATTGGCTGCTCTGAGTGGGAATATCATCCTCAAGGCTTGGTGGGCCAGACTGTGCTCCACTCTCTCTTCCTCCCACTTCATTTGCTCCCATGTGCTCTGATCAGACATGTCCCTCTGCCTGAGGTGCAGCTTCAGTGCTGTCCTCTGAAATAAATCTTTCTGGGGGGAAGGGCAGGTGTCCACGTAGTTGGTATTGGGGCTGGCTCCTCAGACCACCCCTCTGGTTTCCTATTCCATGCCAGTATGTTGCTTTCACATTTTGGAGCACTGGGTCCCTCTTTCCTTGTGTAGATATAAACAATACCCTCCCCTTGTGTGGGTTCGTGCCCTATAGCCCCACCCTGCTACCAATTTCTTTCTTTCTTTTTTCCCACTCCTTTCCAGTTGGCTATGTATCCCTGAATTTGGTCTGGCCCCTGCCATACTACCTGGTCCTCACCACAGGAATTTTGTGTACAGTAACTTTTCACCCATTTTTTTTTCAGCTTACCTCAGTGGACTCATGTTGTGCTTGTCCTTTTATGTTTGGCTTACCTTGCTTAGCATAATTTCCTCCTGTTCTTCCTATGCGGCGATGTGCTCCATACGTTCATCACTGCTCTTTAGTGAAACGTAGTACTCCATTGTATGCATGCAGTACAGCTTTTTCATCAGCCCATCAGTTGACGGAAATTTGGGTTGTGTCCTACTCCTTGCAATTGTGAACTGTGCTGTGATGAACATTGGAGTACAGATATCTGGCCGTGGCTTGTTTCTTCCCTCTTCTTGGTATATGCCCAGTAGGAGTATTAGTGGCTCGTATGGTAGTTCGATTTCCATCTGTTTTAGATATCGCCATATCGATTCCCATAATGGCTGTACATACTTACAGGTCCACCAGCAGTGGGTGAGAGTTCCTGTCTCCCCACAACCCCTCCAATACTTGTTGCTTTCTGATTTTTTGAATTGGGCTATCTTTGAGGGTGTTAGGTGGTGAGTTAGTTAATTGTGCCAGCCTGGCCGATAATCACATGTGGGGCTAATTGAAAGGCGGAGGGATAAATGGGTGGAGAGCCTCGCCTTTCTAGTTCTCGGGTCTCTTGTTTTGTGATGGTTGCACCGGGTGCAGCTGCCTTAGCAGTTCCCTGCTTCAGCTTGCAAGATTGACTTCCTACAAGACATCTCCAAGGAGAAGCCTCATGGACCTATCCCGGTGCAGCCCTGGGTGCTGGAGCAGCCGTGTGGAGACCCCTGCTAGTGCTGAGATGCTTGTTCGTTCACTGGCTCAGCTTTCGTCCTGCAGTCGGCATCATTGCCTCTGTTTTGTGAGGTGGAGGATTTTGTGGACTGGTGTTGGGTTAATGGGTTAATGTTGGACTTGTGGGCTTGGGCAGCATTGGGTTGGGATGTTTTCGTGATGCACGTTTTCTTTACATAAAACTCTCTCTTATACATGAGTTGCTGTGGATTTGTTTCTCCAAAGTACCTAGACTAATACAGGTGGTAACTTATTGTTGCTTTAATTGGCATTTCTCTTATGGCTAAAGACCGAGAACATTTTCTCACATGTTTGTTGGCCATTCGGAATCCTGTCCCTGTGAAACTTCTGTTCAGGTCTTTTTCCCACCTCCTCAGTGGACAATTCAGTTTTTTCTTTTTGGAAGCTAGCAGAGTATTGTAGACTTTAGTAATAAAGCCTTTGTCTGATTTTTCATTGTTAAAGATGTTTTTCCAGTCGGTGGGCTCCCTTATTACTCTCTTGGTGAATTATTTCGATGTACACCAGTGTTTTAACTTAAGTATATGCAATTTGTCATGTTGTGCCTCCTCTGTGCTTGTGTCCCTCCCTATTTCTGATAGCCTATGTATTCCCTGTGCCAAAGCTCTCAGATTGGTCCCAATTCCGTCATTGACGGCCCTAATAGTTTGGGGTTTTACCACAGGGTCTCTGATCCACCTTGAGTTTATTCTTGTTCATGGAGTGAAATAAGATCTTGCTTCATTTTTCTGCATGTAGATATTTATTTATTGCAGGACCACTTGTTGAAGCATCTGCTTCCTATTGGATATTTTTGGGCCTTTATTCAAGATCAGTTGTCTGTATGCTGATTTTTTATTTCTGGGTTTTCCGTGCTTTTCCATTGGCCTGAGTATCTGTCATTGTACCAATACCACGCGGTTTTGACAACTGTGGCTGCATAGTATGTGCTAAAGTCAGGTAAAGCAAGCCCTCCCACTGTGTCCTACTTCTTGAGGAGTTCTCTGCTAATTCTGGGCTTCTTCCCTCTCCATATGAAGTTGGTAATCAGTTTTTCCATTTCTTTGAAGAAAGATGAAGGTAATTGTATCAGGATTGCCTTAAACGTATATAGTGCCTTGGGCAGAACTGACATATTTACTATGTTGAGTCTTCCAATCCATGAGCATGGAACATTCTTCCATTTGTTGAGGCCACTCTTCGTTTCTTGTAGTAGTGTTCTGTGGCTTTCCTCATATAGATTTTTTTGTTCTTTTAGTCAGTTATATCCCTAGATGTTTCAATTGTGCTTGGCTATTGTGAAGGGTGCCACCTTTGTGATCTCCTCTTCTGTGGTCTCATCTGGTAGGTATAGCAGTCTGGTGGACTTCTGTTTGTTGATCTCATATACTGTCACTCTGCCAAAATCCTCTCTTGGTTCCAGTACTCCCTTGTGGGATTTTCCATATATAAAATCATATCATCTGCAAATAACGATAGTTTCATCTCTTCCTTCTCAGGTAAATACATTTGATGTATTTTCTTTGCCTTAGGCTGTTAGCTGAAACCTTCAGTACAATGTTAAATAAGAGTGGGGACAAGGGGCATCCTTGTCTGGTTCCCTTTTTCAGTGGGATTGTGTTCGTCTTTTCTCCATTGACTACCACGTTGGCTGTTGGTTTTTCAAATATAGCTTGTATTGCCTTGAGCAATTTTCCTTTCATTCCTATCTTCTTCAGTGTCTTAAACATGTATTGTTGATGTTGGATGTTGTCGAATGCTTTTTACGCATCTATTGATATTCTCATGTGGTTCTTATAATTTTTCATGTCAATGTGGTGAATGATACTATAGGTCTTTCTTTGTTAAACCATCCCTGCATCCTTGGTATGAATCCCACTGGGTCATGGTGAATTATTTGTTTTTTATATTTTTGTATTCTTCTGGCCAGTATTTTGTTAAGGATTTTTGCATCAATGTTCATTAGGGATATTGGTCTATAGTTCTTGATTCTTGTGGGATCCTGGCCCACTTTAGGTATCAGAGTTATACTAGCTTCATAGAAGGAGTTCAGATTACCATCTTTTTCTATGTTCTTGTGTAGGATTGGTGTTAGTTCTTTCCTGAATGCTTGGTAGAATTCTCCAGTGAATCCATCTGGTCCAGGGCATTTTTTTGTTGGTAATCCTTTGACAACCTTGTCTATTTTTTCTGTGGTTATGGGTCTGTTGCGATCCTTGACATCCTTTTGGGATAGTCTAGGGAGGGATCGTTTTTCCAAAAATGTGTCCATGTCTTCCAAGATGTTGAATTCATTGGAGTACAATCCTTCATAGTACTGTGTAATTATCCTTTTGATTTCATTAGGTCTGTTGTGATGTTCCCTCTTTCATCCCTTATTCTTGCTATCAAAATTTGTTCCCTCCTTTCTTTGGGTCCATTCTGTTTATCCTTTCAAAGAACCAACTTTTAACAGCATTATTTTTCCCATAATTTTCTTATTTTCACTCTCCTGAATCTCAGCCCTGATTTTCATTATTTCTTTTATTTTGCTATTAGTAGGATTGTCCTGCTGACTCCACTCTAATTGTTGTAAATTTTGTGCCAGCATATCAATCATAAGTCTCTTCCTTTTTAAGGTGTGCATGTAGTGCTATGAAACTTCTTCTAACTGCCTTTGCTGTGTTTCATAAGTTTTGATACATCCATTCTCATTGGTGTCAGTAAATTTCCTAATTTCATCTCTGCTCTGTGCCAGTATGGACTCCTTTTGCAATAGAGAGTTATTCATTCCTCTAATTGTTTGCTCTTGTTTTCTTCTTTCTGTAGATGATTTCCAGCGTTATGGCACAGTAGTCAAAGAAAGAGGTCTGTATGATATCAATTTGCTTAAATCGATGTAGATTTGCCTTATCCCCCAGCATATGGTCTATCTTTGAATAGGTGCCATACGGGCTTGAAAATATTTTGAAATTTTTGTATTTGGATGAAAAGCTCTGAAAATATCTATCAGGTCCAATTGTCCAATTGTAGTGTTTAGATCTCCAGCCTCATTGTTGAGTTTCTTTCCCTGTGATCTATCTTTCTCATGGAGCTGTGTATTGAAGTCACCCACTATAATTGTTGGGGCTGTGATTTATTTTTTCATCTTTTGGAGTGTGGTTGATGTTTTCAGTGAGTCTCTCATTTGAGGAATATATTTTTATACTGCTTAGTTGTTCTTTGTCTACCGTTCCCTTGAGCATTATACAGTGTCCCCCCTTATCTCTTTTTACGGTTTGCACTTTGAGATCAATTTTTTCCAAGATTAGAATTGCAACCCCTGCTTTTTTTGAATTGCTGTTTGCTTGGTATGCCTTTCTCCAGCCTTTGATTCTCAGTCTATTTTTGTCTGTAGCCTTGAGATGTGTCTCCTGTACACAGCAGATTGACGGTTGTGTTTTCTAAGCCAGTCTGCTAGCATCAATCTTCTAATGCCCGAGTTCAGTCCATTGATGTTCAGGGTTATCATCTCCATCTGTGAACTCTGTGATGTCATCTTCCACCTTTTGTGTTGTGTGTTTTCCAACTTCTTTTCTTATTAGTGGTGTGTGTGTGTGTGTGTGTGTGTGTGTGTCATTCTTGACTTCTTTCCATCCTTAAGCCAAAGCTATCTTGGGGTCTGTTTTCTCTTTGTTGCCCTCTGGGTGAGGTTCTTCTATGTGGCGGTCTCTTTTTTATGCTTGGTGAGTGTTGTTCTTCTGCCCATACTTGGTCGGCAAGGATCTTTTGTAGGGCTGGATTTCTTCTAACGTATTCTTTGAGTTTTTTCTTGTCTACGAGGACTCTTAGTTCTCCATTTATCTTGATCGGTAATTTGGCTAGTATTCTTGGGTGTGCATTATTTTCCTTCAATTTTTGAAATATGTTACTCCACTCTCTCCTTTTCTTCATAGTTTCTGCTGATAGGAGTGAGCATATTCTTATTTGGGAACCTTTATATGTGATTGCTTGTTTTTCCCTAGCTGCTCTCATGATTTTCTCCTTTTCCTCAAATATGGATAGTTTAACTATTATGTGCCTTGGTGACTTCTTGGGACTCAGTATAGCTGGTGTTCTTTCAGCCTCCTGAATGATTGCCTGGTTTTCATTCATTAAGCTGGGGAAGTCTTCCTCCAACAATTCTCTCACTATTGTTGCAAATGACTTCGTTCTTGTGTCTTCCTTCAGCAATCCAATTATTATGATGTTGTTCCTCTACATAGCGGCAGACATAGCTCTTAGATTTTCTTCAGCTTCTTTGATGAACTTATTAGATCTTTGTTGGCATTTGTTAAAGTCTGCTTGGCTGTCCTTCAAATCGCTGCTGCGGCTCTCTGCTTCCTCCAGTTGATTTTCGAGCTCTGTGATTCTGCTACTGGTTTTTGTTATCTCCTGCCTAAGCTCTTGTATTTCCCTTTGGTCTATGGCATTTATCTCCTCTATCATTTCATCCTTTTTCTGTATTGTTTCCCTTATATCCTATATGACTCCAACAGCATTCTGAAATTTTATTTCTGTGTCAGCTCAATGTCTGCTTCTTCTATGCATGTCGTTATGTTTGGGATATCTTCTGTCATTGCCTTTTGTTTCTCCTGTTTTTTCATTAAGGTCGTTGAGGCTGATGGCTGTTTGCGTTGTGTTGTTTTAGAGGAGCCAGGTGCCATTTTCCAGAGAGTCAAAGAGCACTGGCTCTCTCTGGAAGACTCATAGAAATGCTTCTTCAAACTGCCTATTGCTAATTTCACTATGGGATTAGTCTACCACTATCATCCTGTGGCTTCACTCTCAAGGGGAGTGCCTCAAAAGGCTGGTGGGTTGCCTGCTTTGGTATAGAACACTGAATGGTGGGTGAAATTGCCTTGGTCAGGTAGATCACTGTGGAGGTTGGGCAGATTTTCCCACAGCAGTTTGGAACATTGGCGAGTGTTGGCTGAGCGACCTTGGGCCGTGTGAGGCACTAAGGTAGGCAGGAGGTAGTTCCCTTTCTCATGTGGACTCACAGAGGACAAATAGGAGCTCCCCCAGCCACACAGGCAGGAATTCCCCATGAAGAAGTTGGGCAGAATATCCTCTGATGGAGGGCAGGTGGGCTTTCCCCAGCCTCAGGCTATGCTGCTCAGGGTGGAGCTCACCTTACTGGGCATAAATACTGTAGGCTAAAGGGAGTGGTCTAGAGGAAGGCAATATGGTGGCTGAGAGAACAGGGAAGAGAAAAGTAGGAAAAAAACAAAAAAGTAAGCCCGCTGAGATTGTCAGGGAATAGAGAGAAGAGAGGGAAACAAAAGTCAAAATATAGCTGAGGCCCAGTCCCAGCCCATGGCGCTGCAACCCCTGAGCCAGCTCCAAATGTTCCTGGCTCTGGCCGAGACAGTGATGGGGCTGCAGTCAAATCCTAGCCAGCCTCCACTGTAGTAAGCCAAATGCCTCAGCCCTTCTAAACCTTGTGAATCTGTACCTACTTATCTTTATGATGCTCCTCCTGTGATCCAGCAGTGTTGAATTTCCCTCTTTGTAACTCCTAGGCCGATTTCTGTGGAGTCCCTCTGGTATGTGTTAGTTAGTCACCATCTTCCTGGAAGTCCTCAGAACAGGTTCTTAGTCAAATGCTATGAAATGAAATTGAACAAACATTCACTGTTAACACTGGCACTGGGAATGCAAAAAATAGAAACAAAGGGGAAAAAACAGTAGTTGGAAAGTATGGCCTTGGTGAAAAAAAAATTAACCTGGAGGTTACATGATTGTAGAAACTGATTTAACGGTAGCTGACAATAACAACATTAATGTCACATTCAAGTGAGAAAAAAAAACTGAAAGCAATTCAGCAATGGTTGCAGCAGTATATTGACAAGGAGCTGCCAGAAATTCGGGCTGGATTTATATGAGGGAATTGAAAAGAGGATGTCATTGATGATGCCAGATGGATCTTGGGTGAAAGTAGAGACACCAAAAAGACGTTTACTTGCATTTCATTGACTTTGCCAAGGCATTTGACTATGTGGATCGTAACAAACTATGGATAGCCTTGAGAAGAATGGGAATTACAAAACATTTCATTTTGCTCCTCTGAAACCTGTACATGGATTAAGAGGCAGTTGTAAGAACAGAACAAGGGAATCCTGCAAGATTTAAAACTAAGAAAGGTGTGTTTCAGGGTTGTATTCCC
This sequence comes from Echinops telfairi, assembly GCF_000313985.2. Lineage (NCBI taxonomy): Eukaryota > Metazoa > Chordata > Mammalia > Afrosoricida > Tenrecidae > Echinops > Echinops telfairi. The sequence goes on along the minus strand of NW_022103903.1, from coordinate 16,258,794 downwards.
TCACCATACTTGTTTAATCTGTATGTTGAACAAATCAGATAAACTGGATTATATGAAGAACTTGACATCAGGTTAGAGGAAGGTTTAATAACAACTTGTGGTATGCAGATAACACTACCTTGCTTGCTGAACACCAAGTGGACTTGATTCACTTACTGATGAAGATCAAGTATCACAACCTTCACTATGGATGACAACTCAATGTAAAGAAATCCAAAATTCTCACAACTATCAAATAGGTAACGTCATGATAAACGGAGAAACGACTGAAGTTGTCAAGGCTTTTGTCTTGCTTGGATTAACAATCTATTCTCATGGAAGCAGCAGTCAAGTGATCTAACAATGAACTGTGGGGGGAGGGAATCTGCTGCACAAAACCCCTTTAACATGTTGAAAAGCAAGGATCTTACTCTGAGGCCTAGGTTTGCCTGACCCAAGCCCTGGTATTTCCAGTTCTCTAATATGAATGTGAAAGTTGGACATTGAATAAGGAAAACTGAAGAAAATGTGATGCATGTGAATGATGGTGCTGGAGAAGAATACTGAAAGGTCCATGGGATGCCCAAAGAACAAAGGAGACCTGTCTTGGAAAAAGTAGAGCCAGAATGTTCCATAGAGGTGAAGATGATGAAATTTACCTGTACTTTGGATGTGTTCTTAGGAACGATCAGTCCTAGAAAAGGATATCATGCTTGGTAAAGTAGAGGGGCAAATAAAAAGAAGGCCTTCAATGAGACAGATGGACATAGTGCCTATATTGATGGTCTTAAACATAATTACAATTCAGAGGATGGTACAGACCTGGCAGAATTTTGGTATGTGGTACATATGGTCACTATGTATTGTAAGCAACTTGAATTCACCTAACAACAATAATGATTTCTTGTTAAGAAGAAGTTACAGAGTCTCTTCTGATAGCCACTTTGGTCTTTCCTTTATTTCCTTTCTTTTAAGCTACCTTTTGGTTTCTTTATATATGAAGCCCTTGATGGCATTCCACAGCCCACCAAGGTTTTCTGCCATTAGTGTTCAATACATCAAATCTATTCTTGAAATACAGGTGGGGTACACTCAAAGTCATATTTTGGATCTCCTGGATTTGTCTTATTTTCTTCTTATTTAATCTGAATTTTCATATCAGAAATTGATGGTCAGTTCTACACTCAGCCTCTGGCCTCATTTTAGCTGATGACATTGAGCTTCTCCATCATCTCTTCCCACAGATGTAGTCAATTAGATTTGAATGTACTCCATCCGTATAAATCCACACATAGAGTCCCCATTTATGTTTTTGAAAAAAGGAATGAACTGTGAAGAAGTCACTGGTCTTGCAAAATTTTATCATGCAATATCCAGCTTCCTTTTATTTTCACCCAGGCCATATTTTCAAATTGGAAGTAATTTCAAAATTCCATCCCCTTTGTTTCCTGTTGTGGTAGTTACATAATTTCATGTAAACTTGAAGATATATAAAATTGAAGGTGTGGAGTTTAGCCTGTCAATTCAATTGGGTTGCAGCTTGATGACCTCACTTAGAGGTTCAACTGATATATAGCTCTCTGAAGGCCAGTCTCCTCCCCCTCCTACTTCCTCTCTATCTACCTCTCCCTCTCCCTCCCTGCCCCCCACCTTTCTTCACCTCTCTCTCTCCTCTTTCACCTCTCTCTCTCTTCCTTCACCTACTTCTTTCTTGACACTCTAAGATCTGCCAAAACCCTGCAATGTTACCACTGCCATTGGATCCACATGAGTTGGCAGCCCCCAGTCATATTTCTGCATGTTGCATTATTGCATGTGGCTGGGTGAGTCTGCAGAGGAACTTCTGGACTAGTATCAAACTGAAGGATGTGAGTTGGGCTGGGATTGGCTGTATAATTAATTTTAGATATAAAGCTCATATATATATGTCTCTGGATTATATAGTCAACCCAGCCTAAAATACTAACTTTTGCATGCCATTGGAAAATTATATTATCAGTGTATTTATATTGCATATTTGATCAATGTCAGACTGAAGACATTCTTTAAATTCTTCAATTTCTTTATCACTATTTTCAGTGGTTTGTGCTTAAATTTGAATAATAGTCCTACTGACTGGATTTTCTTGTTTTCCTATACATATTATACTTTCACAAATAACACTGTACTGCAAGATGGATCCTGGAATACTTTTTGATGATGAATAAGTTCCCATAGGAAACCATATGACTTTTGATTCAAAAATTACCCAAATCACTCCATTTCAACCAATCAATGTCTAGGATACCAATATTTACATGATTAATTTCATTTTATGACTTCTAATTTTCCTGGATAACTTATTTATGCACTCCAAGGTCCAATGATTGTTGTTTGCAGTTGTTTCTTCTTAGTTTCAGTCATGTGGTGTCAGCAAATGGAAATTCCTAAGGTTATTTCATCCATGTCATTCTGGTCTGCCCTACTTTGATCTTTTCAACCATCATATTTGCTTTCAGACCTGAGTGGATCATCTTCTGGCACTATACTGGACAGTGTCCTGTTGCTGTTCATAAAGACTTCAGTATCTTACAATGGTTCTCTGCTATTCACAAGTTTTCATTGACTAATTCCTCACAAGTGGACAGCCTGTACCTTATTTATAGTCTCTTCTTAGTCTGGAAGCTCTGCTGAAACTTTGAAATCACCCCAAAATGCCAAACTGACAGACAAGTGATAGCAGAGAGAGGGTGGCGGGGGGGGAGAGAGAGAAAATGGTTCAAACAATTGTAGAAGTGGGTAAAACAGTCCAGTTCAAGATCATGGGTCAGTTGTTAAACTGGAGGCATTTCCTGATTTGATAGAGCTGCATTGGCTGACAAACCAGGAAATAGGAAGGCAATGTTGGAATACCACAGGCTTGTGAATGCAGAGGTGGATGAACCCAAGATCTGCAAGTCAGTTGTGTGGTTGAAGAGTCCAATGAATCCAAGGTTGGCTGCTCAGGTGGCAGGTTTCTTGTGACTCTAGGGTCAGAAGGCAATATGGTGGGCTATTTGCTCAAGTTCCAAGAACCAGCAATGCAGGCAGCAGTTCCAGCAACAAGGGAGCTAGTGTCCTCACAGTGTCAATTTATGTAGTCAATTTATATAGGTGGTAGGCAATAGCCATGAGGGAATTTTCTTTCCATTGTATCAGTGCTATGACCTGAGTAAAGAGATTGCACTCCATCTTCCCATAGCGTCTAAGCTGCTCATAACAAATCCTATCATGGAACTGATTACATTATGTTGGGCCACATAATACATGATTACTACCAAACTATTGAGAATCCTAGTCCATCCAAGTAGACATAAAACCTAAATATCATAAGGCCATAACCCTAAATAAACTTTATCTGGGCTATGATCTGGGTTGGGAACTTGCATTCCACCCTAATTGTAACCATTTTAGTCTGGTCATAGCAGATTACATTATGGAATTGATTGCACTGTGTTAGGTAGCACCGTGGGGGATGACTAGACCTTAAATGCAAAAGAACTGAGTCTCCTGGCCCAGCCTACTTGACACAGAATTAACCACAACATTCTTTCTAAGCCCTGAACCCTTCTCACCCCCCAATGTCAGTTTCATGGAATCCCAGCCTGTAGAAATACTAGGCCTGCCACCTCACCTGCAGATTTTGAACTCAGCAGCTCAACAACCCCATTAGACAACAGACAACAGACAACCCCATCAGACAATCTAACTTACCCTTGACTTATCATTTTGGGTCATGTCAGGCCCTATTTCATGGACTCATAATAAATTATCATGGAAGTAACAGTTAATAAAACGAACAATTGAACACATTTGAAAATATCTTAACAAACACTTCTTTGAACTGTTAAGGACAAAAAGTGCCACTTTGGGAAGTAAGGCCTTCCTGCCCCAAGTTGTCGTGTTTTGAATCAACTAATATGCATCTGAAATCTGGGAATAAATAAGGAAGACCCCAGAGAATTGATGTGTTTCAGTTACAGTGTTGGTGAGAACATTGGAAGTATCATAAACTGCCAAAGAACAAACAAAAAATGCTACTTGGAAGCAAAGATGGCAAGATTTTGTCTCATTTTATTAGGAGGGATAAGTCCCTGGAGAAATTCATCATGCGTGTGAAGAATCAGTGATAAAGAGTAAAATCCACAACAAGACTTGTTCATTGACTTAAGAGTGCAACAATAGGTGAAACAAAACAAGTGTGAGGATAACAAAGAATGCAGCTGTGTTTCTTTCTGTATTACAAAGGTCCCTATGAGGGAGAAACCAGTGGACAAAACCTCGCTACAAAAACTACAACATTGTCTATAGAAATGCCATCTCATGTGAAAAATGACTTGATAAATAGTTTTAAACCATGAAGCTATTTTTGGTATTTGTAATATGCTTACTTAATTATATATTATGTTATGTCTTACTCACATATGAAAGCCAGAAAGTATTGCCCCCAAAGCATGCAAACCTTTATTAAACAAAAATATCAAAATGTGAAGCTATTATTTTCTCTAAAATATCTCTAGTTAGATTTACATACTTCTGAAAGTATCTTAGAAGAATTCGTTTCATGTTAAATTTATATGTTCTCTGAATTTTTTGAAGAAAAAGTAACATGTAAGGGCAAGATCAATACTGCACAATGGATATGTTAAAGCTTATTAATAAAATTATCATAAGACAATCCTTTCTACCCTGAAACAATTGCATTTTTTGTGATGGAAAAAAATTAAGTGGCACACACTCCTGATGTTTTATCATGAACATATTTTTTTTTCAATTTTCTTAAACTACTATAATAAGCTCCGTGATTATCCTGAGTCTGTCAAGAAAATCTATTAGGATTACCTCTCTTGAGTCCCAAAATACAGTCCTTTTGAGTTGACCTCTTTGCCTTGAATGTAACTGACTCAGCAGGTTCCCTTGGAAACCACTGTTTTTATTGAATTTTATATTTTATGACATCCTAAAAGGAGTCCTGATGGTATAATGAGTACTACCTTTCACTACAAACCACAAAGAAAGCTGTGTTCAAACAATTGTTTCATGGGAGAAATAGGAGGCTTCCTACTCTTCCAAAGAGTTATCATCTTGGAAACCCTTAGGGACAATTATTCTATTCTGTATGCTAGGAGTGTTGTGTGTCAGATTTAACATTATGACATTGAGTGTGTTTTTTTTGTTTAGTTTTTTTTTTTTTGAAAAGAGCCTTGTTGGTATTTTCAGGTAAGATTTGTCTGCTGACCACAGGGTAGCTGATCCAAACTAAAGGTTAAGCTAATAGATTTCATTTTACATTAATCTTCAATCAACTATATAGAAGCAGCAGTTGAGAAATCAAGAAATGCAATGCTTTGGACAAATCTGTTGTGAAAGACCTCTATAAAGTGTTAATAAGCAAATGTGACTTTGAATATGAAGGTGCCTCTGACACTAGACATGACATTTCAATCACCTCACACAAATCTGAAGAACTGATGACAATGCACCATGGTGCAGGCAAAAAGACGGACTCTCCAGGGACTTGCCAGAAGCACAAATAGATCTGATTTGGAAGGAGTATAGTCAGAATGTTACTTTGAAAGGCAGTGAGTGAGACATTGTTCCATATACTTTGGACATTTTGCAGTCTAGTCCCTGGAGACAATATGCCTGTTCAAGTAGAGGGTCAACAAAAAAGAGGAAGACCCTCAACTGGACAGGTGGACTCATTAGCTGCTACAGTGGAGCTCAAGCTTAGTAATGATTGTGAACATGGCGCGGGACCAGGCAATGTTTCGTTCTGTTGGATATAGACAGTCACAATGAGTGAGAATTAACTCGTGTCACTTTCAGTTGAAAACAATTTGATGGCATTTGGGGGGATGTACTATAAAATTGCAAAAGTCAAGCCTTATTTTAGGCAGAAACCTGTCAGAAAAGGAATACACATATTTTCCACTAAAGCTGTAGATAGAAAGTTGGTAATGCTGCACCCTGTCAAAGACAGAAAATATGTGTAAATCAGAGAACTACTCATTTGCTTCAAGTTCTGAATCTCAGTTTTCAGTGTACCCTCTTCTCCACCCACCATGCTGGCATCATTTTGGAAAGTGATTATCTTAAGCTGTTTTTAATTATCAGGTTTAAATTGTTTTAAATTACTTCAGTTTGTGGTCATATACCCTGAGGGTCTAATAAGCAGAACTCAATAAAATAAAACAGAAGTTTGAATCATATTGCTATTTCACTAGACTTCAGGAAAAAATATTAAAATATATATTTTTAGAAAGCACTGTGATTTCCCCCCACAGTTTTGAAAGTTTTGTAGTTTGTAAATATTAAAGATGTAGAAATGCAGTTCATGAAGTTGCTGTATAGCAATTTCTCTATATGACAGAAACACAATGTTTGATGGACTGCTTAAATCATTTCAATCACCACTGAACTGAAACTAAGAAGAAACATCTGTACAGTGGAAAGTGACACAACTCAAACATTTCAAGAATAGAAATGAAGATGAAATGGATGATTCATCACATCATACCCCAAATGTGTACAATATAATTATCTTAATTGGTGTTAGTTAAAAATGAGGCTTAAATTTCCCAAATGTATTAAATGACTGCTAGTTAATTATGGGAGGGTATAGAGAAAATTTTATGCCCAACAAACATAACTGCACCTGCAGCTTTGATTGCATAAATCCATGCATTGAATATCAACCTAAAGAGTTCCAGATGTTTTATATTTCCTTCCTTTAGGAAATAAGTGAAATAGTAAATCAGTTATTTAAGTGTGACTATATCAGTAATATTAAAGATGTTCATTTTGTGTAATATCATTATTTTTAATAATTCTAAATGATGTGACACACTAATATCAAAGTGCTGAACATAAACAAAAAGTTTCAAAAATTATTACAAAATAGACAATATTATGAGGCATATGGAAACAATATTATGAGATAAAAAATGCTATGAAATTATATTATTTTACCTAAAAATAAATAATGTGCTTTTGGATGTAAATTAAGTTCTGATAATTTCATATATGTGTATGTATATACACACCTATATTATTGTTATGTTCTCACTTGATTGAGAGTAAATTATAGATATGATCCTTCCATTCTCTTTACATAATCCAGCATTATGTAAAATTCATGAAGTTGCTGTATAGCAATTTCTCTATGAATTTCTGTATATGAAAAGCAATAACTATAGGAAAATTACCACAATTTAAAAATAACATCTATACAATACTATAACTGGTCCTTAATTATTGACTATCACATTATGTGACATTTTAAATTTATGACTGCAAAAATCGCTTGATGTTCACATCTAAACTTCTTTGTCTTCACAAGACAAAAGGAAAATCCATATCCACACCAACCCAAGAACAATTGCCTGGAGGCAGAAACCAGATATGCTTCCACCTTCCTCCCTCCATCCTTCTCATACTTTATTCTAGCATCAACAGTTCTTTGCACTGCACTCTACTCTGTTGGGTTCGATAATTCATCCGAATGGTCACACAGAACTCAATGGCAAGCCACAACTATTTTGTTTTACTAAGAACTTGACACCATTTGTTTGTCAGCTTGTAGTATTTGGTTGCTTGTTTGTTGCTGCAATTCTAGAAGCTATGTCACTGATAGCTCCAATACCAGTAGGGTCACCAAAATGAACAAGCTTCAGCACAGCTTCCAGTCTAAGAAAAGACTACAAAGAAGAAATGGGCTGTCGACTTCAGAGGAGTTAGCCACTGTGGTAGTTACATAATCAGTTGTCAACTTGAGACTATTATGAGTGATGAGGTGGGGTTTAGCCTTTCCATCAGGTCACATCTTGATGACCTCATTTGGAGACACTAAGGAGATAAATAGCTTGCTGGAGGCGGGGTACACACTCACTCCCTGCAAGACATTCCTGTTGACAAGCCACATGGAGCTATACTGATGGCAGCCAGAGCCTTGCAGCCACATGGAGACCCACATCAATGCTAAGATGCTTCCACCACCACTGAATCCAAAAGAATTTCTACCCACTGGCTTGTGATATTTCTGCACTCAGCATCATTGCATGTGTTGTGTGAATCTGAAGTGGAATTTGCAGACTGGTACTGGACATTTGGGCTTATATAGGACTTATGGACTTGATCTCAACTGGGCTGGATGTTTCCTTTAATTACTCTTTATATAAAGCTTTTTGCTATACACATATGAGTGTCTATGAATTTGTGTCTCTTGTCTACCCAGACAAATCCAGCTACTAAAATCCCTATATAGAGTATAAACAAAAAAGAAAGGACAACCTCAGCATGTCTTAAAGCAGCAGTTCCCAACCTTTGGGTCACTACCCCTTTGGGGGTCAAACAACCTTTCACAGAGGTCACCTACGACCATCGGAAAACCCATATTTCCGATGATCTCAGGAACCAAGACACAGCTCCTCTGTCTCCAGGCAGGTCCACCCACATGCAGATGGGCCAAATAAGAGTACTGGTGTGATGACATCATCACGTTAACCCCATCACATACACCCCATACAAATACAGGTGTGTGTGACAGGGTTGGCGCATTAATGTACTTATGTGGACCATTCACACATGTGTAGAGAGCAGCTCCTGTGTAGAGAGCATGTACTGTGTAGAAAGAAGCTGCTGTGTTGAAAGAAGCTACTCTGTTAAAATCAGCTACTGTGTTGAAAGCAGCAGTACTGGAGATAAAATGATACTTCGTGAATTATAATTACTGGGTAAATGTAAAATCATGTACTGTAAAATCATCAATTACTGCAAAAAATATATATATCTGTGGGAACTTAATCTGGATGGTAATCAGTCTTTTTATATTCAGCTGTGGTTGATGTGAATATTGCTGATGTAAATGTGGTTGATGTGAATACTGTGGTTGATGTGAATACCCTTGTGATAGTAACAGCTATGTAAAAAAAAACAAAACACAGAGAATGGTAAACCATAAGAAACTTGAATAAACTGTATTGATTAAATTATGCCATGTATCATCTTTTTTTATTATTAAAGCTATTGTTATATATTATTTTCATTAGCAAAACAACCCATGACAATAGATCATGTAGAGAAGAATGTTAAGAAAAGAAAATATAATGAGGATTTTTTACAGTATGGTTTACCTCACTAATTACAGCAGGAATTGAGAGACCACAATGTGTTATTTGTTGTGAAGTTCTATCAGCCGAATCTATGAAGCCAAACAAACTGAAATGCCATTATGATAGCAGGCATCTAAGCATTGCCAGCAAGAGTACCAACAAGAAGCAAAGTTGGTGGACTCAAGAAATCCAGACTTGAAACTGGTGGCAAGTACCACAAACAAAACATAGCAACCATTGAAGATTCATATTTGGTGGCATTCAGAATCGCCAGAGTTTTGAAACCTCACACCTTTGCTGAGGAGTTACTGTTGCTAGTGGCTAAAGACATCTTTCGAGTTATGATCTGAGTCAAATTTGTTACAAAATGGAGTGCACTTTCCTTATCTAATGACACTGTCTGCAGAAGAATCGATGACAAGTCTGCTGATATGAAAGTACAGAAATTTTTACTATTTTCTTACTATCTTGTATATCAGCAACATATGTCTGACAATAATGAATGTTGATATAGAAGATAAGAGCAATGCTACTTATGATTTTTAAGGGCATGTGTTAACTTTTTCTCAGTAGTTTGGAATTTATGTAATAATGCAATTTGATAAGTAATGATAAAGCCATATTCCATTTTGTTATCTGAAATGGTTCTCCTCCATTTTCATATAATGTTGAGTGTTACACAGAACTTGGTCTTTGGCACCTAACCACATTTAAAATTGAGCAGCTAACAATCCCTAATAGCTCAATGGTAATGAGGCTTGCTGCTGACTGATATAGTAATAACCCAGCAGCCACTTAGTAGGAGAAAAACCTGATAATTTGTTGCTACATGGATAATAGCTTGGGAAACCCTCTGAGGAAGTTCTCTGACCTATAGTTTTCTATGAATTCCAATAACTTTTCAGCATTGAACACTAATATTTTCTAATTTTTAAAACTTATTCATGTGTCACCAATTGTTGCAAATAGTGCTTTCTCTAGCAATTTATTCCTATTTAGTTAGTTATTCAACTGATTATTTATACATCTAATTTTTCTGGTTCAAGTACCAATATAATATAACACATTACATTCAGTTAACATGCCTTTTCATTTTCTGTAACCTGTTAAGGCTCCTCAAATGTACACAGTGGTTCAGAGATTATCTTGATACCTTTTAAAATCACAAGTCAATAATTTTGGGGAAGACTGGTGAGTTACTTTTTAAAAATGTCTTTCAATCTGGATTTGCTTGATATATTTTCATGATAAGAATAATAAAATGCATTTTTTGGCAAAAATACCTCAAAAGTGACATTCTGTTGTTCTGAACAAGTTGATAACTTGGCATTCACAAACAATCTAATTTTAAAATGACATTTTTTAGCAATATTGTCACAATAAAATCCTTCTCAATATATAGAATACATTACTAAACCATTATATTTAGTACTTACTTGGAATCTATAAGTTTCATATTCCTTGATGAATGCATAGTTTTTATTTTATAATTTTATATTTTATCCTTAATTTTTCAATTCTAGATACATATTTGAAATTCATATGGGTTGGCTGTTACTTATTTGTCTTTAATTTTGTCTTTCATCAATTGTATTTGAAAACCATAATAAAGACAAAAAATAAAGAAAAAGAATTCTTACACTATAAAACCTACATATCTACCATTTAAATATCAGTTCTTTCATCCTTTTCCGTGCTATCCTTCCAGATAGGATGTCTTATAATGGAGATGAATGCCTTAAATAATGTCTAACTCTTCACGAGTTGTTAAATCCAAGTGGATTAGGAAAATTCTATGAATTTTCAAGACAAACTCATTTCATATCCCATTGATTAATTAGGAGTAAAACAGTGTTCTTCGTTGACTAATTTATAGGTTAGGGGTGGTTTATCTTATCCAGTGTAATCTCTGGAACACTGATTTCATCAGAGTGCAATGTATTTTAAGAAGGGAAGTTATTTTCTATTTTCCACAGCACCACTGCTTTAATATAGATGGTTTGGGAGTCCCCCTCCAACAGCATTATTTTACTTTTTCATTTGAGATGAACAACTGTGGATTGTGCATTTAGTGATGTAGTTTTAAGTAAAATTGTGACTAGTTTGAATTCAGATATAAGTAATTTGCTTAAGACTATCTCTGCATTTTTGGGATGTTTTAATGTCATTAAAAATAGTATTAACATCAGTTGAAATTAATCAATTTTCTTGAATTCCATTAGGAGTGTTATTTAAACAAAGACCTATTATACATAATTTCAGCTAGTAAGAAAATATGTCATATATTCTGAGATACATTTTTGTTCAGGCGGAATTTTCAACTCACTAATAAGTGGTAGAGGAAAATGGTAGAACTGATATTGTGTTGCATAACATCTAAAAATCATTCTATTCTTCCACTTTATACTTTCAATTTTACTTCATTTCATATGCTCATGGATTAGAATGTTTCATCTTTTACTTTTTTCTTAAGTTCATTAAGTGTAATTTACCTACTATATGAAAGTTCGACTCTTAATAATTATTTATGGGCTTGAATAATTTAAAAATATATATTTCCCATAGAACATGGTCATATAACTTAGTAACTCCAAAATATTAGAAGCTGAATCTGCCCACTGGAGATGCCCCTTGCCAGTCAATGCACCTGCCCACTGATGTGTTACAAAAGTTTTCATGAGGAATATCTGATAACTGCCTCGTTCTTCAGAAATTTGCCTTGAATCGTGTAGGACTGGCCCCAGCAGTGATGCCATGCCTGTACCCTATTTGAAAGACACGTCTTTGCTTGTGACTGACATATATGAGAATTCAAAAGGCTAGCAGCCTTGGTGCGATGTAGCATTAACATTTTGGTGCATTTTGTGTTCCACAATTTTACATGAAATAAGAATGAAATTACTTTCCATCTCTGATGACATTATTGTTCAGTTTTTCCCATGATACTTACTGATTCACTCATTTTCTTTTACCCAAGAGCCCTTTTCTAATAGATTAATAAAAATTCCCAAACTTAGATCCTGTTTCTTGCACAAGTAGCCCGAGGCAATGCATATCAGCAGTAACCTGAGGAAACAGTATCTGTGAATGACAATGAGAACCTCAGCACTGGTGTTGAATGGAGTATTGATAATCCTGAGATCCTGTAACTGTGTGATTTTAAAGCCTGAACCAGTGGTGAACTGGAATGGCCTCCAGGAGCCAGAAGTTACGTGCCAGTGATTCAGTGTCTCAGGTTGTGAAATAATCATGAGAGACAGGAATGATAGGGACAGTGAAATTTAATGAGTGTTGCTAAACATCTATGATAAATTAATAGGATAAATTGATAGACTCATGATTTACTAATGGACAATTCAATCAAAATGGGAAAGGGCACTTCTTTGCCAGTTTTCAAAGAAATCATTGTCTCCAAAATGTAGTGACCGGTTACAACTGGAAATTAGGCATGGGAAATACTTGTATAAAACATTGAAATTCAGAAAGAAAAACTAAAAGGCAAAAACCCTGAATTGTCAACCTATTGAAGTCTTGTATTACAGATTGTACCCCTGAGATGAAAAATGGGATGTTGTTTCAGATGGGTATGTAAGTGTAGGGGCAATGGGACCTTGGTTATTTGTTAAAGAAGAGTCACAATCCCTTGCTTGAAGCCCGCGATGAGGACCCAACCAATGCTATGTACTGGTTGTCTTTTCTCACCTTTGATCCTGACCAGCAGAGCAAGTACGGCCAAGTCTGAACATGATGATACTATACAGATATTTGCTCATTTGAGAGAAGAAATACATTTTAAACTGTAGAAGACAAAGAAAGTGGCAAATATGCCAAGAAAATATACCTGGAAATAATTAGGGTATTGAATGGGATGTGTGTGTGTGTGTGTGTGTGTGTGTGTGTGTGTGTGTGTGACTGGCGTGCCTACATTAAAGTCCTATGAAGGAATTATTGATGTCTGATCACTCAACTGTAGCTTAGGTCATATTAACTAGTTGGGATTCTGAAAAGTGTTCCAAAAAGTGATAGGAAGACCACGAGAAGTCTGAAAAATAGCCACGATCCATGTTAGCAAAATTAAGTTGGCAGAGGAGCAGAGTGGAGTTCAGAAGCCAAGTAGCAGAGAGGTTGTTTTTTGTGTTATTGTTAGGTGCTTTTGCATCAATTCCAATTTATAGCCATCTTGTATACAACAGAATGAACTTTTGTCTGGTCCTTATAATCATCGCTATAATCGATCCCATGATTTCAGCCAATGCATCACTCCATCCTCTTCTTTTTGAGGGACTTCTCTTTTTCACTGACCATCTACTTTTCTCAGTAGATTGTCCTTCTCACAAGGAGCACTGGTAGCATAGTGGTTACTAAGCTGCAAGGTCAGCAGTTCAAAACCATCATCTGCTCTGTTCTACCCTGTCCTACAAGGTCGTTCTGTATCAGCACGGACTCAACAGCAGTGCGTTTGGTTTGCTTTCATTGTCCTTTCCAGGGTATTTGTCCTTCTTGGTAATATGTTCAAAGTACTTGAAATGAAATCTAATCATGCTTGTTTCTAATAAGCACGTTTGATGTACTTCTTCCAAACCAAATTTCTTTGTTTTTCTGTCAGTTCATGGGATAGCCAATATTCTTTGTGAACATTATATTTCAAGGACATCAGTCCTTCTCTGTATTTAGTGCCCAGCTTTTGCATGCTTGTGAGCTGATAGAAAGTGTGATGAGTCAGGCACACATTTGTCTTCAAAGTGACTTATTTATTTTTAATTAAATAATCATTTCATTAGTGGATCATACAACTCATCACAATCTGTACATACGTCATTTGTGTCCAGCACATTAATACATATGTTGACTTCATCATTCTTACAACACCCGCTTTTTGACTTGAGCCCCTGGTGTTAGCCCGTTTTCCCCCCTCCCTCCCCATTCCCCCCTCCCCGCGAACCCCCGACAATTTATAATTTATTATTATTTTATCATATCTTACCCCATCCAACGTCTCCCTCACCCACTTCTCCGCCGTCCATCCCCCAGGGAGGAGGCCACTATTCCCCCTTTCTTCCTCTCCTTCCCTCCACCCTCCCGCCATCACCACCCTCTCCACTGGTCCTGGGGGGTCCATCTGTCCTGGGT
>NW_022103903.1:16242820-16243976 GCF_000313985.2 Echinops telfairi | reverse complement strand
GGCACCATCTGCTTTCTTCACCACTTTTGCTAATGCACCCCCTTTGTCCTCAGCGATGGAGTAGGGGTAGGCTGGTGTGCCTCTTCCGTGTGGGTTTTGTTATCTCTCAACTAGATGGTGCTTGTTTATCTTCCGGTCTTTAAGGCTTCAGGTGCTATATCTTTTGGTAGCTGGGTACCATCAGCTTTCTTCAGCACACTTGCTTGTGCACCCATTATCTTCAGTGACTTCAGGTGTTATATCTTTTGGTTCAACAACATCCAAAACAAATTCATGTTTAAGACATTCAAGAAGATTGGAATGGAAGGAAAATTCCTCAATACAATACAAGCTATATATGAAAAATCAACAGCCAATGTGGTAGTCAACGGAGAAAAGATGACATCAATTCTTTTTGAAAAAGGGGACTAGACAAGGATGTCCCTTTTCCCCCACTCCTATTTAACATTGTGCTGGAAGTCCTAGCTAACAATATAAGGCAAAGGATGGACATCAAAGGGATTCGCCTGGGAATGGAAAAAGTGAAACTATTGTTATTCGCAGATGATATGATTTTATATATGGAAAAATCCTAAAAGTTCCACAAGAAGAATACTGGAAGCAATAGAGGAATTTGGCAGAGTAGCAGGTTACAAGATCAACAAAAATAATTCTCTCACACTACTGTACACATCAGACAAGGACATAGAAGAGGGGATCAAAAAAAGGGTACCCAAACACAAATTGAAATATCTAGAGATATACCTGACTCAAAAAACAAAAGATCTGTATGAGGAAAACTGCAAAACTCTATTAAAAGAAACCAAGGATGACCTCAGCAAATGGAAGGAGATCCCATGCTCATGGATTGGCAGACTCAATATTGTAAAGATGCCATTTCTACCCAGGGTACTATATAAGTTCAATGCTATCACGATCCAAATTCCAGCAACTTTCTTCAAAGAGTTGGAAAAACAGATTACCAACTTCATATGGAGGGGGAAGAAACTGAGAATTAGTATAGAACTCCTCAAGAGGAAGGACAAAGTCTGAGGCTTTGCTTTACCCGACTTTAACACCTATTACACAGCCACAGTGGTCAAAACAGCATGGTGCTGGTATAATGATAGATATTCAGACCAATGGAAAAGGATTGAAAACCCAGAAATAAAATCAT
>NW_022103903.1:16231947-16240830 GCF_000313985.2 Echinops telfairi | reverse complement strand
CATGGGGGTAGGGGGGTGGGGAGGAAGAGGGTGTTAACAAGCACAGGGAGAAGGGAACAACAAGTGATCCAAAAGCAATGTCAAGGAGGGTGTGGGAGGCCTTGCAGGGCTGGATCAAGGGCAATGTAACACAGAGGAATGCCTAAAATCCAAATGAAGGCAAAGTGACTTATTTATTGACAGGAGTCTGGTGGCAAAGTGGTTAAAGTTCTCTAATTCCACAGAAGAAATATGTGAAAACGTGTTTCTGCAAAGATTTACATCCCTGAAAATCACAAGGTACATTTTACAGTGTCCTACAGGGTGATGGTGATCTGCAATGCCTCACCAGTGTTTCCTTTATGTTTTCCATTATTTATTCTTTTTTTCTCTATATACACACACACACACACAGACATATGTATATGTGTATATGTATATATGTACATGCATATATATACACACACAAAAGGTAGAGTAGATATATGCTAATTGAATGTGTTCACCAAATCCTAAAACGAATACCTATACATTTTACCCCACTTGGAAATCATGTGGTTTTTTTGTTGTTGTTAGGACAAGTCCTAAATCTATACACTAATAAACACTAAAAAAGGAGAGCAGACACAGAGCCACACACTGGAGAGGCAGATGCCAAGGACTGTTATGGAATTCCAATGAGAGTTGTCAGTTACTGGACACATTTAAATAGAGAAAAATCTTCCCCTAGAATCACACCCCGGATTTTTATATGTAGTCATTAATATTTTAGAAAACAATGTATTTTTCTATGAAGCCACTCAGGACTAATATTTTTTGTAATGTCAGCCCTGGGTAACAAAGGTAATAAACATTTCCTTCTTTTGCCCAATGCCATTGCTAGATGCCCTGTGCCACTTCTGTCTCATAGTGACCCAATTTGCACAACAGAAACAAGTACCAACAGCCCTGCACTATTCTCATAATCACTGTTATGTATGAGACCATTATTGCAGCCACTGTGTATCCATCTATGTCGCAGATGGCTTTTTGTCTTTTCGTTGACCTTCGATTCTATCAATCTTTAACTCATTTTCCAGGAACTGGTCTCTCTGGAGAACTTGTCCAAGGTACTTGAGATTAATTGAGATTAAGTCTTGCCATCCTTGCTTCTAGGGAGCATTTTGGCTCTATTTCTTTCAACACAGATTTGTTTGCTCTTCTGGAAGTCAAAGGTACTTTCAGTAATCTTTGCAAACATTTTAATTCAAATTCATGTATTTTTATTCAGTCTTCCTTATTCATCTTCTAATTTTCACATGCATATGAGGTAATTCACGATGCCATGATTTGGTCAGGTGCACAGAAATCCTAAACAAGACATTCTTTCCTTTCAACACTTTAAGTAGGTCCTCTGCAGCACATTTACCTAATGTATATATTGTTTGATTTCTTGACTGCTCTTTCAGAAGCATTGATTGTGAATACAAGTGAAATGAAATTTTGACAACTTTAAGCTCTCTTTTGTCTATTATGATGTTGCTTATTGGTCCTGTTGCGAAGATTTTGGTTTTCCATGCATTGTTCTACTCAAACGATGGCCTCTGAGTCCATGTACATATTCTGTATGTGCATAATCAAGTGCTTAGAATTCCTTTTACTTGCAATGTTATCCATGACTGTTTCTTATTTTTCTATTTGATATCATTAATGATGTTCTTTGTTCCACGTCTTCTTTAGAATCTAGCTTCAATTTCTTGGTGCTTCATGTCAATGCTGCAACTATTGCTGGATGATCTTAAGCAAAACTTTACTTGCATGTCATAGAAGTGATATTGTTCTATAATGTGGGCAGTTTGTTGAGTCACATTTCTTTGAAATGGGTAGAAAAATATAGCTCTCAGGTTTATAGGCCAGGGTAGTGAGTACTTCCTCAGCTTGTGGAAACATTTCCATTGGTATTCTATGAATTCATGGAACATTGTTGTTTGCTAATGCCTTCAGTTCAGCTTAGCTTTCTTCATGCAGTACCATCAAGTCTGCTGCCATCAATGTGCAATGAGTCCAATGTATCCTTCTCAAAATGTAGGAGAAATATACCAGAGTACATTTGAGTGCTTATGAATAAGATCTAATAATGATAGGGAGATTGAAGATACAGAAAGATCATTAAAGTGAATAGAATAAGAATATGAAATAACTATGATCCAGAAAAAAAGTGGAGAGATTGCACCTTTAATAGCATGAGTGAATATTGTAGATGTGCTGTGTAGGTTATTTTATTTAATTTTTTATGTGAGATGTATGGCCAGGGGTCTAAAGTCAAAGAAAAAGGGGAAGCTACAGTTTCAGTGGGTATAGAATGTAAAGGCAGAATGTAATAGTTATAAGGACAGATACAGAAAGAAAAAGTGGGGATATTCTTGTGAACAAAAGATTGGAAAGCACTATTCAAAATAATCTTGTTTCTAGCTTACTTATATTTTTCTCCTGTAAACTTTCCGCAACTTTTCTCAAATGCTGCTTCTTATAGTCTAGCAGTGTTTTCCATCATTATGTGTCGTTGAAATGATTCTATTTCTAAGTGTTTACTTACAATTCAAAACTATTGTTTTTACAACTGCTATGACTACCTTCATATTGACAAGAATTTTCTGTCTTTGAAATCATTCAATGGTAATGAATTGTCACCAAATAAAGCCAAGCTATTTACTGTAGCAACTGGATATTGTATGGCCCAATTCATTTTTATCTGTGGCAGTTTTATTAATCCAAAGGCTTAGTTTCATACTCCCAATGCAGAGGATATTCTCTTCCCCCTCCATGCCTTTGCTCAGGCTATTTCTCTTGCCTGGTAGCTTCTCTTTTTCACCTGTCTGCCTTCATTTTCTGTTAATAACCCTCTCCTCTACCAGGTTGATTCTTAAATAAATACAAGGGGCTGCAAAACTTTTATGGGATCCTTGAATTTTAAAATAATGGGATAGTTACACAACCTTTAAAGCCTTCTTATACAGGGATATATTTAGAATTTTTCAATGTGACGCCAACATTTATAGTAGGTATCACTCAATATTGTGTCAAAGCACTTGATTGAATATATTTATCTTTTTTCCCATGTTTGAAATGAACATGCATGTCACTAAAGAACCCAAGCCTACTTTGTG
Organism: Echinops telfairi; assembly: GCF_000313985.2. Lineage (NCBI taxonomy): Eukaryota > Metazoa > Chordata > Mammalia > Afrosoricida > Tenrecidae > Echinops > Echinops telfairi. Next base: position 16,237,705 of record NW_022103903.1, on the reverse strand, counting down.
TTTACATTTCCTCCTTTTTACCAGCAACTCAGAGCAATGTTTAGACCCAATGATTCTTGATATGAGCCTTCTCTCTCTTTTTAAAATTAACTTTATTTATATTTTTTTGCATAAAATATAAATTGTGCATATTTTCACAATGCCTCTTATCAAATCAAGGCAGTGATAATATCACTTTAAACCCCCATTGTGGTTATTGTACAATTTTATGTCAATATGAATGTGTATGAAATTTTAGGGGTGGAATTTAACCTGTCAATCAGGTCACAACCTTGGATGTATAGTTTTCTTTCAAGGAAGAAACTGGGAACTTCCCTTTCTCTGCCACTTCACCTTCCTCCACTTTAGGACTCCATGTGTGCTCCCTGCTTCCCACTTCACCTTTCACTTTCATCAGCTTGAAGTTATGTGAGTCTGAAGAGTTAGCCTCAGACCTATGGACTTTAGTTACTTCTTAACATAACGTTCTTTCTTGGATATAGATGAATATCTCTGGTTTGTTTCTTTAGACAACCCGGTTTAACACACCCATGTAGTGATTCTTTTCCCCCTTTCTTGTCTTGTCTCTCTACCTTCATAATTTTCTGTCACTTGCTAGTTCATGTTTTGTTCATGTCTTGTGGTGTTTAAGCAAGTCATTATTTTTTATTGATGTCTAATATTCTATTGTATGAATGTATCAGAGTATGTCTATCCATTCCTCTATAATCAGGGATTTTGGTTGTTCTCATCTGGGGCAGTTCCATCATCTCCTATCACCTTGAACAAAAGGTGGAGCCTAGCCTGCCAATCAGGTCATAGCCAATAGTGCCTCTGTGTGGGCATGGACTTTTCCTGAGGATTCTGGGAACTCCAGTATTCCTCTCTGGAGGCAGGGCACACTCTCTCTAGTTCACATTCCTCTTGACAAGTCACATGGTGCTACACTGATGCAACCAGAGGCCTGGCACTGGAGGCCTGTGAAAAGCCAAGACAGCGCTGAGATGCTTCCACCATCACTGGATCCATAAGCCTTTCCACCCAATCAACAGTGATCTTCCTGTATTCGGCATCATTGTGTTTGTTGCATGAATCTGAAGAGAAATTTATAGACTGGTAAAGGACATATGGGCTAATATCAGACTAAGGGACTTGATCTGGACTAGTCTGGGATGGTTTCTCAATATACAATTACCCTTTTATATAAGGCTCTCTCTTACATATATATGAGTGTCTCTGGATTTGTGTCTCTAGATTACCTGGTGTAACACACCATCTCTTTTGCTATTATGGAAATTGTTACAATAAACACAGATGTGAATCGATCCTTGTTGCATTCTTTAACTATCCAACTTAGCAAGACATAAGGTTTAACGAAGCTTCGGTCCCCCGAGTCATGTATGAACATTCCAATCTCTTGAGATCCTCTCTAGCATTTATTATTTTCTAAAATTTTCTAAAAGTACCAGTATATAATGGTGCCATTATTATTTTAAATTGTATTTCTCTTATCCCTAATGAATGGGAATATTTCTCTTTTGGTTGAGGGCCAATAAATCAATCTTGAAAATATTTCTAATTTCCTTAAGCTTTTGATTCTCACTGTAAGATGTTGCTAAGAGTACTTACTAGTGAAGAATACAGTAAAGGCATCACAGTCCTAGCTGATCATTCAATACGTGTAGATTTCCCCTACCTTCCACATTTAGAGCATTCCTATGAAATATTTAAGCCAATTTGACATAAAGCAAAGAAGCAATTGCCATTGATTTATATAAGAAAACTTTTTATTGTTCTTATACCCTCAAAATAGCCTATTGAATCATACAAAATAACCTATAAAAACTAAAATAATACTAAGACAGTTCAAATATATGGCAGTTTGCTGCTGAGATATTGAGTGCACTTTGGAAGAACTTGGCAAGACCGCTAAAGCTAATCAGGGTGTACACTGCCGTATTAGTGATGTGATTCTCTGCAAAATATATGATAAACACCTGTTTTGTTTTTTCTGTAAAAGAAAATCCACTACAAATTTCTTTTGATTACTGAAAATATATTCTACTGCTAGTCTTTTGTAAGTGATGTTTCATAAAGCAAACCTTATAAAAGCAGAGGCTCTCTAATATATATGCATATAAATATCTAATATTTCTATATAGTATAATTTTATAATAGATATACTTTTCATAATATATCATTATATGGGTTAAGGCATATATTATAAAATATTTTTAAAGTTATGAAAATTATATAATTATTTTAAATTATAATATACATGTATTAAAGTATAGATATATGCCATAAATTATGTAATATGATGTATGATTATGATTATATAATTTCTGATATATAAAATGTGTGATATATAATAGAATTTACATGTATTATGCATAATATGGTACATAGAATTTAGATATAAATAAATTCTTATAATGTTCAAAAATGAATTATAAATCTATCTTTTGTAATAAAACCATTATATATTTTAAAACGTATCTGCAATTAAAAGTCAATAAACAATAACAATTAAATGCTAGTCATCAATGATTGTCTATTCAATTTTTGAATCCCTAAATATGGATCAATGTGTGACAGAGTATTTTAAACTTGAATAAGTAATAAGGAGCCCTGGGCTGCAGTATTTGAGTACACAGCTGTTACCGGAGAGGTCATCAGTTTAAACCCACCAGCTGCAGCACGGTGGAAAGACCTGTGGCACTTTGCTTCCACAAGGATGTGCAGCTTAGAAGCCTCGTTGCACAGTGCCACTCAGGGCTTGGAATCATTTTTTCCCTCATTTTAATTATTGTTAGATTTCACCAAAATATAAAAAATTTAGTTCTGTTCCAATTTTGCTTCACTGGCTACACCTTAACTGTTTCAAACCTGTTTTCACTTACTGACCTAAAATGTGTGGTCTGAAATGGATAACTTACAGCAATTGAATATCTGAGATATTGCTCCAAAATATGTTCTTTATATTGAAAATAATATTACATTTTACATTAACTTGCATTTTAATCACCCCAAGATTTTGTAAATATTTTTCAAGTAGTGATAATAAATTATTTCTTTATATACACTCATTAATAATTAAGTCAAAGGAGACAATGATCTTCAGGTTTAATCACTGTTTCAAAGCATGACATTTCTATTTTTTAAAATATACTAGAATTTATTGTGACACTTAGGCACTTTAAAGATAATACTGGGATATAAGACTTTCAAAACATTTTTTAAATATTAAATTGAAAATTTTAAATAATTTCAGTAAGAAATTCCCTAGAGAAGAGTATACTGGAAACAAATATAATTTTTATATAGGCAACATTTCTGTGGTAAAGTGAAATTTCCTAATATGACTCTTCTATCCAAGTCTCTATAATTATCACCAAATGACTGAGTGGGACCATAAAATTAGGGTCCACTATGCATTAATAGAAGCAACTCATAGAAGTCACTTTTAGTTGCTTCTCCTCTGTATATACGAAAGCCATCGCAGTATCAGAAACAAAGAGAATTCCTAGAACCATCGAGGAAGAAGAGTATCAGCAGATCGTGTTTGAGATCTCTCCATAAAGTGGCCCAGGACAGGAGTAGACACTGGGGCAAAGGGACCAGCAGACAAAGCAGAGGAGTAGAGCCAAGACTATAAGAGAGTCAGAGAAGTTGGTGGACTTCATGGCACAAACAAAGGGACCATGCAGCAGAGAGCATGAAGAACTGAGAAAAGGCTTGGCTACTGATTGAAGAGAGGCGCTGCTATGGACAAAGGTTTGTGATTGAATAACTTCACTCAGCACACTATTCTCCAAGTTCAACTTTGTCATGAAATGTTTCATGGTTTCATCCATGTTTTTCGGTGATACATAGTATTTCATTGTGTATATGTTCCAAAAGTTCTTCATTCATTGGTCTACTGATGAGAATTTTGCTTCCAACTTCTTGATGTTGTGAACAGTGCTGCAATGATCATGGGAGTCCATATGTCTGTTCATGCTTTATGTCTTACTTTTTCAGGGTATATACTCCGCAGACGTATTGCTGGATCTTATGGAATTACTGTTACCAGTTTAAGGTAGCATCATATCACTTTCAAAAATAGTTGTGCGTATTTGTAGTCTCAACCAAAGTGTTTGAGAGTTCCCAACTCTCCATACCTTTTCTAGCATATGGTGTTCAACGCTTTGTTGAATTGGTCTGCCATTGTCAGTGTTATGTGATGGCTAATGATCACAAAACTTTTCCATGCTTGTTAATTATTTGGATGTCATTTTTGGTGAAAAATCTATTCATATCCTTTGCCTACTTTTTAATGAGTATTGTTTTTATTTATATGTTTTGAGGTATTGCAATTTTTATAGTTCTTGAGATTAGTCCCTTATCAAATATGTTATTATTAAAGATTTATTTCCAAGTCTGTGGGTTTTCATTTTCCTCTTTTGATGGAGTCTTTCTATTTTATTTTTTTAATTGGGAGTTAATACACATATCATGTCATTCCATAGATCAATCACATCAAGTAATATTGTACAATTGCTTGCACCATCATTTTGCAAACATTCTTTTCCTTCCTGGATTCCTCGTCATCAACTCCCTGTTTCTTGCCCAGTTACAGTTTTTTTTTTTTACCTTAGTTGAAAATCAGTACATTAATTTACTTCTATTCTGTCCCATTGGACTATTTATATGTCAGCTGACCAGTATCAGGCTGTTTTGACCCCTTTGGCTATTTAGTAAGTTTTGCAATTAAGTAGTGAGTCTTCCTATTTAGTTCTTCGTCAGAATTTCTTTGATTATTTTAGGTCCCTTTCCTCCCCACATAAAGTTATTAATTACTTTTGTCATTGTTATAGAAACAGTGCTGGAATTCGATTGGAATTGTGTGGTATTTATTAATTTCTTTGGGTAGTATTAACATTTTCACAATGCTAAGTCTTCATTTATGTGAGCACCACAATTGGTTTGCCAGTTTGCTAACCTATGGTGTCTTTTTTGGTGGTTGTGATGCTGGAAGCTTTGTCACTGGTATTTCAAGTTCCATCAGGGTCACCCAAAGGGAGCATGCTTCATCAGAGCTTCCAGATTAAGGACAGACTACAAAGATAGGATGGACTCTACTTGTGAGTAATTGGCCAATGATGACCTTTTGAACAGCTGCAGAACATTGCCAGATACTGAAAGCTGCATGAATAACAATAGACCATTGTCAGAGAAAGTATCAGAAGTGGAGCACTCAAAATGTGACTTGAAAAGAGTAGCTTTCTGAAAGTAGAGTCACCCATAATGATGTGGATTGAGTAAAATCTTTGGTACCTTCATTTGCTGATGGAGCATAACTTGAAATGAGAAGCAATAGCTTCAAATATACATGAATAATTAGTATGTGGACCCTATGAAGTAAGTAACTAAGACCACTAAGAACCATCAAGAATAAAATCCTAGGCATTAGTAAGCTCGAATGGATTGGTATCTGCTCTTTTTAATCATACAATTGCATGGTTTACGATAATGGAAATGACAAATTAAAAAGAAAGGGCATCACTTTCATAATCAAAAAGGACATTTCAAAATCCATCTAGAAGTATAATGCCATCTCTAATAGGATAATATCTATCTACACACAATGGAATCCAGCCAATAAAACAAGTATTAAAATTTACACAAAAAAACACTAAATATGAGGATGGGGAAATAGATCTATGAGCCTACATTTATAGGTTTAGTATAAAGATACCAGAAGGACATTGGGCCTCCACTCAAGTACTCCCTCAAC
>NW_022103903.1:16205194-16230992 GCF_000313985.2 Echinops telfairi | reverse complement strand
GAGAAAATGTTTTGAGAAACGATGTACAAATGCGCTTTACACAATTGATGAGTGTATGGATTGGGATAACAGTTGTATGAGCCCCTAATAAAATGTTAAATAAAAAATAATAATAATAATAATTAAACTAAAAAAAACAACAACACTAAATCAAGTGATGCAAAAATAGAAGAATTTTACCAATGTTTTCAGTTTGAGACCAATCAAATGGGGTCAAAATGCATTGATAATTTTTAGTACTTGGAATGCAAAAGTTGGAAGCAAAGAGAAATAAGCAGTAGTTGGAAAAATATGGCCTTGGTGATAGAAATGAAGCTGGAGATCACATGAGATGATAGAATTTTGTAAGATTCAAAACTTATTCATTACAGATACCCTTTGTTTTTTACAACACAAATGCAGATTCTCCCTGTATACATGTCCTGGTGGCATAACCATAAATCAAATTGACTCCATCTTTGGGGAGAGATGAGGAAAAAGGGCAATATCTGTAGTTAAAAATGAGTCCAGGGACTCAGTGTGGATGAGAAAATCAATTGCTCAAATATAACTTCAGGTTGAAGATGAAGAAAATTAATGCAAATTCCCAAGAATCATACTACTATGAGTATACCAAATATGAATTTTGAGAATATCTCAAGAACAGATTTGTCACATTGAACTTTAATTATGGAAGACTTGATCAGCTGTGGGATAGCATCAAGAAAGTCAAACTTGAGATTGAGATGTTATTAGAAAGAAAAGGGAAAGAAAGAAAATGTCAAAGGGCATGTCAGAATAACTGAAAAGACTCAAAAGAGATGAGTCTATGGAAAAGGACAGTATCCTTGGTAAAGGAGAAAATTAATGAAAGAGAGGAAGACACTTCAAAAAGTGGATTGACATGGTGTCTCCAGCACTGGGCTAAAACAGAACAACCTTTTGAAGATGTCACAGAAGTGGGTCGTGTTTGTTCTGCTTGACACAGGGTGGCTAGGAGTCAAAACTAACTTGATGGAACATAACAACAACAACAGCAATATCCAGAATGTTCCATGAGATGTCCCATGTTCTTCCATTTATGTAGATCTCTCTCTCTATCTCTCTGTAACAATGTTCTATAGTTTTCTTTGAACAAGTCATTTATTTCCCCAGTTAAGTTTATTCCCAATGATTTCATCATTATTCATTTATTTAACTATTATAAAAGGTATTGTCAATAAATGTTTTTAGAGCTCTCTTCATTGCTGTTATTGCTGTCAAGTGTCAATGAATTGATTCTGACCCAAACACTGCTTTGTTATCCGTCTTCCTCCCTATTGTTCCTATGCTTGAAGCCATTGTTGCAGCCACTGTGTCACTCCATCTGGTTGAGGGCCTTCCTCATTTCTCACTGCACGCTGCTTTACAAAGCACGCTCTCCTTCTCCTTCCTGACAACATATCCAAAGTGTGTAAGATGACACATCAAAATATTGCTTTTGAGGAAAGCCTGGCCCTTATTCTTCTAAGACCGGTTCCTTGGTCTTTGGGGCAGTCTCTGGTACTTTCAATATTCATTGCTAGGACCAAAATTCAATTATTACATCATTCTCACTTTTTAAAAAGTTTTAAAAATCATTTAATGGTACATTTGACTACGTAAAATTTATCTTTATTTTTTAAACAAAATTCTTCATTATGAAACTTGTGAATATACCCTTCAGTTTTGTTTTGTTTTTTAAATTGGGGGCTCGTATAGCTCTTATCACAATCCATACATTTATCCATTGTGTCAAACACATCTGTACATATATTGTCATCATCCTTTTCAAAACATTTTCTTTGTACTTGAACCCCTGGCATCAGCTCCTCATTTTTCCCTCCCTCATGTCCCTTTGATAATTTACAAGTTATTCTTTTTTTATTTTACATTTAGCAAGCAAGGTTATGTCATCTGTATCTGGGAGGTTGTTAATAAGCCTTCTACTCATCCTCATACAGCATTTTTCCCCATGTAATCCACCTTCTCAAATTATTTGCTCAGAATACAGATTGAACCAGTAGAGTGAGTGAATACAACCCTGTTTCACGTCTCTCCTGATTTTGAACCGTGCAGTAATGTCTGGTTCTGGTTGCACAAATTCCTCTTGGTCCACATGAGCACAATGAAATATTCTGGAATTCCTGTTCTTCTCAAGGTCATCCATGGCTCATTATGATCCACACAATCAAATGACTTGGCATAGTCAGTAAAAGGTAAGTCAACATGTTTTTGAATTCCCTGCGTCAGCCAAGATCCTCTGACATCAGTAATGATGTCCCTTGTTCCAAGGCCTCTTCTGAATCTGGACTGAACCTCTTACAGCTCCTTGCCAATGCACTGTTGCAACCATTGCTTGATGGCCTTAAGTAAATTTTTATTTCCATGTCAAATAAAATATATCATTTTACAATTTGAGCATTCGGTTGGGTCATTTTTCTTTGGAATTGGTACAAATATGTATCTCTTCCAAATTTCCTGGTATAGATGAAAGAGAACATCCAGTGGATCATAACATTGTGAAATATTTAATTGGTATTACATCCATTCCTGGAACCTTACTTTTTGCTAATGCCTGCAAGGCAGTCTGAACTTCTTTCATCAGTACCATTGATTCTTGCTCATATACTACCTCCTGAAATGGTGGAATGTTCATTGGTTCTTTTTGGTACACTCTATGAATTATTTCCATCATTTTTTGAAGCTTCCTGCAAAAACAAAAACATTCCCACCGAAAAAGGGGCCTAGACAAGGATGACTCTTTTCCCCACTTTTATTCAACATGGTCCTGGATATCCTAGATAATAATATAAGGCAATGGAAGGGCATCAAAGATATTCATATGGGAAAGAAGTAGTGAAACTATCATTATTTTCAGATATGATTCTATATATTGAGAACCCTAAAAATCTCCACAATAGGAGTGCTGGAAGTCACAGATGAATATGGTAGAGCCAGGATACAAGATCAACAAGCTAAAATCAATTGGATTGCTATATAAAAATTATGGTATTACAGAAAAAGAGATCAAGAAGGTAGTACCCTTCAAAATAGCCAAGCATAAATTGAAATATCTATGGATATACCTCGCCAAAAAAAAAATGTGTACAAGGAAAAACTACAGAATAGTATTACAAGAAACCAAAAGGGACCTTCACAAATGGAAAAATACCCCGTGCTTGTGGATTGGTAGATTCAGTATTGTAAATATATCAACCCATTTTTCAAAAAAATGGAAAAACTGACTACCAACTTCATATGGAAATGGAAGAAAACCAGACTTGACAAAGAACTCCTCAAGAAGAAGAATAAAGTGGGCAGGCTTACATAACCTGACTTTAAAACTTATTTTAAAGCCACAGTTGTCAAAACAGCATGGTGCTGGTATAATGTTAAATGTATGGACTAATGAATAAGAGTAGAAAATCCAGAAATAAAAACAGCAGAATACAGACAACTGATCTTTTATAAGGGCTCCAAAATTATTAAATGGGAAGCAGATGCCCTCTTAAACAAATGATGCTGAAAAAATTAGATCTCAACCTGCAGAAGAATGAAGCAAGACCCTTACCTCACCCCATACAGAAGGACAAATTCAAGGTGGATCACAGACTTTGAGATAAAACCCAAACTATCAGAATCATCTATGAAAAAACTGGGACAAAGCTAAGAAACTTAAGGCACGAAATACGTGGGCTATCAGTAATAATGAAGGATACACACTCAGAGGAAGATAAAGTACATGTGTAGGACGTACTAAAAATAAAACACTTGTGTATATCAAAAGACTTCATCAAGAGACTGGAAAAAGATATTTAGTAATGACATATCAGACAAGGTCTTATTACTAAAATCTACAGAACTCTGCAACCTCACAACAAGAAAAAAAAAGTATAGCCCACTTGAGAAGGTGGGTAAAAGACTTCAACAGAAGATTCACAAAGGAGGAAACCGGAATGGCCATTAAACATATGAGAAAATGTTCCTGACCATTAGCAAAGCAAATCAATGCAAATCAAAACAACTATGAAATATCACCTGACACCCACAAGAAGAAATCAGAAACAGGCCACAACCAGACATCTGCACTCCCATGTTCTTCACTGCACAGTTCACAATTGCAAAGAATTGGAAACAACCTAAATTTTCATCAATAGACAAATGGATTAAAAAACATACATACACACAAAAACCCTGAGGAATCCATATTGGAGACTTCTAACTGGGGGGCAGTACTTAGCAACTCATCTGAACTAGCTGCGCTTTACCAAAAGGGGGCCACACTGAAAATCTAAAGGTGTAACGGGGCTGGGGGAACAGGGGAGGGACAGTAGAGTACAACTGCTCCAATCCTGACTATGGAAAGAACAACAGGGTCCTGTAGAAGGTGTGCTACTCAGTGATGACGACCACAGACTAACAGGTATCAGTGCCGTCTGGTAGAATTCTGAAAGAAAAGGGGATTGGGCTGATATTTATAACTGATTGGACTGATGATTATAATAGGGGCTGTTCACTATTTAACACAGAGCTACTCATCTACTCTGGTTCAGGACAACAGTTAGACTTGAAAATATTTGAATGGTCTCTCTCTCTCTTTCCTTTTTCTGTTGGTGTCTGTCTATTTAAGATAGGCAAGATAAGTAATCCCAAGGAGACAGCAACAGGACCAATGGTTCTGGGGGGCATGGGAGAGAAGGAGCCAATAACTACAGGGACATGGGAATATCAAGGGATCTAAAATTGGCAGTGAGGAGAGCGTAATGTTTTTGGTAATATTTGATCAATTAAAAAGTATCTGAGAGGAATTGCTGAGAGATGAATGATGGTTTAACACGAGAGTTGGGGAAGAATAAAGAAAAAAGAAAAGAAAGAACAAGAAAGTAAAAATTATATATATAGAAGTATAAATATTGATATGCATATATGTACATATATAAATATATAAAGATAGGTGTATTTGTATATATATAGATATGTATATGTATATACATGCAAATACAACAAGGAAGTAGATGGACTTGGGGCCTCTACTTATATCTTATCTCAGTCCAAGAAAGAATGGTTTGTTCTAATAATGTGACAATGTATGATACTCACCTTTCTGACTGATCGCTGCTCTCCTTTGCCTCTTGATTGGTACATTCAGTCAGTCCCTTAATATTCACTCTTGTTAATGATATGTGCTAATTTATTTATTTACCCCCTTTCTCGCTCTCTGTCTGAATTTACTAGTTTCTTTTTCCTTCTCACATTCCTGTGCTGTTTTGCAGACTTTTTACTAGTGTCGGTTTCTGAGCGATATTGTCTTGAGTTGCTCTCAGGATTTGCTACTGTTTTTATTGATTCTTTTCCCTTAGTCTAGGTCCCAAGTGTTCATTTTAATACTTTTTAATGCTATTCTTATTTTTAAAAATTCCTTTGTGTATCCTTATCTGGAAAAAAAAAAAACACCCTATTTCTCCGGCTTATTTGAGGAGAGTTTTACTGGATATGTAATTTTTTTTTTCTACTAGAAATATTTTTCAGTGTTTTCTTTTATAAATTTAGGCACTCCATTATTTTCTTGTCTGAATGATTTTTCCTGAGAAATCCAAGCTTACTCTTAATGGTTTTCCTTTTTAAATTTTTTTTTTTAATCCCCACCCCCAGCTGCTGGATATTGGAGCATTTGAGTATGATTTACCATGATGCTTTTCTTTTCAGACTAGCTAGTTTGAGGTTCTCTTGCCATCTTGAATAGCATTTTCTCCCCTTTTATGATGTGAGGGAAGTCTTCATCCATGACATCTGGCACTATCTTCTCAAGATTGCTTCCTTCCGGTTTCGGGATCCTAGTGTGGCATTGTTCAGATATGTTTGTTCTTTCAGTTGAGAATTTCTCTCATGTGTTACAATCAAGGGAATTGCCTTCAAGCACACTAATGTATCTTTCTATTTCTTCAATTCCATTAATCTACTCTTTCATAATGCTGTCTAATTCTGTTATATTATAATTTATCTTGTATAATTCTATTTTCTAGAGATTTCTAGTGTTAGTATATTTTTCCATTGTTCTCTCAAACATTTCCTCAATCCCTTGAAAGTACCAAAACATTATTTTTCTGAATGATATTGCTGGTCCAGCACCTTTTCTGCAGAATATTTCTTTGTATCAATGCTTTGTTTACTTGGTTATGCCTGTTATGTTTTGGTGTGTGTGTGTGTGTGTGTGTATGTGTGTAAACTATGGTTGACAATTGCTATCACTACATCAGGGTGCAATGGTTGTGAGATGTGGGGATAGTTGGCTATATCTTGCTGGTGATCATGAATGGCTTGGGGCTTTCTTGTCAGGGGACGGGAATGACCAAGACTTTTCTTGCCAGATCATAGGAACAGCCTGGGACTCTCTTGCTGAGTTGTGAAGACATCCAGGACCTTCCGTGATGAGAGGTGGGGACAGCCCCCAACCTTGTAGGGGCATCCAGGACCTACCTTTCTGTATCATGAGGGTTTCTGGAGTCCACCTGACTGTGTCTCCAGGATAGCCAGGGCCATCCTTGATGGACATGAGTGTGGTCAAGGCTTACATTGTTGGAGGGGAGGGGAGGGCATGTCTGCGACCTTACTTTCTGGGTCATGGAGATAGTTGTGACCTTCCTTGATAGGATATGGGAACACCCAGGTCCTTCTTGTAGAATCACAATGATGGCAATGCCTTCTTTTCCATGGATTGGGGATGGCCAGGGCCTTTTTTGCCAGGGCATGGGGTATCTGAGACCTTCTTGGCTTGGAAGTGGGGGATGTATAGAACTTCCTTGAGTCACATGGGAAACTGTAATCCATTTTGCTGAGGGGTGTTGACTGCTGGGGCCTTCCTTGCTGGGGCCAGGATGGCTCAATAAAATCATTAATAGTTTTATATTCACTTCAGTTCTAAGTAGAAGAATTACCATTACATTACATACAATATGTTTTTATTACAAGTATACATTTAAATTATCTAAAATTATGGAGTTCATTAAAAAAGCATCATTGCAATAAGCAATGATTATACCTAATTAAAACCATGTCCTCTAAGGTTCTAAAACTTAAATCACACTCATTATATTTCAAGATGTATTTTTAATCTAACAAACCTCTTTCCAAACTGTCCATAGCAATTTAATATGACTAGAAATGTTATGAACAGTGTTCCTCCCAACGTACAAATTTTTCCCTCTCAAATTTTTGTACACATGTAAGATTGTTATGCAGAATCAATATTAATAAGTAATTATTAAAACAATTGTTTGATCTTAGTTTCACCTTTTTCTTTTATTTTGTAAAATCATTTTATCTTCTCAAGATCACCATTTGATACCAAGAGCTCAAGTAGAACAAGAATGTTTGGAAATGATGATGGCAACGTATGTACAAATGTGCTTGAGACAATTGATGTGTGGATTGTTATAAGAGCTGTAAGAGCTCGCAATAAAAATATTTATAAAAAAGAAAAAACATCACTATTTGAAATGAAAATATTATATAATTTGTGATTCTTTGTTACACTTTTATTCCTGCTTCTTTTCTGATTGTCTTTTAAATGTATTGTGGCCTTCACTTTAAAATCATAAGGAAGTAGAATTTGAAAATGAGGTTCTAATAAACTTCTCCTAATATTCTATTTTTTCAAAGCTAACCTTTTCCCCGACATAAATTTTTAAATCAATACATTTCAAAATACTAAGAGTTCTTAATTTTAACATAGAGTCCACCCACATACAAAACCCATCACTCATGGTTAATTGCTAGCTTGGCAATCTAACCATAACTTTCTTTAAAGGCTTTATAAATTCCAAATTAATTTGACACATGTTAATTTGTCATGAAAAAGTAATTCTAAGTAATACATCACTGATATGTTTGTATTCTAGTAAGATTTCTAACATTATGTATATACAATTTTATCTTTTAGGCAATCTGGTAGTTTTCTTTAAAATATTTTCTGAACATTTGGTAGACATTGTTGGAATATGAATTATTTAAAGGAGTTTAAATCTACTTGAGTTGAAAATTATACATCCATAATGCTGCCAGTTTACAGAGTAAATATATATATAAAGAAATTATATAGAATATATTTTAGTATATTATTTATAATGAAATCATAGAATTATAATTTCATCAATGTATCATTTTTTACTTCGTAGGATAGCATTTAAGCATAATCCTGGGAATTACCATTAGCCGAACTTAGGAACTCCATTTATAAGCGAGTTCAAATCAATTTAATGGCAGTGAGTTTTTGAGTGCTTATCTGACAAGAAAACATTGGCTTTGTTAAAAATATCATTACGATTTATGGGGTGCCCAATGCTATATGTAAATATTACTAGCCTACAATGCCCAGTTATTCATTAAACACTGGTGTCCATGTAACTATGAAGGTGTTCTTATGTGTTCAATATTTATATAAGTTGACCGTAACCAAACATTAGAGTAATTGTATTCTAACATCCATACGCTTGCCATGAGTCAGAATTCACTTGATGACAACTGATTTTAATACATATTATCCTCACAGTATAGTTAAGCCTCATTCAACCAGTTGAAGGCCTTATGAGCAAAAATTAGGGTTTTCTAAGGAGCAAAGATGTTGTTCCAAAACTATAACATAGACACTCTATGCAGGTGTTTGAGGACTAATTTTTGAATGATAAATTTTGGACTTTTCAGGCCCCACAATCTTGTGAGCCAATGTCTTAATATGTATCATATATATATATCATAATAAAGCAGAAAAGTAATGTAAATATATATAATATAAATGTATAGTATACATATGTATATAATCTTCACTGGAGAATCTTGACAGATGGTTTGGACAAATGTTTGTGTTGGTGGACATTAACGTTTCCAGCCCTTCACTCAGCCCATTCCATGATAATAAGAAGCCTCCTCTATCTCCACAGTTTAATCTTTTATTGGGGCACTAAACTCATTACATTTACTCCTGCAGACAAACACACATGCATTCTCATTTTATGGGGCATAACCCCTGGGAATTTTCTTACATTTGAACTTAATAAGCTCTAAAGTTAATGCTAACTATGTAAACAGGGGAATTTTAAATGCAGAACAGTTTACATATATTTGTAATAATGTTTGCAATTTTAGCTTATATTTAAAATGTATAAACTTCCCCCCTCCCTCATGAGCCCTTGATAGTTTATAAATTGGTATTTTGTCACATCTTGCCCTGTCCGACATCTCCCTTCACCCACTTCTCGGCTGTCTGTCTCTAGGGAGGAGGTCACATATAGTTCCTTGCAATCGGTTCCCCCTTCCCTACCCATTCTCCCTTTACCCTCCCTGTTTCACCACCCACACCACTGGCCCTGCAGGGCTCATCTGCCCTGGATTCCCTGTATTTTCAGCTCCTATCTGTACCAGTGTATATCCTCTGGTCTAGCTGGAAAATCGTTAGCAACTAATTCTTAGAAAAACAAATAGCTCTGATTTCTGGTATTTTTCCATTTTTATAGCGCAATTGGAGTCCTGGTGGGATAGCGGGTTAGGTGTTGGGCTGCTAACCACAAGGCCAGTGGTTTGAACTCACCAGTCATTCTGAGGGAGGTAGATGAGACTTCCTTCACCAGTAAAGGTTTATTGCTTCAAGAACAGGGGCAGCTCTACTTTGTCCTTGCGGTAGTTATGTAACTTCATGTCAGCTTGATAAATTGAGTAAAGGGGTGGAGTGTAGACTTTCAATCAGGTCTTGGCCTGATTGTGTCTCCTGGTGAGCGTGACCCTCTCATGAGGATTCTGGGAACTTCCTCATTTTCTCCTGGAGGCAGGCCACACTCACTCTCTACTTCATCTTCCTGTGGAAGAGGCATTCCGAGAACTGGAGGAGCCAAGTGGAGACCCTTGAGATGCTTCCACCACCACTGGATCCACAAAACTTTCTACCCACCACCTGTGGTCTTCCTGTACTCAACAACATTGCAAGTACTGCATGAGTCTAAAGAAGAATTTATGGACTAGTATCAGCCATATGGGCTAATATCAGATTTATGGACTTGATCTGGACTGGGATGGGATGTTTTCTCAATATACAATTACTCTGACATAAAGCTCTCTCACACACACACACACAAATTTTTAAAAAATAAAAAAATATAAAATGTATAAACTTGGTAAAAAAATAAAACAAAGTGATGTACAACAAAATAAATGAGTAACTGTAAACCACGTGGAACATCGTTTTAGGAAATTTGTACTCAAAGGATGTTTGTTTTCATCGGCAAGCTGGTTACAGTAGGCTACGTGCAGACTGTGGAAAACCGGAAGCTTACAGTTGATTTTTTCCTATATCTCTGTGAGAATTCAAAGTACTAATGTGATAGAGCTTTCATAAGTATGCTGTAATATTTCTTTATAACTTAATTACTAAGATTATTCTATGGCTCCCAGGGTATGTTGGAGCAGTTGTGAAATATGTACCTGCCCAGTAGTTCCAATATTGTCCACAGTACCAAGATCTTTGGGGAGACCAAGAATAATTAAGTCTGATCAAGTTCTGTACAATTATCTCTGTCATACTTGTCCTGGAGAAATTTTTCTGCCACAAATAAAATACAAACTTTTCAAAGAAAATATAATACTATCTGCTGGGAGGAAAAACAAAACAGAACAAACATTTAAGAATGTAAATTTCAAACAGTGATATATCTGTACTTTAATTTGGTGTCCACATCCTCTTAAGTGGGCTGGCTTGCTATAAAATAGAATGCTGCTATTAGAAAAGGAAGATTTGACTGAATGGGTAAATCATTAATTGCTGTTTTTGTTGTTGCTTCTTTTATGTACTACTCATACTCAATTTGAAAATACTTTGCATTATAAAAATTGGTAATATATTTAGTTATACATTGTTGTTGTTGATAGGTGCCATCAAGTTTATTTGATCTCATGTATAATGGAATAAATGCTACCAGGTGCTATATAGCCTCACAATCATTCATTCCTGTCTTTGAGCCAATTGCTGTCATCAGATTGCCAATCCATCTCACTGAGAACCTTCCTCTTATCCATTGACCATCTATCTACTTTAGCAACCATGATGTCTAGGTTGTGTGAGGCTCAATTGACTAGAGAAACAAATTCAGTGACACTCATATATGTATAAGAAAGAGCTTTATATCAAAGAGAAATTTTATATTAAGAAATGATCCCAGTCCAGTCTAGATCAAGTCCACGAGTCTGATATTAACCCATAAGTTGAATACTAGTCCATGAATTCCTCTTCAGACTCACAGCACATGCAATTATGCGAAATGCAGGAAGATCAAAGACTCGTAGGTGCAGAGTCTTGTGGGTCCAACGGTAGTGGAAACACCTCTGGGGCTAGTGCAGGTCTCCACCTGTCTCCTCCAGCACTCCAAGTCTGGCTTTTCAACAGGAAGCTGAAGCAGATAAAGAGTGTGGCCCACCTACAGAGAGAAAGTGAGGAAGTTCCCAGAATCCTCAAATCCTCATGAGAAGACCACGCCCACAAGGAGGCATCATCAGGCTGTGACCTGATTTACAGGCTAGGCCGCATACCTACACTTTTTTATCAAGTTCACCAGAAATTATGTAGCTACCATAGACTACCCCTTGTCAACCTGACACCTTTATCCAACTCTTTAGCCATACATAATTTTTAAAACAAGGATAATTATAAATTCATATTTGTGCTTAACAGGATAAAACTAAAATGCATAACTCAAAATGTGACAGCTCCATTTAAACATAACTCTCTATAAGCAACAAATCAGAAATATTTTATGCTTAATAATTGCAGTTATGTGAATACCTCCACCATAATCTTATAATTCTACAAACATATATTCCCCAACCCATGAAAGTTTGTAAACCAGCTACATCATGCTTTTATGCTCCCCATTTTGGATATCAAATTTCTATATAACCCACTTATATCTGGCCAGTGGTCTGAGGAGACAAGCATATTCTTTGATGTGAAAAATCTTCATTCCATTTGGAACCTTGTGAGTCCAAATATATAAGCAAAGTCAAATCAGGACAGGCATCCATAAAGTCAGCAGCAATATACACCAGTTCACAAGCTAAAAACCTTATCTTTATCTGGCGAGGTTCTGGTCAACTCACTTAGCCTTACTGAACACCTTACTTAGCCTCACCAGAGTGCCCACTGCACACCTTGTCTTTTGACCATGAGGCAAATTGCAAATTCTCAACAACCTTTCCCCCCTGGGGCTAGGTCATGAACTGCAGACCAGCCAACCCTCTCTCCTCTTCTCCTCTAGTGCCTGTTAATCAGGTCCATGGGTGGACCTGTGGTCACCTACAAGCATTTCAAGTTGCTCTCAGGTTCCCACTAAATTTCAGTCCTTGAGAAGAGAGTTTCTTCAAGGCTCCAATTTTTTCCAGCTTTTTCCCAATTTTTTCCTTTTTCCTTGTTCAGTCTGTCAACAGCCCCTTAGGAAAATCTATTCTTTGAATTCAAATGCCCTGAGCACTCAAAGCACTGGTGGCCCTTATCTTTTCAGAGCCTGTTTTGGAAGCTTGTCCTACACGCATTAAAGATCCAATTTAATGTCTTCAGGACAAGTAGACTCACAAACTCTCTAGTTTTACTTCCCAGTAATCATTTAAAATATACATAATATCAATAACAATAGTTAGAAGAAATCAATCTTATCTTAGTGCAGCCAGATCTTAAACACATTCTTAAAAGTTAAGTTCAATCCTTATATAAACAATCCCATTCATATGCAATATGGCCTTTTGCTCCTGCATCAAGCCTGGGCAGGATCTTCTGTCAGCGATTTTAACTAAGCAGCATCACCTCAGACTTCTAGAGACTTCTTTTCCCCCCGCTAATCTCAAATTTGCATTTATCCAATTCATTTTCTCCATTTCAAACAGAAATAAAGAAAGATAACAATCAAAGACTAGAATAAAACCTTTAACACATATTTCTTTGCAGAAAATCATCCAGTAAACAGTGTGGCCAGTCTGGCTAGCCAAAAAAGAAAAACTCCCATGAGGCAGAGGTCAAACCAGCATCCTCTCTCCTTCTTCATGATTTGTTTCTCTAGTGCCCCACTCCCAAGGTACCATAATGCATGAGGCTGGGTGGACTAAAGAAACTAATTCAGTGACACTCATATGTGTATAAGAAAGAGCTTTATATCAAAGATAAATTGTACATTAAGAAAACATCCCAGCCCCACCCAGATCAAGTTCATAAATCCAATATTAGCCCTTAAGCTGAACACTAGTCTATAAATTCCTCTTCAGCCTCATGCAGAACATTCAATGTCCCTCACCAGGGACCAGTTTTTTTTTTTCTTGACAACATCCCCATAGTAGTGAGGAAAAGTCTCTCCATCCTAGCTTCCAAAGAGTATACTGGATTTAATTCCTCCAAAACAGACTTGTTTGCCCTTCTGGGAATTCATGCTATATTCCATATTTGTCAATGTTGCATAGTTTAAATGCATAACTTCTATTCAGCCTTCCTTATTCATTGTCAAGTTTTCCCATGCATCAGAAGTAATTAAAAATAATGTGGCTAAAGTCAGTTGCACTTTAGTCTTCAAAGTGAGATCTTTGTTGTTTAATACTTTTTAGATGTCTAATCTAACGGATTTGGAGAATTTACTCCTGTAAACAGTTACAGTCTCGGGAACCTACAGGGGCTATTTTACTTGCGAACGATAGAGTCTGAATCAGCTCAATAGCAGTGAGTGTGGTGGACTTTTTGATTTTGTGTTTGTTTCCTTTGCAGCACAAGCTCCAATGCAATATGCCATTTGGTTTCCTAGCAGTTGTTTCAATGTGCATGGTTGTGGATCCTAGTAAAATGAAATCATCGACAATTTTAATCTTCTCTGTTTCGCATCATTTCTTCTAATATGCCAGAAGAGAAACTTTTGGTTGACTTCATGTAGATATTCAGTCTCTATGAAGGCTGCAGTCTTAGATCTTCATTGTCGCGTTGAGATGTCATCAAGTCTGTCCTGACCCATAGCAACCCTACGCACAACAGAACAAAGCACTGGTGTGTCCGGAGCCACCAGCACACTTGTTCTTTTGCTTCAGCCCATGCTTGCAGCCAGTGTCAATGCATCTCATCGAGAGCCTTCCTCTTTTTAAGCATCCCTCTACTTTACCAAGCATGATGTCCTTTCCAGGAACTAGTTGCTCCTGACAACATGTCCAAAGTATGTAAGACCAAATTTCAATATCCCGGACTTTAAGGACAATTCTGGCCGAACTTCTTCCAAGACAGACTTTTTTGTCGTTTGTGCAGTTCACGGTGTTTTCAATTTTCTTCTCGATCACCACAATTCAAATGCATGGATTTATTTCTTTGGGCATCCTTATTCAATGTCTAACTTTTACATGAATATTTGGTGTCCACATTCTCTTTAATGAAATATGCAAAGACCTAGAGTTATGAAGCCATAAGGGAAGAACATTCTCAGCATAGATTAACTGAAAGAACTGAAGAAACTATTCAAGCCTCAATTGCAATGATGAAAGATTCAGGCAAAATTGAAAGATTAATATTTAAAGATCAGTATTGAAAGGTACAGGCAAAATTGGGCTCAAACATAAGAATAATTTGGCGGAAGATAGCTAGTTAGCCAACAACCTGAAAGAGATCATATTTATACCCATATCAAAGGAAGATAAACCAACAGAATGCTTAATTTATTGATCAATATAATTGCTATCACATATGGGTAAAAATCCCCTGAGGGGTCATCCAACAACAGTTGTAGCAGAACATTGACAAGGAGCTGCCAGAAGTTCAGGCTGCATTCAGAAAAGGACTTGGAATTTAGGGACATCATGACTGATATCACATGGATCTTGGTTCAAAGCAGAGAATCAGAGAATACAAAAAAGATGTTCATTTGTGTTTTATTGACTATGCAATGGATAACCTTGAGAAGAATGGGAATTCCAGAATATTTCATTGCGTTCAGGCAGAATTTGTACATGGATCAAGAGGCAGTTGTGTAAACAGAACAATAATATATTGCAAGGTTTATTTAGATTCTGGAATGTTATTCCTCAGGATTGTATTTGCTCAGCATAATTACTCAATCTGTCTGATGAGCAGATAATCAGAAAAGCTGGAGCTTTTTAAGAGGACACTTTTTAAGTGTCAGTGTTCTAGAAAGGCTCATGAACAATCATTATGAGGATGGCATAGGATCAGATCCTTCTCTTGCCCGCAGGGTCACTATGGTGTGGAACTAACTCTAGGAAGTCTAACAACCAGAACAACAGCAATTGCTCTGAAGCTCCACCATTTGAAATGTTATTCATAATTTGTTTGGATTCACACCACTGAATACCTTTTGTAAAAACACACAAAAAAACACAAGTAAAGATCTTTCTGTTATTCTCTCCTTTCAACCATGATCCATCTGACATCAGCAGTGATATCTTTTATTCCAAAACTACTTCTGAATTCAGCTTGAATTTCTAGCCATTCCCTATGATATACTGCTGCAACCATTTAATATTATCTTCATTAACATTTAGCTTGCATGTTATATTAAGGATATTGTTGTATAATTTCTGCATTTTGTTGACCCACTTTTCTTTGGAATGGGCACATGAATGCACCTTTTCCAGCTGATTGGTCAGGTAACTGTCTTCCAATTTTCTTGGCAAAAACTAGTGAGTGCTTCCAGTGCTTCATCTTTTGATGATACATTTTAATTAATATTCTGTCAATCCCTTATTATTATTATTTATCAATGCCTTAAGGTGACTTGGACTCCTTTCAATAATATTTGTTTTTGATTATAATTCCCACCTGGATTAGTTGATTATTAAATGATAGTTTTAAAAATAGTTATTCTTTGTACTCCAGCCATGTTCTTTTGAAGCTTTGTGTCTGCATGGCTTCAGTATTTTATCCATAGAATCTTCCAATGCAAAGCTGGAATATTTTCAGTTCTTTTTGCTTGAGAAATTATAATTTCTTTTGATTTCTAATTCCAGGTCTTTTTAATTCCATTTTATTGTAACATTTTACCTTGCATTCTCTAGTTATCTTTTGGAATCTTCTGTCTAGGTCCTTTACAGTATCATTTCTTCCATTCAGTTTAGGTCTCCTGTGTTTAAGAAAATGTTTAATCTATTTGGCCATTTCTATCTTTCTGTCTTTTTGTTAACCTTTTACTTTCCTTATATATGATGCCCTTAATGTCATCACACAATATATCTGGTCTTTAGTCATTAGTGTTCAATAAATCATATCTGTTCTTGAGATGATCTCTTCCAAATTCAGGTTGATAACTTGAAGTTGCACATTGGACTTGTTTTCGGTCTTCAACATCAACTTGAATTTGTGCAAAGTCAATTGATGAGTTCATCCATAGATTAGTGCTGTATTAATTTTCATGAGTTACACTTTTAAATAAAATTTCAATTCTACTATCCTAAAATACTGGTCTTAGGAGCTGTATTTAATGTGATTAAATTAACTCCTTCCTGTGGATGATATATATAGGATGTCATATAATCATATGGTAAGAAAATAGCAACTATTTTACAGTACAGGTTTATAACAAAATTATATTTGATTTGACATTTTATTAGTTGTCACTTATTGTTAATGAGAGTCTGAATAGGGGTAAAAATAGACTATATATTTTAATTTCTATATAAAGATACTTATGTAATAAAGACACTTTATAAATATAATTAAATTGGATATAGAATGATAGTATATATGAGTATCCAGTAATTTTTTTTTATTATTCAGTATTTTCTAAAGAACTCGAGGTTGCCAAGTATAGTGCTCTATCACTTTTGCTGAGACAAATTATGTGTACATAAATATCTCAGTACTTATATACATACTCTTTAATGCAGTCTTTTTAAAAAACGTAAATCTAAATGCGTGTTTCCTATTCTGTTTTTGGAAAAAGGGAGTTTAAAAAAATTTAAATTTGGTTTTATATTTAAAAATTAGTAAATCATTGCTTGCTGACCTTTTGGCTACGATCAAGTGTAGTAAAAATTAGTAAATCTGTCCAAATTCCCAAGTAATTTTTCATGTTGGTTTTGTTAGGTGTTCTCTAATTGCTTCCAACCAATAGTGATCCTATGTGGAGAGATGCATATTATCCAAAATAAATTCTGTCTTGTCATAATTTAAAATATGGAAAAGAAAACAGCAGTAGTGAAATCTGCCTTCCATGTAGCCATTCCAGTGTGCAGGGAGGCCGTTCTTGCATCTTTCAGTAACAGGACATACTTCCTCTTTGATACTTCCTGGAGACCCATGCTCCACTGGGGCCTGCTATGATAGCTCCTTTTTATTGCTAGCTTGGCGCCAGTAAGAAGATATGGGTGGAGTTTAGCCTGTCTGAAACAAGTAT
This sequence comes from Echinops telfairi, assembly GCF_000313985.2. Lineage (NCBI taxonomy): Eukaryota > Metazoa > Chordata > Mammalia > Afrosoricida > Tenrecidae > Echinops > Echinops telfairi. Next base: position 16,213,587 of record NW_022103903.1, on the reverse strand, counting down.
TTTGGTTTTACGGGGTTTTTTTGCTTTTGTGTTGTTTTGTTTTTAATATATGCTTAGTGCTCTTTTTTATTTTCTATTATTATGCATAGTGCCTAGGATTTTAAAGTTTGCAAATGACCTTCCAAGGACAATGTGAAAATTTGCCTCAATGAACAAAAGCCATGAGATCAGAAGGATTGGATTCTGTCCCTCCATCACTATTGAGCATTTGGATCAAAGATTTGATGTAAGAACCCTGACAAAAGGGGCAAAAATTGAAACAGAATTTCAAATTCTCATTTCTTCCATGCCTCTGAGGTCGAAGGTGACTGAATGAAACCCGGAAGCCTTTAACCTGAGATAATCTTTAATACTCAAATGAATAATATCCACTTAAGTCTTCTTAAAACCAAATATTAGTTTATCTTACTTAGTTAAATATGTCTGCCATAAGCACATTAAAATGAGAAAAAGCAACATTTTAATTGATGTAAAAATGAAATAAAATAAAATTTTAAAATATACCTTTAAAGCTTGGAGGTAAAAAAAGAACAGATAAGGCTTTAGATAACATTAATTCACTAACAATGCCTAATGTATTACCTCAGAATCCCAAGGGTTATAAACAATACAATTTATTTTTCTTGCTTTCAGTAAACGCTGGTTAACCTTTTCTCAAGTCAGTTATGCTTTAGTTTCGGCTACATAGTGGGTTTTCATCTACTCAATATTTATCTGCAATCTCCTGGGACCAGAGGCCTTGGGTCACAATATTGTCATGAGGAATCTCAAATGTGCAAGAGGAAATCTAATTGTGAAAGTGTACTTTAGCGAACTTAAACAAATGCAAATACTGTGATTCATACGATCAAGCCCAAGAAAAGAGGTTCACTCTGAGATCATGTGCGGAACATACTGCTAGCTCTATTGAAGGAGTAATGTTTGGTGACCAATAACATAATCAATACGTCACAGATTAGTTACCATAGGAAAGTTTAAGATAAAGTCCAGAATGCATTCATGATAAACTTTCAGCAAATGGATCTTACATTAAATGTGATCAAGTTATCAGAAAGTACATGACAAGTTATATATGTTGACAGAAATCTGGAAATAAAAAAATTAAATCCTGTCTCTTTATATGAGCTAACTCTAAAAGTCACCAGATGAACCATATTTTCATACTAGGTAATTGAGGATAAGTGTCTAAAAAACGTTTCTTATATTGTGGGTAGAGTTAAATGAATTTAGAAGAATATTTATATGTGTTAGGAAATTACTTTGTGAGATAAGTGTGTTGTAATTTTAAAATTGCATTGAAATGATTCTACATAGATTGATAACTTCTGTGAAAATTATGAAATATGTTTTCTTTGAAAGAATAACTGACAAAAACAAATATACATATTCTATGAAATTCATTGCATACAATTAATATTCAGATTATTTCAGTAGGCGTATTAGTACATTATTTCTTAGATTAAATATTGTATGTTGATGAATGAAACATTTTAATTTTAAAATGGCAATTAAGGAATGATAACACAGTTTTTGGAAAGGAAGACGTGTATAAATAAATAAGAATTAAAGATTTTAATTTACATTTAAAATCCTAAAGTAAAAGGTCTTTAGCAATAAAAATCTGTTCTATTTCTTACACAAATGTAAATGTATAATATTTTTGTTCTATTAGAAATTTCTGGTCATTTTGTGGTGTTGCTTTTGTTATGTGTCATGTACTTATTTCTCATTTAGAGCGACCCACTGCCTGCTTCTGTGCCATCTTTACAATGGTGGTCATGTTGGAGCCCTTGCTGCAGCCACCATGTCACTCCATCTTGTCTCATGCATAGGGTCACGGGTGGGATCCGGTAGACTTTAGTCCTCAACATGACACCCATGTTCTTCAACACTTTACAGTTACTTTACAGCAGCAAAGGGTGATTTCATGATTGTTGCTTCTATGAGCATTGTTTATGGATCCAACAAGGTGAAATTAGAACTTCTAGATTCCCTAAAATTTAAAATAATCTGCTTAGGTCTGAAGGGTCTTTTAAAAATCAGTGTTTACTCATACTATTTTTATTCCAACAATATACACATAGTGTTATCTGAAAACAAACCAGAAAACTAAACTACATATAGTTTTGTCAATAATTTTATCTTTGAATTATATAATACATTTTCCAAATTTATGAAGGGAATATCCTTTGAAAGTCATGTTTCTTGAAAGGATTTAATGTATATCTTCCAGCAAATTGTGGAATCTAAATTATTTTAACATATGAATCATTTTGTACACATGTAAAATGCTTGCATTGATGTTGGGTGATGAATACAAAAAGTGTAAAATGTAATCCAAATTAATATTTAATATAGGGTGTAACATCATACCAATAAGAAATGTATCATTACTAACCTAATTATAATCTCAAAAGAACTTACTAGTTTACTTAAAAGATATATATATATATATATATATATATATATATATATATATATATGTCTAAATTCAAATGAAGGTAAGTACAATGATCATCACTCCAGAAATTTGCTTCCCTTTTACTTAATATTCGTCTACTTATAAATGTTCTGGAATGTGTAATTTAACAGTAATCTTTAACCATTTCAATCTGTAAGCATAGGACAAAATGTGGAGGAAAATAAAGGAGAAATGTTATTTATTTTACTGATAGAGACAATTTTATTCATTTTACTATTAGTGATGATGTTCAAAAAGTTCACCAAAAGATTATCAATCATCTACCGATCATCTATCTATCCAATCTATTGACTTTGTAACATTGCATTTCATATCTCATATACAAGTCTTGGTAATTCTATGATGTTGAAACAAATTGTGAGGCAATAATCTTTTTCAAAATTAAGATATCTAGTTTCTTCATCTTGAATTAAAAAAAAACTTAATGGGATAAAAACTGCATTCAATTACAATTTTTGTATTGAGGATGGCAATTGAGTTGAGTGAAAATTAATCCTATGAATCTGCACTAAAGTCAAATTCTTGTCTCGAACTATGTAATCTCCTTCTGAGTCTCAGTTTATTTATCGGTAAAACAGGAGGAGATGGAAATGTAATTTCTAAACAGTCTTTGTAAATCTGATTAAACACAAGATTAATTCTTTTTCAATATAAAACAATAGAGGAATAATATAATAAGAATGCATGTAGAACATTTTCATACACCACATGAATATATTAAGATTAAAAATATAAAATCATAGTTATCATTTATTATTGTTAGAACATGTTCAAACTTAATATGGAATTTATTTTATTTTGTTTCTGGGGATACTGTGTACTACAAAATACAGATTCCTTAAATTATTTTACTTTTCAAAGCAGTTTTAGATTTATAAAATTTGCAGTGAGAATATAAAGATTTTCCACATCTACTCTCATTCTAATTATACTTAATGAAATATTGATTTTTATCCTTTATTTCAATTCATTTCTATTTCACAAATGTTCAGTCCAAAACATAAAGAGCCCTAATTATTCCAATCAATGACAGAGTGTGTTTTACTTAAGAGAACCAAGAAATATCCCAAAATATGTTCACCAAACTCTAACTCAAGTTAGAATTTAAATGAGGTGAAAAATTCTATTTCCTTATTAAAATCAAATTATGCCTGAAGTGTAGTAACACATATCTGAAACTTATTAGAAAGTTCATGTGCTGGAAATGCCTCACAGATTACATTTCTTAATGATGCTGATATTAGAAGCAAATGACTTTAGTTATTAAGCCAAATTATAAGAAAATGATTGTTCACCATGAAATATATTATTATTTATAACTTTATAATACTACTTTATTATGGACTCAGATTAGGGAAATTTTAACATTAAAAATAATATTATACATTTACTCACTCTTTTATTAACAAGTAGTTTTACAATGCTTTTATGTTTCACGCACAGAGATAACTCTGAAATACTAACATGCAAAAGAATAGATAAAATATTTAAAATAAACAATATACAACATAGTAGGCAAGGCAGGCAATGCATAAAGCTCTATAATGAAAATGATAAGTGCACTTAGAGAATCATATCGAAAATATATGGGACATGGCAAAGAATGCATGAATTCCAAAATGAATTGTCCATAAAATTAACATATATCTATTAGAATATATAAAAATTATTAATTTTAGGGATTTGAGAAATTAATTGTGAAGATCATCTGGAAGACATGTACAGTATATGTAAATATATCCATTAAAAAGTTGAGAAAGAGAACTTTACCTATTTAGAACTTTAGATATTAAATCTTCTCTTAATTTAGCATTTGTAAAATAATATTAGTCTGTCACAAGGATAAGGATTCCTGATGACATAGTGGGTTATGTATGAGGCTGTTAATGGGTCAGCAATTTAAACCACCAGCCTCTCTGGGAGTAAGATGAGGCTTCTGATCCCAGGAAGATTTACAGCCTCCAGAACTCAAAAGGGCAATTCTCCTTTGTCCTGTAGGATTCCTGTGAGTCAAAATTGACTTGATAAGTTTGATTTGGGTTATTTGGAATTACAAGAATATGTGGGCAGATCTATAACAAAGAATGGAGAGCCATCAAGTACTCCAAATAAAAACAAGTGTTAATGCATAAGAAATTTGAATGGTTAATTAGAAAATTTTAAAAAACATTGTCTTCCCCTGACATTTAGTTGACTCCGATTTAGTATGCCCTTATGTATAACATAATAAAATGTTCCTGGCACCTGTTCCATCTATATGACCTTGCATATGTTTGCATCAACTGTTAAAGCTACTATTTCAGTTCATGTAATTGAGAGTTTTGCTCATTTTTACTGACCTTACATTCAACATGATGCCTGTTTCTCGTATTTGATCTTTCCTGATGATATGTCCAAAGTAAGTAAGATGGCCTCGGGCCGTTATCATTTCCAAGGAACAGTCCCATGGCATTTGTTCTAAGGTTAGTTTGTTCATCCTTTTGACAATCCCTATTATATCCATAGAACATTTTGATAATTTATAGTATATATATCATCACACCCCAGCATGATAGAAAGGTACCACAAAAATGAAGAAAATATCAAATGCCATGTTGTCTCCGCAGGCCTGTCTGGATAGGACAGGCTGGTTGAACAATCTGGAGGAGAAAACAACGGGACTGACAGTTCCGGGGGGACATGGGAGAGGGGGAGGGGGGGGGAAGGGAAGAGGTGTTAACAAACCCAGGGACAAGGGAACAACAAGCGATCCAAATTGGTGGGGAGGTGGGTGTGGGAGACCTGGTAGGGCATGATCAAGGGGAACGTACCAAAGAGGAAGTGCTGAAATCCTGGTGGGGACTGAGCATGATAGTGGGACAGGAGTAGAATCAAGGGAAATAGAGGAAAGAGCTGGGAGGAAAAGGGCATTTATAGATGTCTAGATAAAGACATGTACATATGCAAATATATTTATATGAGGATGGGGAAAGAGATCTATGAGCCTACATTTATAGGTTTAGTATTAAGGTAGCAGAAGGACATTGGGCCTCCACTCAAATACTCCCTCAACACAAGAATACTTTCTTCTAGTAAATTGGCATTCTATGATGCTCACTTTCCTGACACAACCGCTGAAGACAAAGCGGGTGAATAAGCAAATGTGGTGAAGAAAGCTGATGGTGCCCGGCTATCAAAAGATATAGCATCTGGGATCTTAAAAGCTTGAAGGTAAACAAGCGGCCATCTAGCTCAGAAGCAACAAAGCCCACATGGAACAACATATCAACCTGTGTGATCACGAGGTGTCAAACGGATCACTGAAGACAAATGGGTGCATAAGCAAATGTGGCGAAGAAAGCTGATGGTGCCCGGCTATCAAAAAGTATAGCATCTGGGGTCTTAAAGGCTTGAACGTAATCAAACGGCCATCAAGCTCAGAAGCAACAAAGCCCACATGGAAGAAGCACACCAGCTTATGCAACCACAAGGTGTCGAAGGGCTCAAGTATAAGGTCTCATCAGAACAAAAAATCTTACCATAGTGAATGATGGGGGGAGTGCGGAGTGGAGATCCAAAGCCCATTAGTAGGCCTCTGGAAATCCCCTTGCAGAGGGGTCTCGGGGAGGAGATGAGCCAGTCAGGGTGCGATGTAACAACGATGAGAAATACAACTTTCCTCTAATTCCTAAATGTTTCCTCCCCGCTCCCACTACCATGACTCAAATTCGACCTTGCAAGTCTGGCTAGACCAGAGGATGTAGACTGGTACAGATAGGAACTGAAAATACAGGGAATCCAGGGCGGATGAGCCCTGTAGGACCAGTGGTGTGAGTGGCGAAACAGGGAGGGTAAAGGGAGAGTGGGTAGGAAAGAGGGAACCAATTACAAGGAACTATATGTGACCTCCTCCCTGGGGGCAGACAACCGAAAAGTGGGTGAAAGGAGACGTCGGACAGGGAAAGATATGACAAAATACCAATTTATAAACTATCAAGGGCTCATGAGGGAGGGGGGAGCGGGGAGGGGGAAAATGAGGACCTGATGTCGGGGGTTTAAGTGGAGAGAAAATGTTTTGAGAATGATGTACAAATGCGCTTTACACAATTGATGTGTGTATGGATTGTGATAACAGTTGTATGAGCCCCTAATAAAATGTTTTAAAAAAAAAAGTTGGAAATAGAAATGCATTATGAGTCATGTGATGTATGTCCTAAAGAATATGAGCTGTGGCATGGATGTATCTATGCACAGACATTTTTATCACATCACCACTGCTGGTAGCAAAAGAGTTGAAATACCTATAAATGGAAGAAAGGCAAGTGGGGGGAAATCTATCGTATATACACATAATAGACTACTAATCAACATTAACGAATAACAGGGAATCTGCAATATACTGCACAGCATATATGAACCTGGAGGATAAATGTTGCTTAAGATCACTATTACAAAAAGTCAATGAAAGTTTTCCCACCATAAGAAACCAGGGCTATACTGGGAAAGGTGGGTGGTTGATTAATAATAACTACAAGGTCGGCACATAGTAATTTAAGTGAAGGGGAAGGCAAAAACTAAAAATTAAAATTCAATCAAATGAAAATGAATTTTAGAATTAAAAAAAGGGAAACATTGGGAAATCAAACAAAAATAAGACTCAATGCATTTGAGTCTTTTTTCTATCTGGTTTGAGTTCTATATTATTTTTATGCAAATGGATATCCAGGTTTTGCGACACCACTTGATAAGGTGGCTATCAATATCTCCCTTAAAGAGGTTGTCCTCTTTAACAAAGATCACCGATTCACATACAGAGTAGCTTACTTTCAAGTTCTTCATTCTGTTTTGGTTTATGTATATGTTTTATAAGTCACAGGCTGTTTTTACTACCACAGTTGTGTGATAAGTTTTGAGATCAGGTCATGTGAGGACATTGTTCTTTAGGAATGTTTTGCTTATTTGAAGTCTCTTCCTTTCCATACAAAGTTCATGATTAATTTCTCCATCGCACTAAAAAAATGATGTTGAACTCTGCATTGAACTTGTATTATATCTGTAGATTGTTTGGTGTAGTGACATTTTCACATCATTGTTTTTTTGTTCATGTGATATATTCTTGCATTTATGTAAGTCTCTTTTAGTTCCTTGTAAGTCTTTGTTGTATTGTTTTCTTAATATAGATCTTTTATTTCTCCTGTTATACATATTTATTCATACATATTTTACATTTGGGGTCGCTGTTGTACGTGATTTAGGCTTAGTCATTTCCTTTCAATATTCTAATTATTATTATTAAGCAATCTGATTGATGTTTATATGTTTATGTTGTACACTGCCATTTTGCTTAATTTTACAATTAGTTCCAGTAAGATTTTTAGTTTATTTTTTTTGTTTTTTGTTGATGCTTGAGGATGTTTTATGTATAGGGTCATACCATTAGAAAATATTAATAGTTTTACTTTGCCAATTAGTATGCCTTTTGTTACATTTTCTTGTTTTATTGCTCTCAGACTAAAAATACATTATTGAAAGGATTGATGATAAATACAATTTTTGTCTGGTTTGGTTTACGGTATATGTGTCATGCCTCCCCATTTTTACTAATATTGACTGCTAGTTATATCTGATGTGCCCTTAATTTTGCCGAGGACTTCCTCTTCAATTCATATTTCTGGACTTTTATAAAGAATGTGTGTTGAATTTTTTAAAATTATTTTATTGGGGGCTCATGCAATTCTTATCGAAATCCATACATACATACATTGTGTCAAGCACATATGTACATTTGTTGCCATCATCATTCTCAAAATATTTGCCTTCTACTTGAGCCCTTAAAATCGGCTCCTCATTTTTCCCCTCCCTCCCCCCTCCCTCCTCCCTCATGAACCCTTCATAATTCATAAATTATTATTATTTTGTCATATGTTACACT
>NW_022103903.1:16185037-16204452 GCF_000313985.2 Echinops telfairi | reverse complement strand
AGATGCTCTATCTTTTGATAGCCAGGCACCATCAGCTTTCTTCACCACATTTGCTTATGCACACATTTTTCTTCAGCAATCATGTGCAGAAGGTGTGCTTCCTGGAATGCCAATTTAATAGAACAATGTGTTCTTATATTTAGTAAGTACTTCAGTGGAGGCCCAATGTCCATCTGTTGCCTTAATATTTAACCTATAAATAAATGCACGTAGATCTATTCCCCCACCCTCCTATATAAATGTTTACATATGTACATGCCAGTATTTAGACTTCTATAAATACCCTTTGTCACCTAGTTCTTTCCTCTATTTCCTTTTGCTTTCCTCTTGTCCCACTATCATGCTCAGGCTTCATTTGGGATTCAGTAATTTCTCTCGGCTACATTGCCCTTGCTGAATCCCCACCAGGCTTCTAACACCCACCTTACCACTGATTTTGGCTCAATTGTTGCTCCCCTTCCCTGGGTTGGTCAGCACCACCTCCTTACCCCCGCCTCCCCCTCTCCTGTGTCCCCCGAAACCATTGATCCCGTTGTCTTCTCCTCCAGACTATTCATTCAGCCTTTCTTATCTAGATAGATATATAGTTATAATAATATACACCAAAAATCAAGCCATAGCAAGATAGGTGGTTAATGAGAACACGGGGATGACAACAAAAAAGAAAACGAATGACCCATAAAATAATAAATTAATTGAAGAAAACTTTTTAAAAAGAAAGAAAAACCTGTAAATAGATCAGGTCTGATTTTTTATCTCTAGGAGTGTCCTTCAGTCAGGTCCGAAGGGGTGGGATGCTCTGGTCAGAGGCTGTCCTTTGTACCCCCTCGGGGGCTCCCTGCTCTGCTCCCATGGTTGCTCTGCCCAATGCCTTTAGTGGTTTGCCTCGATGTCACGGGGTCAGTCCGGGCCAGTCCGGACACTGAGTCTCCAGTGTTGTCCCCCTTAGGGCCCTAGGCTAGCAAGGGACGGCGTGTCTCTTAGTGGGATCAGCCATATTGTCCACTCTGTCCTTTGGCTGTTCAGAGTGGGGATATCGTCCACCAGACCTGGTAGGTCAGGATGTGCTCCACTCTCTCTTCCACCCCCTTCATTTGCTCCCATGTGCTCTGAGCAGACATGCCCCCTAGCTGTAGCTTCAGTGCCATCCTCTAAAGTAAATTCTTCTGTGGGGAGGTGCAATTGTTCACATAGCTGGCATAGGGACCGAGCCCTCAGGCCCCTCCACTGGCTCCCCGCTCCTTGCCGGCATGCTGCATTCATCTGGCACAGGCTTTAAATCTGGTCCCTCTTTCCCTGTGGAGACGCAAACAATACCCCACCCTTGGGTGGATCAGTTCCCTATTCCCCCACCACACATCTTTTTTTTTTCTTTCCCCTTTCCTCCCCCCCCCACTTTTTAGTTGGCTACCATATGTACCCCTGGATTTGGTCTGGCATCTGCCATACTACCTGGACCTCACCCCTGGAGTGTTTGTATACAGTAGCTTTTTCCCTGTGCCCCTTTTGCATTTACTTTTCTGTTCTTTCTATTTTAGATATATAAACTTACCTCAGCGGACTTGTGTTATACTTGTCCCTTTGTGCTTGGCTTACATCACTTAGCAGAATTTCCTCAAGTTCTTCCGATGCGGCGATATGCTTCATGTGTTCATCACTGCTTTTTAGTGATACATAGTACTCCATTGTATGTATGTACCACAGTTTTTTAATCCATTCGTCTGTTGATGGAAATTTGGGTTGTTTCCAACTCCTTGCGATTGTGAATTGTGCTGCAATGAACATTGGAGCACAGATGTCTTGCCGTGGTGTGTTTCTTGCCTCTTCTGGGTATATGCCGAGTAGGGGGTTTGCTGGGTCATATGGTAGCTCAATTTCCGTCTGTTTGAGAAATCATCACATTGATTTCTATAGTGGCTGTACATACTTACAGGTCCACCAGCAGTGGATGAGAGTTCCTATCTCACCACAGCCCCTTCAACACTTGTTGCTTTCTGATTTTTTGAATTGGGCTATCTTTGAGGGTATTAGGTGGTATCTCATAGTTGTTTTGATTTGCATTTCTCTTATGGCTAATGATCAGGAACATTTTCTCATATGTTTATTGGCCATTCAGATTTCTGCCCCTGTGAAACTTCTGTTCAGGTCCTTTGCCCACCACCTCAGTGGGCAATTAGTTTTTCTCTTATTGTAAGCTTGCAAAGTATTGTAGATTTTAGTAATAAGTCCTTTGTCTGATATTTATTTGCTAAAGATGTTTTCCCAGTTGGTGGACTCTCTTATTACTCTCTTGGTGAATTCTTTCAATGTAAACAGATATCTTCAGTATGTCCCATTTGTCTTTTTGCGACTCCTCTGTGTTTGTATCCTTCCCTACTTCTGATAGCCTATGTATTCTCTGTGATAAGGTTTTCAGGTTTGTCCCAATCCCCTCATTAATGGTCCTAATTGTTTGGGGTTTTTTCTCAAGGTGTGATCCACCTTGAGTTTATTCTTGTGCCTGGAGTGAGGTAAGGGTATTGCTTCATTTTTCTGCAGGAAGATATCCATTTTTTCCAGCACCATTTATTGAAGATGGCATCTGCTTCCCATTTAATATTTTTGAGCCCTTATTAAAAATCAGTTGCCTGTATGTTGATGTTTTTATTTCTGGGTCTTTAGTTCTTTTCCATTGGTCTGAATATCTGTTATTATACCAGTACCACACTGTTTTGACTATTGTGGCCCTATAGTACATGTTAAAGTCAGGTAGAGCAAGCCCTCTCACTTTATCCTTCTTCTTGAGGAGTTCTATACTAATTTTGGGCTTATTCCCCCTCCATATGAAGTTAGTAATCTTTTTTTCCAATGCATCGAAGACAGATGGTGGTATTCGTATTGGGATAGCATTGAACTTACTTAGTGCCTTGGGCAGAACTGACATCTTTATTGTATTGAGTCTGCCAATCCACGAGCATGGGATATTTTTCCATTCCTTGAGGTCATTCTTGAATTCTTGTAGTAGTGTTTTATAATTTTCCACATACAAATCTTTTGTTTTTTCAGTCAGGTATATCCCTAGGTATTTCAATTTGTGCTTGGCTATTGTAAAGGGTACTACCTTTTTAATCATCTCTTCTGTGATTGTGATCTTGTCTGATGTGTAGAGCAGTCCAATAGACTTCTGTTTGTTCATTTTGTATCCTGCCACTCTACCATATTCCTCTATTGCTTCCAACACTACGCTTGTTGAGTTTAAGGGATCTTCGATATATAGAATCATATCGTCTGTGAATAATGTTAATTTTGCCTCTTCCCCAGATGAATACCTTTAATATCTTATATTTGTCTCCCACCTCCAAGGAGAAAAATACTGGAGTTCCCTGCATTCTCAGGAAAAGGCCCTACCCACACAGAGGCCTTGTTGGCTATACAATGATTGACAGGCTAGACTCAACCCCTTCACTTTTAATCCACTCAAGGCCCTAATTAACACCAGATTATGTAACTACCACAACATGATATCATCGTTACCCAATGAACAGTTTCATCAGGGTAGGAAGTCAATCCATGCCAGGAAAGGACTACCTGCTCCTTGTAGAGAGGAATCACGTACTTTAATGTCTTTGTACTGCTTATTTGCCATGATTTGCTTGCTGGCATGCTGCGTGTGCAGCAGTTGAACCAATTTGATGGTTACTACCACTGTCTTAAAGATGGGTGAGGCTTCAATGTTGGCCAACGAGTCTTTGGTGAGAGCACAATGGCTTCTGTCATGTTGACAAAGGAGGAGGCTGACAATGACATATATGGGACAGAAACCAGCTCTGAATCCAAAGCTCTGGGCCATCAATCACTTCTTGATTGAGAGTTGGCCATTTAGATTTTGCAACAGATTCTTTTTTCGTTGTTTCTAAATTCTAAAAATTTTCAATTTTTCTAATGTTAATTATATATATATTCTGGGATAAAACTATTACTTGTTATTATTTATAGCTTTTCTGTTTTTCTTTTTGCAACTCTCTTCTTTAAAGTATTTTCTACTAAAAACTGTACCTGTTCTATTTTCTTTGGACTCCTACCTTGTCTGTTCAAGTACTGGTACTAGACTTCTCCTTGTTCTTGGATTCAATGCTATGTGCTAAAGACTCAAATAAAAGTAATGTTTCCAGTTTATCGAGAATATTTTCCATTTCTAATGAGCAGTTTCTTGAAAGTTTATGTTTTATACTTTAAGGCAATTTAATATTCTATATTAAAGCATAAGGAAAGTCATTGTCTTAGTTACCTAATGCTATTTTAAAGGATATAAAAAGTCATTGTATTAGTTATCTAGTGCTATCATAAAAGAAATACTAGATATTGATGGCCTTAATAAGCAAAATTTTATTTTCCCACAGTCTATGAGTCAAGACGTCCAAAATTCTAGTGTCTGCTCTAGAGTAGGGCTTTTATGTCTGTGGGCTCTCAGTAAAGGTAGCTCATTATCTACTGCCAATATCTCTAGGCCTTGCATTCTTTGAAGATCTTTGTGTGTCTTGACAGAAAATTTTCTTTGGGTCTAGAGACATTTCACTCTTAGCTCTTCTGTCTTGATCTCTGCTTGTGTCTCTCTTCTACTATTTATGTCTAATATTTTAGCATATATCCTAATATATTTCCTAGTATTTAATATCATGTTAGATAAAGGTTTTGCAGACCACAGGGCTGGGTAAATTCCTTAGAGTCATGGCTGTGATTGGATTAAATGTGTCAACAATGAAAGTTTCAGTGAAGTGCGGAGAAAGAAGAGGTAAATCTGTTGCCATAAAGATTTAAAGTCTCAGAAATCAAAAAAGGCGGTTCTATTCTGCCTTTACAGTCTTTATGAGTTCAAATGGACTAATGAGTTATATGTTTGGATTTTTGGAGCTTTGGTGATATTGGATAAGCTTTGCAAGTCAAACCTCAAGGTCACTGGGTCAAGCACACCAGGAACTCTGCAGGAGAAAGATTGACTACATGTTATGTTTTGTGTGTTTATTTTTGCTTTTACTTATCTTTTTTAGTTTATACCATCAGAGCCAGCCATGACTGATCATAATGGAACAGACAAATTACATTGAACATGACTGATACACCACTGAGAATCATGGTTCAGTTAGCCGACACATAGTTGGGGGGACACATTTCATTCTAATTGCAGGCATTATAGTAGATTAAATTAACTAAAGGTTCTAAATTATAATCATTAAATGTAAATTAATTAGAAATAATCTTAGAAATATTTTTAAAGAATTGTGTACATTCTATAGTAATTTAGTAGTCCTGCTGGTATAGTGGGTTAAGTGTTGGTATGCTATCTTTAAGATCAGCATATTAATATATCACTTATACACATCTATTAAGGGTCTTTCAAATATTATAGAAAAAGTGAAAATTAAAAGGTTATACAAGTTTTTAACAAGCTTATATATTAAACTATATGATCATTAAGCATATCTAGCAATATATAGAATATTAAGCCAGTATCAATATTGTATTAAAAATAAAATATAATTAATTATGTGATTCACACCAGTTTTTCTATTAAATCATAGCTGTAATGTGAGAATAGAAAATATTAAATATAAAGTTTATTGAAAATTCAGGAAAGATTAATGTTAGGAGTTCTCAATATATATGTAGTTCAATGTAAAGATTTAATCCATCATATTGGGTGTATATTTTATTAACATTTTTGAAAGTTAAAGTAAGAAAAATACCCTATCATTATTTTTATTTGAATACAAGTAATCCAAATATATTTACAAAGTATTTTGTATTATTAACTGAGTGAGTCTAATAACACAGGGGTCAAATAAACAGAGAAAAAGTTCCAGATTTTGACTGACAGAATACCTAGGCCACGGGGGATTTCACTATGTTACAATCAGTATAGTCAATCCATGAATTCTATAAATGGCTTTCAAGAAAAGCAGATCCAAAAGTTTGATTGCACATAACCCTGTGCCCATGAAGTTTACATTTTTTTAAGCAGTGGGTACTCCATCTCCCCACCCTAGGACGTTAACGCTTTAAGGGAGTAGCTTGCAATAGGGCTACAGAGCTCTGCTTCATGCCGAATCTCTACTCCTGACAATCTGGAGAAGATGGTAATTTACAGTTACTTATTACTATTATTAATATTACAATTACTTATGCCAGCCAGCATCCCAAGTACTCAGATAATTGTCCCTTTTTTTCTTTCCACAAACGTTCTTATGTATTTATCAATTTGATTTATCACTGAGTATTTCACACTGAACATTCCTTTGTTCTTTTTAGACTTTAATTTCTGCTGATCTTCTATGAGTCTTTTGTAACAAAGATATTGGTCATGTTTGGGGGCATACTTCAGGAAATAATGGTGTTTTCTTTTCTGAGATTTTTCAATGCATAGCAATCTTCTTCCTGGGATTTCTCTCTCTCGCTCTCACATAAATATGTATTTAATGATGAGAGATATTTAAGAAAAGAGACAATCCTTTATATTTTCTGCTCATATGGCTTCCTCTTCACTCTATTTAATATCCTCTAGTTAGTGATTCATTCTCCAACTCTCTAGTCCCTCAACCCCCAACCTCAGGAAACCATTAAATAATGTTTCTTTTTATATAGAATCCTTTCCCCCCACTTTTTAATAATAAAGATCTTGTACAATATTGATCCTCCTGTGATTGATACTTCGTTAAACAAAATACTCTCCAAATTTCATCTGCTATAAGGTGTTCAACAGATTCATTGTTTTCTTTTATCTTAGATAATATTCCACTGTAAGATCTTTTTTTATCTATTCTTCTGGTGATGGGCTTTTGGGTTGCTTCCATCTTTCTGCATGTGAAGGACATGTCTTTGCATCTCTCCCATGGCATGCTCACGACACAGCTCTTATTTATATGGGATATACACCATATTGTGGGGTTTCTGGACCATTAGTGTTTCTATTTTCAACTACTTACAGAAGAACCTTATGATTTTCCAGAACCATTTTACAGTCCAACAGCAGTGTGCATGCGTCCCAGTCTCTCCAGTCACTTGCCAGCATTTAGACATATATTTAACTTAGAACTGCTATACAAGTCATTTTCATGTCTAAAAAAGTGAGTTTCCATGTAGAATGGCAATTAGTGAGGCATTAAAAAAATATCTGTTTTCTTACACAATGAAATCCTTGAATGCATACTAATTGAAGAAGGTAAAATATTAAAATGAGATATGTGGTTATAAATTTATTTTATTCATAACAAAGGGAATATGTGCCCTAACATTATTTATTGGTGAGTACATTAACTGTGATTTATTTCACACGAGTTAATTAGATTTATCAGATTTACAATTATATAATTTAATAATAAATTGTGACTATGGGTTAGGCATTGGGCTACTCATCACAGGGTCAGCAGTGCAAACACATCAGCTGATACAAAGGAGAAGGATGAGGCTGTCTATTTCAATAATGATTTATAGTCTTTGAAAGTCTTTATAGGATCCCATTGAGTCAGAATCAACTTGTTGCTCCTCCTTTCCCCCATTATTAATCAGTTTCAATAAAAGGACACACACAATTGTGAAATGGAAACAAATCCAACGTCGGCCTCTATCCTTTATGCTGAAGCTAAAGCATTTATTTATTTGGAATCAAAAGTCAGAAAGGAAAGGATTTCCTGAACATTTGTGTCAAGGCTTGATGTTTGAATTGCTGCTGCATTTGTATCACGGGAATAATCCCCAAATCCAGAAGAACATTTAGTTTCAAGTGGTATCCCTGAAATGTGTTCCTTGGGGATGAGTAAAGAAGAGAAGAACAGGAAACTGTTTCAGCGATTTAAATGTCAGATAGCTGGTAAGATATCGTGGGGGAGGAATGACAGTTATAATCCTCAAGATCTTCCTCTGGAATGGAAATATGTCACAATGAGAACTTGAGCCATTTCTACTTGAAAGAGCCATTTATTTCACTGTCCGATCTAGATCTGAGCCACCCAGATGAGCTTGGCAAGAGGAATGCCGGTTACATAGTGACGTAATCTTAGAAAAATAATAGAGGGAAATTTAAAGGTCTTATAGATGTATTTTTTAACTTTTATTTACTTATTTTTAATTGTGAGTTTTAAACAATTTTATTGTGAATGATGTGGGGGTTTACATTTCATGTCAACAATTTTTTAGTCAACATTTTAAGCTACTTAAAACATACTGAGCAAATTGGTTTTCCCTTCAATAATCAATATGGTATATTTTGTGACAATGATAAGAATGCCCATAATGCAATCTTAACATTTTTCCCATTCCCTCTCTGCTTTTATCATTTAACTTCCTCTGTCTTCCATGCATTCTAAGCTTATCTGCTGGACAAATGCTGCTGATACCTTTTTATAATTACTCATTTTTATTATTATTTCAAGCGCAAATCAGTCCAAGATGCAATTCCACACAAATAGATCTAAACTACATTAGAGACTAATGTTTTATTGACAGTTACTGATTGGTAATATTTTAGCAAAATCATTTACGGTGAACTACCAGTTGAGACTCTGTGAATGGCCTACCACATGAACTCACAGTCCAAATGCCGTGCTTCTTTCCCACCTCTTCTTCTTTCAGTTGGGTCTCTCTCGTCTCTCCTTGCTTGTTTAATCACTTTTGTATCTCCAAGAAAAATGGCTTAAGATAACAACAATTTAGAAAAACCTCATTTCATGTGGGTTTATAAAACTGTGTATAGCAGTGGAAAACCCAGTCTTTCTCCTGTGGAGCTGCTGGTGGTTTTGAAGTGCCAACCACACGGATCGCAGCCCAATGCATAACCACTATGCCACCAGGACTCATTATATTAATATAGCTTGCTATAATTCAGACTCCTTAATATGGAGTTTAGAAGTTGGAATGCATAGGATAATTGATCAGATTTTTTAAAAAAGGATAATTACATATCACTGAAAACTATGGCCTAACTATGTTGTCACATATTTTGTGGGGGAGTACAATTCAATCCATAACGAGAGTGTTATTATTATATTACTAGGTTTTTAAATAGAGGTAGGATAATAGCATAGTGATTTTTTAAAGCTTGATTTTTGTATTTAATCATTTAAATATGTTTTCTGCCCTGAATAAATCAATTTGAAATCATTTCAGAGATGAATGTTAATAAATATTCTCTAATTACTCATGCAAGTATTAATCAATACTTTAGAAGTCCTACACCCATTAGTTTCATTTTAGATCAACTAAACTATCATCTCAGCTTGTACCAAAGCAGATATAGTCTATTTTTTTTAGTAGTTAGTAATTTGTTGTAAGTTATATTTTCTCAATAAAATCCCAATAGGCTATTACTGAAAATAACTATTTTAGTCTATAAATTCTAATGGCTTAGCCTACTTTGGGAGACATTATACAATGAAGTAAAATATTTTATTTGATTGATTTAATAAAAAATATGTTTTGACTATGAGATAAAATGTCAGATTTATATTTTTCAAGACTTTCAAAATTTAAACAGTAGACTTTTGTTTGTGTTTTGGAGGGAGGGCGTAGTTGGCAATATAGAAGGTGTATGTTATTTGCATAAAATATAATAATTAGTGAATCAATATTTGTGCTTCCTAATTTTTTAATAATACGATCTTTTATATGTTGAATGGTGAAACTCGTTTTTTTATCTATAGAATGGGGCTTAAAAATACTTTAATTGATTAATAAAATGGATGTAAGATTCATATACTACTAATTGATTAATTGATTTATTTGATTAATAAAATGGATGTAAGATTCATATACTACTAATCAGTACAGAAGAGTACCCATGGTGGCTGATTTGTTATGAGTTGGCAGTGACCAGCAAGGTTAGCAGTTCAAAACCACCAGAGCGCTGAGAGATAAAGAAAATGCTTTCTAGACCTGTATAGAGCTACAGTCCAATAAACCTACAGTGATAGTTCTACCGTGTCCTATATGGTCTGTATGAGTTGCCATCAACTTGATGACAGTCTTTTTTTTTAATCAGCACATGTGACCTGAATAATATATATAATTAAGACGTAAGTCCTAAATTACTAATGTTTTCTGATATTCAGATGACACAAGGAGAACTTGAAGAACTTGCTGATGAAGATCAAGGATTGCAGCCTTCACAATGAACCCCCACTCCTGGTACCAAAAAACCCAAACAAGCAAACAAACAACAACAACAACAAACTCAATGTAAAGAAGACACACATCCTCACAATTGAACCAATAGGTAGCATCATGGTAAATGGATAAAAGTTGAAGTTGTCAGGGCATTTTTCTTGCTTGGATTCACAATCAATGCATACTGAAGCAGCAGTCAAGAGATAAAAAGTTGGGTTCCATTAGGTAAATCTGCACAAAACCTCTGTAAAGTTTTGAAAAGTAAGGATGTACTTTGAGGACTAAGGTGTGCCTGACCCAAACCATGGTATTTTCAGTTGTCTCATGTACCTATGAAAGTTGGACACCGAATAAGGAAGACTGAGAAGAATTGTTGCATTTGGTTCTGGAAAAGACTACTGAAAGTGCCAGCTGAAAGGACTAACATGTCTGACTTGGAAGAAGTGTATCCAGAGTGCCCCTTAGAGGCAAGGATGGTGAGATTTCATCTTACATACTTTAGACATGTTCTCAGAAAACCAGTCCTTGGAGAAGGACATCATGCTTGGTAAAGAATAGGGGCAGTGAAAAAGAGGAAGGCCTTCAATGAGATGGATTCTCACCATGACAATAGTCTCAAGCATGGGAACAGGTGTGAGGATGGCACTGGACCAGGCAGTTTTTAGTTCTGTTGTGCCTAAGGTTCCTATGGTTCAGAACCAAATGGCATCAAACAACAACATTAATTTCTCTACGCCCCCATAATAGTGAGTATTGCCTTTCCATTCTGTGTGGTCATTGTAGCAAATTTTGGAACCCAACATGTAAGTAGAGTGCCATGGGAGGAATGTTAGTGCTCCTGTAGAGTAAGAAGGATGGAGGAAGAGTTATGTCAAATGCCTGCCAAGTGGTCAAAACAGAGCTAGAATCCACAGCAGAGTGGTTTAAACTGTGAGGGGCCCAGTTATACATGAACCCCCTCCCTATAGCTTCTGAAGCGAGCTCATGTGTTCCAATTATACAGGACCCCCTCCCTATAGCTTCTGAAGTGAGCTCATGTGCTGGGAAGCAGCTGCTTAAAATGCCATGTGACAATAATCATCCAGAGCCATGAGCTGCTCTCACAGAGGTAATTATCTTCACAGGACTTTTTAAGTGAATAATCTTAACATTTGAGCTCACAACAATAGCAACAGGGAGGAAAAGAAAAAGAAATGTACAAAAACATAGGTGGATAGGCCCGTTATGCAGTTCAACCCCCTGGTTATATAAGTAAGAGGCATTTTTAGATATGAATTTTCAACTGCATGGGAGGCCGATATTCCTAACCCGGGCAAACTGTATATATAGTTTGAAATGTAATTATTTTTTAACTATTTTCATTGCAATAAAATAGAAACCAAGACTGGAAACCACCTTTATGTACTTTAGTGCAAAGTGGTTTCCCCACTACTACCGATGCTGTAATTCAAACCTCACAATTTTCTCACAATTGCCTATAAAAACTAAAACCGTATGTAAAGTACACAAAGCAAGTTGTTATGAAACTCTTAAAGGATGAAAAAATGAATTAAGTCAATGTGTATTTTGATTACCTGACATGCGAAGTGAGTTTTCTTTTACTCACTGACATGCACTAATTGTGTACCTTCTTTTTCTGAGTATACGTGTAAGACAAAAGTTCTAGGTAGAAGCTAAATTCAAAATAGACTATTTACTATATAATGTGTAAATTCTCTGATATAAATTCTAGGAAATGCGAAATGGAATTTAGAATTTAGAATTCTATAAGCAGGAAAAGCCTCAGCGCAGGATTGGCAGGTGGGCATGCCAAATGAAAACACGCTTCCAAGATGGGAAGACACCTGTGTGCAAAGAGAAAAACAAACTCACTGAAGTATTTCATTTACAAAGTGGAAATACTGATGGTTCCTTTTTAAAATAGACATTGTTTCACTACCCCTTTCTACTTTGAATTTTCTTTTAACATGTGATTAAAAAGCTAGAGATTTTATTCAATACAATGTGAAATTTTAAAATCATACCTTCTACACAAAAAAGAAAAAAAACAAGGCAGATTCAAACTTTGGCACACAATGAAAATAAACAGTTTCTCAAACTTCACCTTAAATCTACTGCTTTTGCCTTCATTCCAACCCCTGGTGAGCCTGAATGGCAAAGTGGAATGCCATATACCAAACTGATGAATAGGTTTAATGCAACTACTATATACATCCAATAATTATTTTGAAACATGGAAAAGTTTATTTTATAATTGTTATGGAGAGATACTGGCCCCAAAGTAGCTAAGGCAATCTTATTAAGAAGATTACAGTTGGAGGGGTCACTCTACCAAATAGCTCACCTTTTAATATAAAATTATAGTAATCTATACTTATATTGGTTGAGGGACTAAAAAGTAAAAACATACAGTGACATAAAAATAGAGAAATAGATCCACGTACTTTTGAAAATGATGCAAAAGCAATCAGTAGTAGAAGTTCATTATTGTCAACAAATGGTGCTGGAATAGTTGAGTATTGATAAGCTAAGCGATGATTATTGACTTCATTTTCATCTTTAAATTAAATAAAAGACAACTGTAACAACAGAAGTTTAACATGGATTATGGAGTTTAATATAAGCTGTAAATTAATTACATATATTGATATATACACTATACACACACTTGAGATTTCAAAATGTTATAGTAAATTGGAATTGCAAGATAACAAAAATTTTCCACAAATTGTTGAAACCCATCACCTTAAAAATGGAGCTCTGGTGGCCTAGTGCCTTATGCGTTAGGTAGCTGACCACAAGGCCTGCAGGTCAAAGTCACCAGCCACTCCGAAGGCAAAAGATAAGAATTTCAGTTCCTGTAAAGATGTATCCCTCAGAAACTGACAGGGACAGGTCTACTTTTTCCTATAGGGTTCATATGAGTTAAAGCGGATAAATATATGCCTTTACTGTCTTTAAAAAACAGCAACAAATAAAAAACAAAAACCACATACTCACACAAAGGAAAAAAGCTTTGTTTTCTTAGGCAAGGCCAAAAGTTCTTCCATGCCATTTCAAAATGTTTCTTAAAAACAAATTTGATGTTTCCAAAAGTTTTTCTGCATCAATCGATCTGATCATTTTGGTCTTACCTTTTGTTTCTATTATTTGCTGAATTACATTGATTGCTTTTTAAATGTTGAACCGTTTTTATATGCCTGGTATAAATACCATGGGATCATGGTGATTTATTCATTTATTAGATATTTTTGGGTTCTGTTAGCCAGTATTTTGTTGAGAATTTTTGCCTCAATGTTCATGAAGGGTATCTGTCTGCACTTTTTAATCCCGGTTGCATTTTTGCCTGGTAGTGTTTTTGACATCAGGGGTAAGCTTAAGCTTGCTTCATCATATGAGTTCGGAGTTGTCTGTTCTTTTCCAAGTTCTGGGAGAGTTTGTGTAGCTGTGGTGTCAACAGTTCTCTAAATGCATGAAGTCATCTGTCCCTGGATTCTTTTAGGTGAGAGCGTGGTAGGTTAATTACCTTATACATTTCTTCTTTTATTAAGAATTTGTTTAGGTTTTCTACTTCATTTTTGTGTCAATGAGAGTAGACTATGCATTTGTAGAAACTTTTCCATTTCTTCTACGATTTCAAGCTGTCTGCCTTTTGTGATTGTTGTTGCTGCCAGGTTCCTTTGGGTGGGTTGGGCTCATGACACATTGCATGCAGTTCAGCAGAACAAAACACTGCCGGATCCTACAAAATCCTCACACCTGTTCTTTTGTGTGAGCCTATCCATACAGCCACTGTGTCAAACCATCTTGTTTACAAAGGTCTCGTTTTTTGCTGCACAGATACTTTAGCAAAGATGATGTCCTTTTCCAGGGACTGGTCTCTCCTGACAACATGTCAAAATTACACGAAGCTAAGTCTCACAGACTTGCTTTTCATTATATTGTGTTGTTGTTTATTTTTATTTCATTTAGACCTGTTGTGATGTCATCTCTTTCATCTCTAGTTTTGATATTTGCATAGATATTCTTTTCCTTTGTAAAGTTTGCTAATAGTTTGTCAGTTGTGTTACTTTTTTCTTAGAACCAATTGATATCTTGTTTATTTTCTCTATTTTTTTGTTTTCCAATTCATTTATTTATTTTATAATATTTATAGTTTCTTTTCTCCTGCTGATTCAAAATTGATATCGTTCTTCTTGTTCTAGTTGTTGAACGGATGAGCTCAGGTGTTGATTTTGAATCTTTCTTTTCCCATGTGTATGTTTACGACTATGTGTTTCCCTCTAGTGATGCTTTCGCTGTGTCCCAAAGATTTTGGTACGCTGTGCTTCAGTTCATATTTGTTTCAAGGAATTTTAAAATTTCCTTCCTCATTTGATCAATTTCATAGTAGTTGCTCTGTTTCATAGTGTGTTGCTCAGTTTTTATAAACTTGCTTATTTTCTTCTTCGCTCTTCCTAATTTTGATTTCTGGTTCTATAGTATTATAGTCTGAAAAAAAGAATAGCAAAATCCCAATATTTTACAATTTATTAAGGTTTGCTTTATGTGCTAATATATGGTATATTTTAGAGAATGTTTCATGTGCACTGCAAAGGAATGTGAACTGTGTTGTTGTTGAATGATCTATGTCTAGAAATCAAGTTTGTTAATTATGTGGTTAGTTCTTCTGTGTCTTTATTGAATCATAACTTGTAGTCCCATCATTTTATAGAACACTTATTTTCTTTCACAAAGGAATTTGCTTTGAAATATATTTTATTAGAGATTCATATTCATGCTTTTTTGGTTGACATTAGATTGATAAATATTTTCCTATATTTTTAGTCTGTTTTTTTTCCTTTTGTCTCTAAGCTGTGTTCCTTGTAGGCTGCATATAAGTGGATATTTTCTTTGTTTACTCAGTCTACTATTCTCTGTCCCTTAACTGGTATGTTTAATCTATTACAATTCAGTGTCCTTAATGATATATGTGGATTTGTTGTTGTCCACCACCCTTTCCTAATAACACATTCAGCAAAAAGCAATAAAATGGAAATGTCTCCTCAACAAATGGTGCTGGCAAAATTGCATCTCCCTTGAAGAAGAATGAAACAGGACCCATACCTCAATCATGTACAAAAAAAAACAAAAGATGCATAAAAGGTCTAAGTGTAAATTCCAGACCTAATAAGTCATTAATGAGAAAATAGGGGCAAACTTAAAGGCACTATTGCAGAGAATAGAGACACTCAAGTTAACAAAGAAAACACACTGTAGACGACAAAACAGATGACTGGGATCTATCAAACCTAATGTTCACTAAAAGACTCTATCCAAAAAGTCAAAAGAACCCTCAGAGTGGGATAACAGTTTTTAAAATATGCAAAAGACAGGGAACTTAGCTACAGAAAACTAAAATACCTTAATAAGAAAAAATGAGTACCTCAATTAAAAAGTGGGCAAAGGACGTAAGCATGGCATTTAAAATGGTCAACAGCTATCCATGATATATAAATTAAAATAAAGATGAGTTACCATTCTACACCCAAAATGACAGCCAAGTACCAAAACAAAACAAAAGAATTAAAAATAACTAGTGTTGGAGAGGCTCTAGAGAGAGTTTAACCCCATAAACTGTTGGGACTGTGAATATGTACAATCTCTATGTAAAGCAATGTGGCACTACTCAAACAATTGTCAAAAACACAATGCCATGCTATCTAGCATTTCCTCTGAAGCAAGAGAAACTCCAGGCTGTTCAGATATTCCTAAAGAAGCAAGAGTTATAACACAAACAGACATATCCACACCTATATCAATTGCAGCATTAGTCACTATAGCAAAAAGGTGTGGACAATAAAAATTCCCATCAACACAAGAATAGGGAAAATATCCCGGTGCATACATACCATGGGATACTGTGCATCATTACCAACCATAACGGACCAGGAAGGAGCACATGGCATGAATAGACCCGGAAAACATGACGCTGAGTGAAATCAACCAATCACAAAAGGACAAATAGGAGACCCATGTTATAGGGGGAAATAAATCAAGACAAAGACTTTATTCTAAAGAGAACAGACTTTTCCAAGTGGGGAGGGTAAGAGAAGGTAGATAAAGAAATGGACCCATTGCTGCAGGGTATAACAAATGTATTTCCAGGCTACGATGTAAAAGCTAGTCCCATAAGTGCACTCTGGTTTAGAAAATTCTTTAATATGACCCTTCTAGCCATGGTTCTTCATTTTGATCATGTAGCCTATCACCTGACCTGATTTACCAGCTGCTGCAAGCTTCTGATATGCCTTCTGCAGCCTGGTATCTACCGGTTAATTTGGCATCAACAACCCTGTAGACCATGAGTCAGAAGAATTGTCCACATTGATAATTGAACTATGGATTTGGGACTCTGTAGCTTCCACAAGCATGTGAGTCATTTCATTGACAGTTTGTGAGTTCTGTGAGATTTTTGAAGCAAATTATGTACCTGAAGCCTAATATGAGAAGGATAATAGTATTTTATATCAGAAATGATGGAGTTGTACAGCATTTTGGAAAAGTTGGACATTCGGGATGTATTTAACTTTCACCTCATAGACACCAGTATAGGCTGATTCTTCTAAAATAAATTTTATATACGTGCACATATTATGTGATAGAACCTTTACAACATTTCTTGAAATAACAAAATTATAGAAATGGAGAATAAATGGTCTCCAGGTGCAGAGAGGGGGGTTGGTGGGTGTACAACAGATGTCCTATCTATAAAAGTACAACAAAATTGATTGAGTAATGGAATGTTCTGTGTCTTCACTTTATCAATATCAACATAGAGTAGATTATGTTATAATTGGATGAAAGTAGCTAACTTTAAAAGAATCTTTATTTTTTACAACTACATGCAAATCTATAACTAAATTAACATTTTTTAAATTTATTAAAGCACTTTAGTTATTTATCCTGTCTGGTTTTACTATCAATTTGAAATATATTTCCTCTTTGTTTTCAATGTCGAGTTTGCTTCCTCATTAATGTAATTTTATATGTAATTAACATATTTTAAAGTGCCTAGCTGTAAAAAAAATAATCCAAAGAAATACCACTTTTTGTATACTACTTTCACCTTATTTTCAAACATTTCAAATAGTAATTGATTTTATTTTTGCATTATCTTCCCTTGACCAGCATTTTGTTTATACATATCCTTAAACACACGCAAATATTTTCTTCTGAATTACTTAAAATGTAATACATTGTACGCAATTTTGGCAGAATAGTAAGATTGCATAAAGGTTTTCTTTTATTCTCAGATTTACAAGTACTTAATTATGAATGTGCCATAGTTTATTTCAAAGAGTCTATGGATGGACGTTAGATGGATTCCAATATTTCTCTGCTACAAATAATTCTATAGTTCACAAACATTTCTATGCTGTTATTCTTGTACTATGCACCATCAATTTAAACTAACAATGATCCCATAGAACAGAGAAGACTGACTCCACATGGGTTCCAAGGTGTAATATTGTTAACTACATGCTCTTTTTAACATGAGAAGGGATTTCAGAGTAACGTCTATGCCTTCTTTGACCATATTATTTGTTTAACACTTAACACCATATGTTACTTCTATCCTTCAAGAACTATTTTCTCACTTTAAATAGAGCTGTGATGATTAGGGATTATGTCAAAATACTCCTCAGTCATGTTAGGAACCTAGCCCATCCTATCAACTGGGTCACAGCCTGATGAGAAACATTTCTGTACAAGTGAGAGAGACGGAACAGAGTCAAATGCTCTGTATCCCTTCGCCTTCTGCTGGAGATGGATCCTGCATCTGGTTCTTCAATCTCCTGTTGCCTCCCCTGCCGGTCCCAGGAGCCGTCAGTGGACTACAAATGGTGGATTCATTAGGCCAACTGCAGACCTCTGCATTCCCCAGCCTGTGCCTCATGATATCTCTGCTCAGTCACCTGCTTCCTGTTTATCAGCTTTCAGGAGTTAGGAGAAACCGAAATTGACTAACCTACTGTTACAACTTGTAAGCCATTTCTTCATATAAATATCTTTGTATATACAACGTATACAAAGGTCACTGATTGCTTTTCTAGAGAACCCAACCTAACAAATTTGGTACCAAGAGTGGTTCCAAAGAGCAAAATCATAAAGGTGAGTCATTTAAATTGGTTCTCAGGTCTAATTAGGCTTAAAGGTACTACGAACTCTGCCTCTGTAAGTACACATAACTCTGTCGCTATTAGGAGAGTGTTGCTAGGCACCGTGGAGGCTGTCCTAACCCACAATCGCCCTGTGTACAACAGAATAAACCACGACCGAATCCTGGGCCATCCTATCATTTGTCCTTTCTGAGCTCATTGTTGCAACTACGGTGTCAATCCATCTTGTGTAGGACCTTCTTCTCTTTTGTTGCCCCTCCAATTTGCCAAGTACCATGTCCTTCTCCGGAGGCTGGGGTAAAGAGTTCACTATTAATCAGTGGCATGGATGGCAAAACTAGCACCCAAAATAGCACCCATGGTGGATTAAATGTTGGTGAGATGTGAGACTATGTGGTGTTTTTTTAATCATTTTATTGGAGGCTCTTACAACTCTTGTTAAAACCATACATCAATTGTATACGACATACTCGTACATATATTCCATCATTCTTTTCTAGACATTTATTTTCTATTGAGGGTTCAGCTCCTCCTTTTTCCTCTCCCTCCACCCCCTCCCCCAACCCTTGTGGCCCTCTGATTGTAGATTGTTATGTTCAAATCTCACTCGGACTGCCATCTCCCTTTTATTGTTCTTCCCCCTGACTGGGGGTGTGTGGTTATGTGCCATTAATTGTGATCAGTGACCCCCTCCCTTCCTTCTCCCACCCTCCCATTGCTCCTACCCTTTTGGTATCTCTATTCCCAATCCTGTTCCTGGGTTCCATGTTTTGTGAGTTTTAGCTCTTGCCTACAGCTATGTACATGCTCCCTTCTAGTCTAGAATGAAGGGGGGGTTGGAGCGGAGACCCAAAGCCCATCTATGGACAGTGGGGCATCCCCCCACAGAGGGGTCGCAAGGAGGGGTTGAGTCAATCAGGGTGCAGTAGAGCACTAATGGGTCACACAATATATTCTGTTCTACAATTTTGTCAGGATGAAAAGCATAGGGAAGCTCGGTAGTTGTTCCTTCTTAAGTTAGACAGTTTTTTTTTTAAATCAATTTATTGGGGCTCATACAATTCATCACAATACATAGATCAATTGTGTAAAGCACATCTATACATTTGTTGCCCTCAT
>NW_022103903.1:16172908-16184093 GCF_000313985.2 Echinops telfairi | reverse complement strand
AGCCTTTAAGACCCCAGACGCTATATCTTTTGATAGCTGGGCACCATCAGCTTTCTTCACCACATTTTCTTATGCACACATCTGTCTTCAGAAGGAAAGAGTTGAGCAGCAAGCTGTGGATGGATGGCTCTAATGTAGTATAAATTACCTCAAACCCTTCCACTTGTGCCAAGAAGAAAACTTATTTATTCTAGTAGCAGATCTGACATTGCTGAAAACTAAAACTAGAGTCTTGTACAAGTAGCTGAGGTATGATGTCACCTTAATACTACACTAGAATCCTGTCTGATAATAAAATGAGAACATTGATTGGAAAGAAATGAAACCCTGAAACTTGGAATGGGATCGTATAAGCCAATATTCAGAAGACAAAGACATTGTGTCCCAAGAGTAATTGAGTCACTCCATCCACAAACACCATTCTTCCCATCTCAAAGATTAACCCACTTTCAGTAAAACTATAGACTGAGCAAATTATAAGAAAACCTGGCTTATATGAAGAAGAATGTGGCACCAGGATTGGGTAAAGGCTGATTAACAACATGTGATATGCAGATGGCATAATCTTGTTTTCTGAAAGAAAGACTTGAAGTACTTGCTGATAAAGATCAAGGATTGCAGCCTTAGGTATGGATGACAACTCAATATAAAGACCTATATCCTCACAACTGGACCAATGGGTAACATCACGATTCTATGGATAAAAAGTTGAAGTTGTCAAGGTTTTGCCTTGCTTGGGTCCACAATCAATTCTTCTGAAAGCAGTCATCAAGAGATCAAAAGATGAGTTACATTATGTTGTGCTCCAGACCTCTCTAAAATATTGGGAAGTAAGGAGTTATTTTGAGAACCAAAGAAGGTCCCACCCACAACATGGTATTTTTCAATGATCTCATATGCATGTGAACATTGGATGCTGACTAAGGAAGCCAAAAAAGAATGGATACATTTGAATTGTGGTGCTGGGGAAATATTAAAAGTACCAGGGACAGCTGCAAAGATGACCTGTTCTGTCGTGGAAGAAATATGGCCATACTGTTCCTTTGAGGCAAGGATGGAAAAATTTGTCTTACATCCTTCAGACATGCTTTCTGATATTGTGAAGAAGGACATGTGGAGAAGTGTACATGTGAAAGAGAAGAAGCTTCTGCAACAACGGGCTGAAGCTTAAGAACAAATTGTGAGGATGGGGCCAGACTGGGCAGTGTTTCCTTCTATTATGTATAGTGTTACTTTAGGTCAGAATTGCCTATATGACACCTAACAACAACAATTAGCTAAACTATGCATGTGGATAGGATACAACTGGATCATTGCCCAAGACAACCGATTTACAAGATAATGCTTCAGGTTCCCTGGAAACAGTCACCCTATCGATGATTCCCTTGAGATCTTTAACTAGTCTTAAATCTCAATGAGTAACCACAGGTGAAGTCCAGATGGTGACACAGGAAGAATTGTACTATATGATTATAGCATTGCTGGAGTTTTCTAATATTTACAGACAGAAACCTGAAGAATGCCCAGTCTCTACACCTGTCATTGTACTATCTTCCTCCAAGTCTGTACCTACAGTCTTATGGGGAGTTCTTTATGATCACTTGCCTGGGGAACAGAAAACTGGTGCTTGGTTTACTGATGGTTCTACAAGGTGTGCAGGTACCACTCGGAAATGTCCAGCAGCAGCACTACATCCTCTTTCAGGGACTTCCTTGAAGGATAGTGGTTAAGGAAAATACTTCCAATGTGTACAACTTCAATCAGTGCACCTGGTCGTTCACTTCTTTGAAGCAGAGATGACCATATGTGCAAATATATATTAATTCATGGGCTGTAGCTAATTGCTTGGTGAATGCTCAGGAACTTGGAATGAGAAGACTGAAAAATCAATAACAGGATAGACCTCTCTGAAGAGGAAAAAAAGGAGGGGTGGTATTTATGTCTCATGTAAATCCTCCCCCAAGGATTATCTCTGTTGTTGGGAAAAATGTTTAAGCATCAAATGGGGAGGATGACACATTCTGTGGAAATCAGTCATCTTCTTTCCCCAGTCACTCCTGTCCTTGCTCAATGAACACATGAAAAATGTTTCCATGGTGGCGAGGATGGAGGTTATGTGTGTGCTCAAAAACAGGGATTCCCATTTAACAAGGCAGGCTTGGCTACTGCCTCTGCTGAGTGCCCAATCTGCCTGTGGCAGAAATCAACACTAAGTTGGGACCAACAAGATATGGGACCATTCCTCGATGATATCAACTAAAAACTGAGTGGTAAGTTGATTACATAGTATCATTTCCTTCATGGGAAGGAGAGTATTTGGTTTTTATTGGAATAGACCCTTACTCTGAATGCAGATTACATGTCCCTGCAAGCAATGCTATGACTCATATACTTTTAGAATAACTTATCTACAGACATTGTATTCCAAATAGTATTGAGTCAGATCAAATGACTCACTTCACAGCAAATGAAATGCGGCACTGGGCTCACCCTCATGGACTCACTCTACTTGTCTTGCCATGTTCCCCATCATTCTGAAGAAGCTGGCTTCATAGAATGACAGAGTGGGCTTCTAAAGACACAATTATGGTGCCAGTTTAGTGACAACATTTGACAATTTGTGGCAATATTCTCCAGGATGCTGTGTTATGCTCTAAACCAGCATCCAATAAATGGTGCTGTTTCTCCAATAGCCAGGATTCATGGGTCAAGGAACCAAAGGGTGGAAATTGGAGTTGCATCACTCATTGTTATGCTTAGTGACCCAGTTACCACATTTTTGCCTCCTGTCCCTGTAGTTTTCTGCTCTTCCAGACTGGATTTCTTAGTCCAAACATGGTGAGTACCACCACCTGAAGACAGCACTGGTTCCATTCAGCTGAAACTTAAGAATGTCTCCTGTCTGTTTTGGACTCCCCATGCCTCTGGATCAACAGGTGAAAAAGAGAGTATTGCTGCGTTGAGTGGTGTGACTGATCTTGATTACCAAGTGGAAATTGGATTAGCACGGCATAATGGTGGTAATGAAGATATTGTCTGGAATTTAGAACATTCCTTAGGTCACCTCTTATTACTACTATGACCTGTGGGTAAAGTCAATGGTAAAGTACAGCGCACCAATTCTGATGTGACTACTACTAGACCAGATTCTTCAAGAATGAAGAGTTTGGTCACTCCTGGGGTTAAATAACCAAAATCTGTCAAGAAGCTCACTCTGACGTAAAGGAAATACGGAACGGGTACTGGAAGAAGTAGGCCACCAGCTAGGGCCACATAACCAACTGCAGAAATGAGGACTGCAATTGTTAAGAGTAATTCCTATTTGTGTGTATGCATAAAATATGTTTACTTAAAAAATATCAGATGAAAATGGAATTCGTTTGTTTTCAGTTGTATGCTTATTAAGTGAATCATGTTCAGAGCAAATTTGATTTTGTTCTTGTCCCTGTTCGGTGATTATGTATGGTTGGGGAGGTAAGTGTAGATGTTAAGTGGACAAGGGTTGGTCTGAGATGGTTAGTGATTATGCTAGATGCTCCTGAACAAGGGGAGTCATGGAGTCCATCCTATCAATTGGGTCACAGGAAGTGTCACAAGCCTTTTTGTGTAAGATAGAGTGAGCAGAGTCAAATTCTCACTGGCTCTTCACCTTCTGCCATAGATGGATCTTGCCTCTGCTTCCTCAATCTTTTGTTGAGTCCCCTGCTGATCTCAGGAACCATCAGCAGCAGTGGATGTATTCTATCAACTTTGGACCTCTGCATCCACCAGTCTATGTCCCCAACTGCCTCTGCTTTACCATCCTGCTTCCTGTTCATCAGCCTGTATGTGTCATGAGAAGCCTGGCTTGAACTGGACTGGACTTAACCTAGTTCTACCACTGTGTAAGCTAAGCTTTGTGTAAAACCTCTTTCTCTATGCAACACGTACCAGAGCCATGATTTTGCTTCTTTAGCAAATGTAAGCTAACACAATTGCCTACCCCAACCCAAAGCAAACCCACTGCCAACTAGTTGATTTCAACTCATAGTAAACCTATATAGGGTTTCAAGGACAGTAAATACTTATAGGACAGACAATCTCATCTTTCTCTTACAGAGGGGCTGGGGGATTTAAACCACAAACTTTGTGGTTAGCAATCAAATCCTTAACCCACATTGCCACCTATACATTACACCACAGTGCTCCTATACAGTACACAGGGATCTGGTCAGCATCAATGGTCACACAGTAGGTAAGACAGAAAAGAAGTTTCTCTTTGTGGGATTCACGGTGTTCAATAATTTGAAAATGTGTTTCTCCTGGACACATGGCTCTGCATTTTTGTTTGTGTTAATAGTGTGGAAAATAAAACAAATTCATAACCACAATTCTACATATTTTATGCCGTAATTTCTGTTTTTACTCTTTTATTCCAGACTATTTATTTAATAATATGTGAAAATGTTGTGTAAGAATTTCTATCTGATGAGGGCAATGAATGTACAAATGTGCTTTACACAATTGATGTCTGTATGGATTGTGACGAGTTGTATGCGCCCCTAATAAAATGACTTTTTAAAAAAAGAATGTACTATCTATTGAGTTAAAAACACTGTTTATCATTTTATTTTAGATAACAGATTATTCAAAGAGGAAAGATATATATCTAATTATGCTTATACACACATGAAAAAATTATAGTAAATAAATCATATGAAAACAGCAGCCATTTATGCACTTTGATATGTTTACAATTTTATTTGATTAAATTTTGAGCATGAAAATTTTCCCTATGGCAACTTACATAAGTTGATTTATTACAAATAATTAGTTGTTAGGAAGCTAACTATATGACTTCAATATTTGAAGCATG
This sequence comes from Echinops telfairi, assembly GCF_000313985.2. Classification (NCBI taxonomy): domain Eukaryota; kingdom Metazoa; phylum Chordata; class Mammalia; order Afrosoricida; family Tenrecidae; genus Echinops; species Echinops telfairi. The sequence continues at coordinate 16,179,238 of NW_022103903.1, read as the reverse complement.
CCTTGTACTAATATTTGAAGTTACATTTACTCTTGAGTGTACAACTCAATAGTGGCAGACACCTGCTAAAATATAAAATTATTTAATATAAGATCTTACTGCATATAGGCAATGAAAAATAATTACTGTAATTGACCAGTGTCTTAAGTGTTGGGATTGTTTATAAGAATTCTGTTTCTAGGAGACCTTAGACAGAAAAATGAAGTTCCTGTAAATCATAGCTTTGCTTTTCATCCTTCGTAACTCTATAATAGTGGTAGTGTAATTCCCATATTTTTCAAATCATGAAAAAAAACTTCTTAAAGCTTAGTTAAATTATTATGGTGAAATAAATATTTAAGTAAAGTTTTACCCCTTCTCAGCTGTTACTTATTGATATACATTTCTTTTTTTCAACAACTATTTTACTTTCTGAAATCATGAAAAAAGGAAATTTGAAGCAAGCGGAATATTGGTATGCTTTCTTTAATATGCTATGTAGATGTCTAAAAATATATGAAACAATGGTCATTTGAAGAAAGAAAATTAATACAAGCTACAGATCCAATACAGCTCATTAAAATGTCTGTTTCGCCTCCATATTCTGTGTGTTTTCATCTCAGCTGAGGGATATTAAATAACATTAAAACATTTAGCTGGATATCCAGTCCTTATGAAAATAATCAGAAATATCTTTAAACCCTATATAAATAAAATATTTGTTTAAAAAGTCACCCATTCTTGATGACTATTCATTATTGTAATGTGAGTGGAAAGAAAGACAGGTCATGACTAAGTTTTATGTTCCCTTGACTCTCAAAGTAATTTTCAAAGTTGTCAGGGTATTCCTTCAATTTCCTTTTAACCTCCTAGTTGCAGAACATGAAGTATGTCAGATTATAGGGGGGGGAATCTTTCCATTTTAAACTGAAACAAACTCTTGAAATTTAAGGATGGACTTATATCAAGCATACTGATAATTTAATATATTTGACATTTCATATACTGCACTATTTTATAAAACCAAATTAATGTTGAAAGCAAATTATATTGAATTTAAGTAATTTTAATTTGTTCCATTTAGAAAGCTTCTGCCTTAAATATATACATATGCGTATCACAATTAATTTTGGCACGCAGTTTGGTGCAGGTTTGGATTTGTTGAGTCTGAGTAGGTGCTCCTGTGCAACATGATATTGAAGGGAGAGCTTGAAATGTGGCCTGGAGGAACACATCTCCATCTTGGTCGGCCTCTCATTTACTCCCGCCCTCTCCTACTTCAATAGACAATTTAATTGGAGTAATCAAATGTCTTTGTAAAGTAAAAAAATATTCTTTGTTAAGCATCATCATCACAAAAGTGTGTAGGAACTCGATTACTGTTTAAGGGTTTAATTCATATTCTTCAAAAGGCTTTTACTACATGTGGAAATTTTGCAAGAAATAACAGAAGCAGACACCCATTGGTTTTTTCTTCTTTCTTCCCTTCCTACTTTTTTTCTTCTCCCCTCCCTCCAGTATTCTTTGTCTTCCTTCCTTACTATTTTCCATTCCTAAAGTAGATAAAATATTCAGAACCTAAAATATGAAGCATGGAAGTGTAAATTGTAGACAGGATAGAGTGAGTCCCCATTTAAGCAACCTACTTGCAGAAAGGACAGGACATTGAGTCACCCAGAATTATTCTCAAACCTTAAAATCAGTCAGAGCTTGCCCTTGTGTATTTTAAACTTTTTTAGGACTCAAAAGCTGAGCTCACTGCCATTGAGTCAGTTCCAACTCATCTCTCCAGACCCTATAGGACAGGAGAGAACGGCTCCTGTAGGCTTCTGGGACTGTAACTCTTTTTGTTTATAACAGATTTATTGGCAGATAATGCACAAGCCATACAGTTAAGTTGGTGAAACCTCTGAATTACAGTTGTACAATCTTCACCACAATCAACTTTAGAATAAGTTGTTTCTTTTGTACTAATGGTATTAGCTCTCCAAATCCCCCAACAGCACCTGCCATACCCTCATGGAACCATGAACCAGTTTATGTTTCTAAATGTTGACCTGTCCTGGATTTCACATACATAAGGACATTAAAAATCAATATATTAACAATATTTACAAAGAAAACCAAATAAAATAGATAAAAATGTCAAGGGGAAAGAAAGCATAAAATATGGAAAAACTAGTACAAATAATTTAAAATGGGCCAAAAGGGAGATCACATGCAAAGGTGTTAAATTTTAACCTAGTTGCAGCTGAAATAACCCACTTCCCAATACATTCTGTATGATCAAATGTCAATAAACATGTCTGGTCTATGATCAGAGGGAATTCACTGGAGACATAATCCAAGTATATTTCCCTTTATTTAATTAACTGAACTTTAAAAGGGATCAAAATAGACATAAAATGATAAGCTATTATTTTGTAACCTAACTACATCTGCCATATTCAACGTTACTTTGTTCTGTCTGACAAGTAGGCTATTCACATCCCTCAACCATAATTAGAGGGGATTGTCTAGAGGCTAAATCCAGGTGGGCCCCCTGCAAGTGGATTGTGGGCATCCACTGTCGTTCCTAGCCTTCTGCAAACCAGATGGCCACGATTGAAGCTCTAGTAGCATTCACGCCTTCATCCGGATTATATTGTTTACACGAGCCTTTGTGCTTTTCACCATGTGGATTTAGTTGATGCTTCACTAAGATGGCTGTTTGTTTTAAGACAAGCCTTTAAGACCCCAGATGCCATTCTTTCTGATAGCTGGGCACTGTCTAGTTTCTTTGCCACACTTTGCTTTAGCACCCATATTTCCAATAATCTCTTCATGAATGTGGGCATCAAGCAGGTCTTTGTCATAAGTAATAATTAATCTTAGATTGGGGCTATAATTAATTGAGAGTCTCCAATCCATTCTTATATCTATGTTTTATATACCATATATACTCGAATATAAGCCGACCCGAATATCAGCCGAGGCACTTAATTTTACCACAAAAACTTCATAAAAGTTCTGAAAAACTCAGCTTATACACAAGCATATACAGCAAGTCTCTGGTTCATGTTAGAGCTATCATTATAGTTTATTGTTAGAGGACATTATCAACCATAACCCTAAAGATTCACGTAGTTTGTGAATTGTTTCTTGAGGCAGAACTTAGTAATTGTTTTCCAAGGTATTAATAAGACAGGATAGACAGCCATTTTGAGTTTCTGAGACTTAACTCTTCATGACAGTAGAAAAAACGTCATCTTTCTCCCACAGAGTGACTGGTGGTTTTGAACTGCTGACCTTGGAGTTAGGAGTAACCAGTATGCCACCAGGGCTATTCTGAGGATTAATGATGCCCTTATGAAAACATTTTGTACATAAACACTTTTTTAAATTTTAAAATCCTCAGATTTTATATTATACCAAAATCTTATCCAAACTTGTTTTGCACGATTTGTTGTCGTGGCTGTCAGGTGCCTTACAGACGGTTATGACTCATAGTGGCCTGATGTAAAACAGCAGGGACACTGTCAGGTCCAGTGCCTTACTCCCCACTGTTCTTATGTTTCATCTCATTGAACCACTGTTTTTCAGCCTCTCCAGTTTACTCACTATGAAGTCCTTCTGAAGGGACTGATTTCTTCTGAGGCCACGGCCAAAATACCTGAGGTGAAGTCTCCCAATCCTTGCATCTAAGGAGCATCCTAGTTGTATTTCTTCCAAGACAGATTTGTTTGTTCTTTTTGCATCCCATCGCATCTTCAGTATTCTTTGCTAGCACTGTAATTCAAATACATCGATTCTGCTCCAGACCTCCTTATCCATTGCCCAACTTTCAAACGCATGTGAGGCAATGGAAAATACTCTATCTTGGGTCAGGTGCACCTTAGTCTGCCAAGTAAAATCTTGACCTTTCAACACTTTAAAGAAGACGTGTACAGCGGATTTACCCAAGGCAATCTCTCTTTTGATGTCTTGACTACTCCAAGCAAAACAAATCCTTGACAAATACAATCTTTTCTCTATTTATTTTGATGCTAACTATTGGTCTGGTTGTGAGGATTTTGTGTTTTCTTTACATTAAGTTGTAATCCTCACTGACAGCTACAATCCTTGAACTTCATAAGCAATTGCTTTAAGTGCTCTTCATTTTCAGTAAGCATGGCTATGCCACTGCACATCACAGGGTGCAGCCAGGGCTTCTTTCAGTCCTGCTCCCAGACTGATGCTGATTCCAAGCCTAACGACACAGCAGTGTCTTGTATGAAGAGCAGAACTGACAAAGACACATACACATAGAACAAACAAAATAATATCAAAACATACAGAACAAACAAAATAATATCAATATTATCTTATAAGGGAGGCAGGTGAATCTAAAATCCAAAAGATGACCAGAATTGCTGGCAGGATGTAGAAACTAAGAGACAATGACATTTCCTCAAGAACTGATACTGGAAGACAATAAATTCCAGTTATTTAAAGCTATGAAATTGTGCTAGTTATTATAGCGGTAATGCTAGGAAATTAAGACTACATATCCCTAAAAAATTAATGAAGTTTCATGACTTGGTTAGTAATTATTTTGCTACTTAGTTAGGCCATCATGCAAATTAAATATGTTAAATAATCTGCACAATACTTAAGAGTATTTGAAGTAAATTTAGAGCAAAATTGATTTGCAAAATCTCTTTATGAGCAATATCCATAAACATATATTCTAAAGGCGATTTAATAGATCTGACAGTACCCAATGGTGTTTGGAAGTAGGTCAAATTGGTGACAAAGCAAGTAGCAAAATGGGCATGTATAATACAATTACAAATTCATTGAGGTTTTGGTTTTCCTATTGTATAAATCTTATATGCAATAATTTGAAAGAAATACTAAATTTAATTAGAAAGACTTTTGTGACAGATGCTTATTCATGAGCTAAAATAGTCTGATTTTAATTCTACTATCTAAATGAACTGAACAAGGTTTGAAAGTCTCAGACAAAATAGTTTCTGTATTCCAAAATTAATTATTCTTAATAAATACAGTATTTAGAAAAGGATAGGAAATAGAAGCAAATGATTGCTGCCAAACATAAATAGGAACAAAAATAAAGATACCAATGCTAAATATTCATATCGATGGATATGTTAGTCAATATAAATATAAAAATCAGGGGCCAAATGGGGGAAACACCAACCAAGTATCTTACCCAAATATGAGTTGAATGTGAAGAAAATGCAAACAAGTCCACAAGAGCCATGGGACAGTCTGGAGTATATTACACTTGAATTGAGAGACTATCTAACTATGTAGCAGTGTCAGTGAACACTAATGACCAATTACCACATGAATTGTGAGATGCAATTAAGGATGCTTTCCATTAAGGAAGCAAAAGGTATTTGAAAAATAATAACAATGAAAACAAAGTCAAAAGGGATAACAGAAGAGACTCTGAATCATGCTCCTGACCATGAAATCATTCAGATAAAATGAAGAAATGATGAAATAAACAGCTGAACAAAAGATTTCCAAGGACAGCTCAAAAATATAATGAATAATCAAATATGCAAAGACCTAGAGTTGGAAAACCAAAAGGGAAAAACACCACCTGAATTTTTGAAGCCGAGAAAACGATAAAAAAAAGAAATTAAACCTCAAGTGGAAATATTAAAAAATGTTATAAGAAAATCATTGAATGATGCAGGAAGCATCAAGAGAAGATTGAAAGAATACACTTACTGTGTGAAAAAAAAGTGTTCAATGTTTGTGCTTGTCAATAGAGTATGAACAGCACACTATTCAAAGAAGAAATCTAAGCTGCTGCATTGAAAGCATTGTGGAAAACAAGGTCCCAGGAATGGGTGGAGTACCAATTGAAATATTTCAACACACTGATGTAACACTGTAAGTTCTCAGTTCTTCTAGAAATTTAGAAGACAGCTACCTAACCAACAAACAAGAAGTGATACAAATGTTTTGCCATGACAGAGAAAAGTAATCTAATGGTGTTCAGAAATGATTGAAAATGTCATCAATATACACACAAGAGAAATTTTGCTAAAATTAGCTCAAATGCAGTTATAGCAGTACACCATCAAAGACCTGTCATAAATTCAAGCCTGATATTTAAGAGGATCTGGAATGAGGGATATCATGTGGATCTAGATCAAAATCAGAGAATATATTAGGAAGATGTTAAGCAAACAAACATACAAAGACACTGTCATTGAGTTGTTGCTAACAGAGACTCTGTGTAGGGTTCTCAAGGCTTTAAATCTTTTTTTTTTAAATCAATTTATTGGGGCTCATAAAATTCATCACAATACATAGATCAATTGTGTAAAGCACATCTATACATTTGTTGCC
>NW_022103903.1:16137389-16171991 GCF_000313985.2 Echinops telfairi | reverse complement strand
TTTTGGCGCTGTGCTGTCAAAGCCAATCCCAATTTTATTCACACATTGTTATGTCTGCACACCCACCTAGATAAGAGAGATTGGACAAAGGCTTTAAATCTTTATACAAGCGGACAGCCTAACTGTTCTCTTTTGAGCAATTGGTGGGTATGAACTGGTGACCTTGTGGTCGGCAGTCCAATGATTACTTGACAGTGCCATCAGGAAATTGGGAAGTGCAAAGTCAGCTGAAAATAGGAAAATCTTCCAGTAGCTGAAGCTACACAGTGGCTGAAACCCTAAGCTCAACCAGAGCAAGAACGATGAGGATTGCACCAGATGGAGAAATGCTCCACTGTGCTGCACATATAATCGATACTTGTAGGAACCAACTGGAAGCCACCTAGACACGGCAACAATGGTGTACAAAATTCAAATGTGTGAACTCACACTCTTCAAAAAAGTTCATATAAAATTTTATCTCTTGTTTCCATAATTATTTTAAAGTTTTCTTATAAAACAGCAGTCTACTATGTGTATATTTTAAACAAATGAATTGTTATTATTTCTCAAACCTTTTTTCTAATACGTTCATATGAAGTATGACTTTTTGTACTATGAGCTGAGTTTGTTTCAGTTCCCACACATTGTGACATTATGTGTCACAGAGAGGAATGTTGTTTGGTCTTCTGCCCACCCAACAATTTTTGCTGTGTTTAAGCCCATTGTTGAAGGTGATGTATAGTTTCTTCTTGTGTTACTTAATGTCAAAATACATATTGACAATGTTTTATATTATTTTATAATTAGTCATTTTAAAACAAAATTTCCAGCATATCAATAGACATTTAACATATGATAAATTAAGGTCATATTCCCTATTGGGAGAGAGTTGTAATCAATCCCCAAAACTGTACAACTGCTTGTAAAAATGTATATACTATATTATTATATTTCAACTATTTAAAATATTGTATCATCAAATATTAAAACTTGATCATGACATTTTTCAAAATTAATGAGAGTTTTTGCCACATCTATGCAATGGAGAGATCTGAAAAGTGCAATTTTAAACCATCAGCTATATGGTTTGTCTACATGTATCAGCTTTGTATCAGCTGCATGATCAAATGCACTTTTTCCCTTATAATCTACATTCTGGGGAAAATGATGACCAGTCTATTTATTCCATAATTTTAAACTTAAATCAGTTAATGTTACTTCAATATGAAAACAGAAAATTTCTCTTTAAAGGTCACGAGTATATATACATATAGTATATGGATATACCACAAAATCTCAACCAGTAAGTTTTATTAAGTCTTTTGCCATACTCTATTAGGACATATGGTAATTGTCAATGTCATTGTGAATCTTTCACTTTTTGTTAGTTTCAGAAAAAATATTCCTCTCCATCTTATATCCATCTGTTACATATTTTCATTCTTATAAAAGTCTGGAGAACAATATTTACATAATTTTTTGTTATGTAGTAAAGCTGTTTTATGAGATTCCTCCATATATTTGGTTAACAAGGTAACTTCAAGATGTATGTACTCTAAATATGTATAAAACTGATATCATAGACTTCATTTGAACATATTATTAAAAAATAATGAAGCCTTGCTTTATTATTATGTATAAATTGCTCTGTTAATGTACATAAACATATATAAATACGTTATATAACCATGTAGCTGTCAATAACTGGCTATTAACTAACAAGTACACTGAAGTAAGGAACCCTGGTGACACAGTGGTTAAAACACTCAATTTCTGAGAAGCAGACGGTTGAACCCATCACTGTGCAGCAGGAGGAAGATATGGCAGTCTGCTTCTGTAATGTTTACGGACTATGCACATTTCATGTGTGCTCTGGAGGCTTTTTGGCATTATCCTGCAGTTCAAAATGAGTAGGATCAATTGATCAGCGCACGCCTAGTGGGTTTCTAGCTATCACGCATCTCTGGTTTTAAAATATCAAGCACAAACTATATCATACAAATAATTTGCCTTCCTTATAAAAATAATAAATGAATAAATTACATTGTGATAAATCTAAAGTATATATATTTTTAAGGATCAGTACTGCAAGCCCAACTCCAAAACCCACTGCAAACAAACCAATTCTAACTCACACAGTCCCTATCGCAGTGGTTCTCAACCTGTGGGGCACGACCCCTTTGGGGATCGAAAGACCCTTTCACAGGGGTCACCTGATTCATAACAGTAGCAAAATGATGGTTATGAAGTATCAATGAAAGCAATTTTATGGTTGGGGGTCACCACAACATGAGGAACTGTAATAAAGGGTGACGGCATTAGGAAGGTTGAGAACCACTGTCTATAGAACAGGATAGAACAGCCCCAAGGTGTTCCCAAGGCTGGACATCTTCAAGAGAACAGTGCACATCTTTCTTCCCGAGTACTTGGTGCCTTGGATCTTGGGTTTGCAGCTCAGTATTTTAGCCACTGCACTACCAGCATTCCTCAATTGTGAATAGGTTTTTAAAATAGACAATATATAACAACAGGATTCAGAAGCTACCCAATCTATAGCACAAATATATGTTTTCTAATATATATTACAGATTTTATATATATTAGAATTTTCCTTGTTGATACATATTGAAGTAAATATATGTTCTCTTTCACTAAACGTGTTTTTCCTTACTGTGTACAATAATAATTGAAGCTGTTTTTGCTGCTTGCCATCTACTATTTATGCATTCATGATTCTGTGTGAATCTTGCTACCTGTCGCTTTTTCTTTCAAACAAAATATTCTAATTATACTAAAAAATGGTAACATTACAGCAAGGAAAACTAATGTTTTTTAAAAAACCTTTTATTTTTATGGCACAGTATTTTGACTTCAGACATGGAAGTGAAACTTCCAATAGCCTTTGATACACAATTGAACACACTAAATAATCTCAAATATCAAATCGATTAGATTCTGACCAATAAAGCATGAAAAATAGCATGTTTTTAAAGGCAGTGTTAATTTTGGATGCAGTTGATTGATGTTTAGTATTTTATTAAATCCTTAAGTTTATCACTTTGCCTGTTTGGTCCAGTGCTTTCTCTAAGACTTGGATTTGCTGGTCATAATTTATTATCTTTAAAATGAATATCATGTAACTTCATACTATGAAAACCTTTCAAGTACGTATTTCTATTTAACCCTTTCTCTGTTTGTATATATTTATGCTTTTATTTATGTTGTTGTTAGAATCACCTAGATTTTAATTTATTATGAAAATAGTGCAGAGTAGAACTGCCATGTGAGGTTTTTAAATCTATAATGTGTGTGGAAGCATACTGCCACCTCTTTCTTCCGGGAAGAGGCTGGTCAGTTCCACTCAACACTGTGGTTGGCCACCAAGGGCTTAACCACTGTGCTACAGACTTCTTCGAAATTACTCTTTTATGAGGAGGCAGGTGTGCATACATATTGTAAACGACTTTAAACAATTACTCTGAAAAAAGTTAATTTCAGAGTTTTGGGTCAATATTCTTTTACATTATTTTATATAGGGGGCAAAATGGAGAAAATACAAGCTGTAGTCAATAACAATTTTCAACAGGGAAAAAAATAATAATGTATTTGTTAAATTCTCTGGAAAATTATTGCCTGCCCTGGCATAGAAAACAAATGCATCAGAATTTTAATTATGTCATTTTTGTTTAATGTAATAATTCAAATGTCATAATAATACCATTAATTCCATGGGAAGTACACTGGTCAAAATTAATGCTGTGCTCTAAATTTGCTTAGTTAAGTCTGGAGCTGATTTTATCATTAACAGTTAATTTTTTAAAGAATAAATTATTAGCTATGGCCATATTTATGTAATTTATAATAAGTGAATTGCCCACAAATGGAAGTTGTATACTTAACTCCCATGTGCTACCATTTGTTCAGCTTGTGAGCTAATTGAAAACTAAAACAGACAAACCAAACCTCTCTGTTCATGGAGGCTAACCATGTTTTTTGTAACCATGCATATGATTTATACCTCTTGTTGTCAGTATTTCTTGCAGTCATATTAGGTATTATTATTTATCTAATTTATTTTCATCATCGCAGATGAGAATAAAATCTATTCAATTCAGTTTGTTTATATATATATGTAACCTTATATACACATATATATGTATATATATGTATATTCCACATTTAAAAGCCAGTACATGTGTCAATATCTTGTAATATTTTTGCTGTTCATTTTCATTGATTATTAATAAATAAAACATCATATAATGTATACCTTTTCAGTGATTATGGATATAAAACATATTTCTATACCAATTTTGCCTTTATTCATTGTATTAATAATGTATTACAAATGAATGAGAGGTTGATTAAATCTTTGCTCCGAAAGAGAGTTCCTGAGTCTTATTAAACATGCGTTTAAGCTCTCATCATGGTGAATAGTAGTCATGTGCTAATATTTCAGTTTGTTTTCAATGAACTAAAAAATAGAGATTTCCCCATCTCATTTAAGTGTTCTCTTCAACTTGTCCATAAACTGAGTATATATTGATTACTTTCATTGTCAGCATCCTTTCTTTTCTTAAGCAAAATATTTCACTGACAATAACAATGGCTGTCTGGTGCCATTAGGTTCTAAGTCTCAGAAATCCTTGTACAGCACACCCAAACAAGGCCGGATCTTGCACCAGCCTCAGTTAGGCTTATGTATGCATCCGCTATTGCAGTTTCTTTGTCAGTACATCTTGTCAAGGCCCTTCCTCGCTTTGCACTGCTCCTCACTCTCCAGGAACTTGTCTAAAGTACTTGAGAAGAAGTCTCCCCATCAGTGGCAGCTATCTTACATATCAACTTGTACCTGCGTAAACATGTAAGGGCAGAGTCTAACCTATCAATCAGGGGCAGATTTATGATGCCTCCTCGGGTGTATGGCCTTGATATGAGAGACACTGGGAACTTCTGTTCTCTCTCGCCTTCATCTTTTTTTTTTTTTTTTAACATTTTATTAGTGGCTCATACAACTGTTATCGCAATCCATACACACATCAATTGTGTAAAGTGCATTTGTACATCATTCTCAAAACATTTTCTCTCCACTTAAACCCCCAAAATTAGGTCCTCATTTTTCCCCTCCCTCCCCAGTCCCCCCTCCCTCATGAGCCCTTGATAGTTTATAAATTGGTATTTTGTCATATCTTGCCCTGTCTGACGTCTCCCTTCACCCACTTTTCGGTTGTCTGTGCCCCAGGGAGGAGGTCACACACAGTTCCCTGTAATCGGTTCCCTCTTTCCTCCCCATTCTCCCTTTACCCTCCCTGTTTCGCCACTCACACCACTGGTCCTGCAGGGCTCATCCGCCCTGGATTCCCTGTATTTTCAGTTCCCATCTGTACCAGTGTACATCCTCTGGTCTAGCCAGACTTGCAAGGTCGAATTCGAGTCATGGTAGTGGGAGCGGGGAGGAAACATTTAGGAACTAGAGGAAAGTTGTATTTCTCATCGTTGTTACATCGCACCCTTACTGGCTCGTCTCCTACCCAAGACCCCTCTGCAAGGGGATCTCCAGTGACCTACTAATGGGCTTTGGATCTCCACTCCCCCCATCATTCACTATGGTAAGATTTTTTGTTCTGATGATGCCTTATACCTTATCCCTTCGACACCTCGTGGTTGCATAGGCTGGTGTGCTTCTTCCATGTGGACTTTGTTGCTTCTGAGCTAGATGGCCACTTGTTTACCTTCAAGCTTTTAAGACCCCAGATGCTATATCTTTTGATAGCAGGGCACCATCAGCTTTCTTCACCACATTTGTTTATTCACCCACTTTGTCTTCAGCGGTTGTGTCAGGAAGGTGAGCATCACAGAATGCCAATTTAATAGAAGAAAGTATTCTTGTGTTGAGGGAGTACTTGAGTGGAGGCCCACTGTCCTTCTGCTACCTTAATACTAAACCTATAAATGTAGGCTCATAGATCTATTTCCCCATCCTCATATAAATATATTTGCATATGTACATGTCTTTATCTAGACCTCTATAAATGCCCATTGCCTCCCAGCTCTTTCCGCTTTTTCCCTTGATTCTCCTCCTGTCCCACTATCATGCTCAGTCTCCACCAGGATTTCAGCACTTCCTCTTTGTTACGTTCCTCTTGATCCTGTTGTCTCCAAAGGCAGCCCAAGAGCTATAGGTGCCCTGCCAAGGCTGCCAACCTAGACAGCTATAGGTGCCTTCTCTTGTTTCTACTGAGCTTGGATACACATGACTCTGAATCCACTGGCCTCTGATTTCTGTACTTCCTGCTTCAATTTTCTGCATCATACACCCACAACTACCATTGTCTGAAGTTGAACTGAAATGGGACTCATTCTTGATATGCAGTTTTTTCTTATACTTATATGAGTACTCTCAGTTTTATTTCTGTGAACAACTCAGCTTAAAACATCATCTTTGCATCTAAGGAGATTTCTGACTGTACTTCTTCCAAGACAGATTTGTTTGTTCTTATGGAAGCCCACTATAATTTCAATATTCTTCATCAGCACAGAAGAATGAAATGCATGGATTGTTTTCCAGTCTTCCTTATTCAATGTCCAACTTTCATATGTATACGAGGTGATCAAAAATAGGATGGCTTGCATAAGGCACACTTTAGTCCTCAAAGTGACACCTTGCAATATCACAGTTTAAAGAGGTCTTTTACAGCAGATTTATCCAGTGAATGCTTCTTTAATCTTTTGATTGCTGCTTCCATTAGCATTGATTGTGGACCCAAACAGGATGAAATCCCTGACAACTTCAATCCTTTCTCCACTTCTCATAATGTTACCTATTGGTCTCCTTGTGAGAATTTGACTTTTTTACATTGAGTTTAATCCATTTTGAAAGCTGCAATCTTTGATCCTCATCAGGAAGTGCTTCAAGTACTCCTCACTTTGAGCAAGCACGATTGAGCCAATGACAAATTCTTCTTCATATCATCCAGCTTCTCTGACTATTTGCTCAGCATATAAACTGAGTAATGGTGAGAGGATACAACTCTGACACACACCTTTCCTGATTTTAAACCATGAGGTATTCCTTTGTTCTCTTTGTACAACTGCCTCTTGATCCATGTACAGGTTTTGCTTGAACACAATGCAGTGTTCTGGAAGTTCTGTTCTTCTAAGGGCTATCCATAATTTGTTACAATCCAAACTTTGGAATGCCTTTGCACACTCAATACAACCTAAATAAACATCTTGCGGGTATTTGCTGCTTTCATCCAAGATCTATTTGATTTCCGCAATGATGTTGCTTGTTTCACATTCTCTTCTGGGTCTGACCTGAAGCTCTGGAAGCTCATTGTTAATGTACTACTACAACCATTGTTGGATAATTTTCAGCAACATTTTACTTACATGTAATAGCAACAATATTGATGTATAATTTGGATATTCTTTGGGGTCACTATTCTTTGAAATGTAATAAATATGAATATCTTCGAGTTATCTACCCAAGTATCTGTCTTTAAAATTTCTTGGCACAGACCAGTGAGTGTTTCCAGTATTACATCAGCTCATCGAAACATTTCAAGTGGTATTCCATCAATTCCTGGAGTTTTGCTTCTGGCTAGTACTTTGTTCCTTCAACACTATTTATTTTTGCTCATATAATATTTCTAGAAATGTTGGGATGTCTACTAGTTCCTTATGGTCAGTGACTCTGTATATTCCTTGTCATCATCTTTTGATGCTTCCCGCATCATTCTGTATTTTGCCCAAAGAATCTTTCAGTACGACAGTAGGAGGCTAGATTTTTTCTTGTGTTCTTTCAGTTTAAGCTATGCTGAGTACATTTTTGGTTTTCTGACTCTGTGTCTTTGCACATTTTATTATGACTTTGTCCTACCATCTACCCTTTGAAATTTTCATCATAGCTCTTTTATTTCATCATTTCTTTCATTTTTCTCAGGGATTCTCTGATTAACAGCAGTTTCAGAGACTCTTGATATCCACTTTATTTTTTTCTTACTTTCCTAGCCTTTTGCTTTCTTCATGCACGATGTCTTTGATGCTATCCCACAGATCATCAGATCTATTGCCGTCCATGAGTGTTCAATGCAGCAAATCTATTCTTGAAATGTTTAGAAATTCAAGTGGGATATGCTCATGATTATATTTTGTCCCTCAGGAACTTATTTTAATATTACTCAGCTTTAACCTGAACTTATGCCTGAGAAAATTAGTACTTTTCCCATAGTCCAGCCCTGTCCTCATTCAGTTGCTGCTATTCAGCTTTTCCATCATCTCTTCCCACAGATGTATTAAACTTGATGTGTTTATTTCATCTGGATAAATTCATGTTTATAGTTTTCTTTTATGTTGTTGAAAAACTGTATTTGCTATGAAGAAGTAATTGGTATTGCAAAATTCAGTCATGTGATTTCTAAAGTTGTTTCTAGAACCAAACTGTATTTTCCAAGTACTGTTCCTTTTTCTTTGCTTAACTTTTTCATTTCAATCGCCAATAATTTTCAATGCATATTGATGGCGTGTTTGAAACATTTCACCAAAGTCTTCAGTATGAAATTGATTAGTACATCACTAGCTTTCGTGCTTGGTGCATAAACTTGAATAATAGTTTTATTGACTGGATTTCTTTGTGGGTAGATGCTACCCTAACCCAGGCAGCATTGTACTTCAAGATAGACCTTGAAACGTCCTTTTTGAGATGAATGCAATGCCTTTCCTCTTGAATTTTTATACCCGAATAGTAAATCATATGATTTTCTGATGTAAAATGTCCAATTCCAGTCCATTCCAGCTCAATAACACCTAAGGCATCAGTCTGTCTGTGTTCCATTTTAGTTTTGCCAACTGGTAGTGTATTGAAATTCAAACTTTGTACATTCCAGTTTACAGTTAATTAATACTTGCAGCTTTCTTCTCATTTTCAATCATGCCAATCAGCAAATGAAGGTCATGAAGGCTTAATTGCCGAAGGTTTACCACACCCATGCCATTGTGACCGACTCTCCGTCATGGAGTCCACTGCTTCCTCAGTCATATTCTGAATGCCTTCTCCCCCCAGGAGCTCATCTAGCACCATCTCTGACAATGCTCTCTTTCGCTGGCCATTCATTAGGCTTTCCATAGGTGACAATGTCACTTCAGCAAAACTCTAAGACCTTGAAAGGGCATTTAAATCATTTTCAGATACAGATTGGTATTTTTAGTCATGTACACATCTCCTCTTTCCTGACTACATCATATTTACCTTGACAAATGTGAACGTCGCAATGTCTGTGTGAAGTTTGTGGTTTTCATTACCTGGATTTATAATAGTGTGCAACTGAGACTTGAATTACACTATGTGACATGATAGCTGGCTAAAACAAGGCAGAAGAAAATCTTTGTCGAATTCAGAAAGACCAAGAAAAGCTTGTAGGAGCCAGTGCAAACACATAACGGTTGACAGAAGCCTAAGACTGGAACAATACAAAAGAAACAAAGGCTGTTAAGTATCTAGATGGCTGCACTGGTATTACATGCCATTTTGGACAGAGGCATCACATTAACTGCATATGAACAAACAATGATTTAAAATGTGTGAAATGTCAGTATTAAGTAAATATGTTTCAGTGAATTCATAGACAAATTTATTCTCTTATAGGTTTAAAAATGTATTGATTAATTATTGTTTGTCAAATTGTAAACAAAAAGAAAATGTAAGTGGCATTTCATATTTATTTAATTAACATGAGTTAAAATCCCTTATTTGGGGTCAGGCATACAATAGTCCTCAATGTAACTTCTTGCTTTTCAATATTTTAAAGAGGTCTTCTTGATATACATTTACTTCTTGATATAAAGCTCTTTTTTATACATATATGCATGGCTCTGGATTTGTTTCTCTAGTCAACCTGGCCTAACTCTCTTCATTTATTATAATGTTAATTATTGGTCCAGTTTTGAGGACTTTTGTTTTCTTTATGTTGAGTTATATTCCACAGTCACGGTTGAAATCCTTGATCTTCATCAACAAGTGTTTCAAGTGAGCTGCCCTTTGAAATTTCCTGTTCTTTTATTTGCCTTACCTACTCTCAGATTAAGTTTCAGTCTCTTCTGACATCCACGAAGATCTTTACTTTATTTCCTGTCTTTTTAATGATGATCGGCTTTCTTCAAAGATGATAATCTTGATGTAATCCTGTCTTCTGTCATTAGTTTTTAATGTACCAACTGTTCTTGAGATGTTCTCAAAATTCAGGTGGGATATGCTCAAGGTCATATTTTGGCTCTTGTGAAATTATGTTAATTGTCATCAGCTTCAACCTGAATTCACTTATGGGCAATTGATGGTCTGTTCCACTGTCAGCCCTGACCTAGCTTTAACTACTGGTCTTGAGCTTCTCCATCATCGCTTCCGATAGGTAGTCAATTTGATTTCTGTGCATTCCATCTGGAGAAGTCAATGTTTGTGTTGCTGAAGAAGATATTTGCTGTTACGAAGACATTATCTTTCACTAATTCTACCGTGACATCTCCAGCTTCATTTCTATCTCCCAGATCACATTTTCCAACAACACTTTATTTCCAACTTTTTCAATCCAATCATCAATATTTTTCAATGCACCTTCATTGCATATTTTGTCTGTCTCAAACTGAAGACATTGGTAGAATTCTTCAATTTCTGAAGCAGGTGGGTTAGTGGTAGTGAACAAATTTGAATAATAGTAATATTGCTTGGATTCCCTTGTATGTGGATAAGCGTCATCTTATCACAGACAGCATTGTACTGTAAGATAGAGCTGGAAATGTACTTCCCGGTGATGAATGCAATGTCATTCCTCTACACCATTCTCTGCCTAGTGAACCTCATGATTTTCTCTTTCAAAATGGCCAATTCCAGTCCATTTTGCTTCACTGACACCTGTAATATTGATCTCTATGCATTCCATTTCATTTTTAAAAATTATTTTATTAGGGCTCGTACAACTCTATCACAATCCAAACATCCATCCATTGTGGCAAGCACATCTATACATTTGTTGCCATCATCACTTTCTTTTTTAAAAAAAATATTTTATTGGGGGCTCATACAATTTTCATCACAATCTATGCATACATCCACGTATCAAGCACATATGTACATTCACTGCCCTCATCATTCTCTAAACATGTGCCCTCCACCTCAGCCCTTAATATCAGTTGCTCCCACCCCCCCTCCCTCATGAATCCTTCATAAGTCACAACATTATTATAGTTTTGTCATAAGTTACACTGTTCGACTTCTCCCCCTGCCTGCTTCTCTGCAGTCCCTCCCCCAGGGAGGAGGCAAGGCTTGAAGATAAACAAGTGGCCATCTAGCTCAGAAGCATCAAAGCCCACATGGAAGTAGCACACCAGCCTGTCTGACCACAAGGTGCAGAAGGGACATCAAAGAACTGAAAATCAGATCAGTGGGTTCCCACCTTCCTGATATGATCACTGAAGACAAACATGTGCATAAGCAAAGGTGGTGAAGCAAGCTGATGGTGCCAGGCTATCAAAAGATATAGTGTCTGGGATCTTAAAGGCTTCAAGATAAACAAGCGGCCAACTAGCTCAGAAGCAACAAAGCCCACATGGAAGAAGCACACCGGCCTGTGTGACCAGAGAACAAAAAATATCATTGTTAAGGAGGGTGAGTGCAGAGTGGAGACTCAAAGCCCATCGGTAGGCAACTGGACACCCCCTCGCTGAAGGGTTGTGGGGATGAGACAAGCCAATCAGTGTGCAGGGTAGCAACAATGAAACATATAATTTTCCTCTAGTTCTTAAATGCTTCTCCCCCCCACTATCATGATCCCAATTGTACCTTATAAATCTGGCTAGACCAGAGGATGTACATTGGTACATTCCAGATAGCAACTGGAAACACAGGGAATCCAGGACAGATGACTCCTTCAGGACCAGTGGTGAGAAGGGCGATGCCTGGAGGGTGAAGGGAATGTGGGGTGGAAAGGGGAACCGATTCCATTTCATTTTTAATGACTTCTAATTTTCCTAGATTCATACTTTGTACATTTTCAGTTCTGATTATTAACTGATTTTTGCAGCTGTTTCTCCTCAGTTCAAGTCTCATCGTATAAGCAAAAGAAGATCCTGAAAATTTTATTCTGATTTACTTTACTCCATCCAAGCTCTTATAGTCAGTCTTACTCAAAAACGATGTCTTCCTATTTTGAGTACCTTCCAACATGAAGAGCTCATCTTCTGACATGACTTCTGAGCATTTTCTGCTTGTGTTCATGCATTTCCAGCAGCTGACAGAGTTTCAATGCTATTCATAGGGTTTTAAATGGCTAATTCTTCTTAAGGGACAGCTTAATCCTTCCTTGCACTCTGCTAATAGTTTGGAGGCTCTGCTGTAACCTGTTCACTTTGGATGACCCTGCTGGTATTTGAAATACCAGGGACATAGTTTTCAACACACAAGCCATCATAGTACAACAAATTGACAGACCAATGGTGGAAGTGTAGGATGAAACACAAAAACAAGAAAAACAACTCAGCTGCTAAATTTGATTTAGAAATAAAAATTTAAATTTAATAAAAATATATGTTTCTCTCTTAATATTAAATGATTAATATGTTAAAAATAACTCAGGAGCAAGGTGTACACTGCACATCCAGATCATGGAAGCAAAAATCGCTTTCCATTATAAATAAATGGTCATACTTTGAGGGAGGGAAAACAAATTTCCCTGAGAACCTGGAAAACACAGAAAATTAAAATTGATTAGAAATAACAGGCAGAATATTAATGTGTTTATATGAAAAGTACACAAGGGTGAGGTTAGGAATTTGTACTGGAAACAACTTTATCAACATGAATGCCATTTTTGTTCCTTTAATACGACGCATCTTAACATTTTCATTAGCTTTTATGATAAGACTAATATAATATCAAATTATCCTCCAAAACCTTTAAATATAGTCTGAGAAGATAATGATATCAAAAGTACTGGATTTAGTTCAGGGTCTGTCACCAGCAATTAAAATAAAAGAGTGTGTGGCATTAGTATATAACACTATTTCTGTCTGCTTATATATATAAAAAATGTTCCTATCTAGCAAGGTTTATATGAAGAACACCTGAAAATTGAATAAAAAGTTCATTGAAAGTTATAGGATAGTTCCATTTTTTTCTGATTTTTCTATTTATTATTTTCAGTTAGTTTGGTTTTTAGCACATTCACTGACATACAATTCACATATGACACATTTTATTGTTCAATAAAATAAGAGTATAGAACCGATACCACTGTCAATTCCAGGACCTTTAGTCTTCCTTCTGCTGTTTGTTATTAGCTCTTTATTTCTCACTAATTCCCTCTGCCATGTTCCTTTGAAATTATTAATCCAGTTCTTGCCCCTATAGGTTAATATCCTATATCTAATATATGAAGACACATAAAAAATGGAAACAAAACACAACCAGGGACTGAGCTAAAATGACAGCATGAAACAGAGAAAAACCTCAATTGAAAACAAAGCAGAAAAAATAAAACTGAACAGTTCCATTTCTTTTAAGCATACTCATTTACTCTTGTAATTGAATTCACCAATATTGTCACCCATGTATTTGTATGAATTCTAGGCGAATTGTCTTTCCTGCTTTTGTTTTTAAGATATTGTTAAAAGTAGCTCAGTTTTAATTTCCAAAAATGAAACAAAGCTATCTATTTTTCTACCTATATGATTTTTTAAAAATATTACAAGGAAGACCCTTCATTGCTTTGTTTCTTCATGCTTTTCTCATTACATTTGTGGTAGTCACCTAATATGGTGTCAATTTAAGGATTAAGAGTTAGGCGTGGAGTCTAGGCTGTCAATCTGAAGATAGACAATGAGACTTCTGTGTGGGTATGGCCTTCTCCTGAGAGTTCTGAGACTTCCTGCTTGGAGGTAGAAGACACCTCTCTTTCGCTGCTACTCCCTGGGAGACATTGTAGCTGACAAGTCCTCTGGAACTGGAGAAGCCACAAAGAGACCCCTGCCAGTGCTGAGATGCTTACAGTGCCACTGGATCCAGAGCCTTTCTACCCACTGGCCTGTGATCGTCCTGCATTCGACATCATTGCATGTGTTTCTTGAGTCTGAAGAGGACTTTATGGATTGCTTTCAGACATATGGGCTAATGTTGGACTTATGGACTTGATCTGGACTGGACTGTGATATTTTCTCAATGTTCAATTACTCTTGTATATAAACCTCTCCCTTATATACATATGTGTATTTATGAATTTGTTTCTCTAGTCTACCCAGACTAACACAGCATTAGACACCACCTGTAATAAACAGTACTCAATTCACTGCCATGGAGTTGATTCCAATTCATAGTGGCTGTGATAGGTAAGTTTATTGTGCCAACATTGACAATAGGAGTATGTGGGATTAATAAAGTTGCGGTTTTATTGGAGTGCAAAGAGGTAAATGGTTTGGCAAGACCCACCCCTCTCTCTCTTGCTCTTTGGTGATTGGACCAGTATGTGGCTGCGTTAGCTAGTTCTCTACTTCAACTTGCGAGCTACAATACTTGTGGGACAGCCAACCCGTGGATTGTGGATCGTGTCACTAGAGCTTGAGGTTCATTTGAGACCTGCTTCGCCATGCTGTTGGTTTGTAAATAGCTTGAGCTTGAGGTTGGTGGATCCTGTCGTCTTGCATTGCTTGAGTTCATTGTCCCAACTGGGCCTGCTTCTCTAAGCTCCTGAGCTGCTGACTGTGGGTGACCCACCCTGCTGTTTCCTGCCTGTGGGAGGACTCTGCCTGAATTGCCTGAGGGAAGAGTCAGCTGTCTGCTTCCTTGACCTTGAACCCAGCAGCCCTAGTGAGTTGAAGGGCTTCCAGTATATTAACTGTTCCACAGAAGGGAGTTGAACTGAGCCCTATATACTGCTGTGTGGGCTAATTAGCTGTTATATTCCTTTATGCTGTATAAATCTATCTATCCATCTATCTAACCATAAATGGCTAAATGTCCTGGTTTTGTCTCTCTAGAGAACCCTGCCTAACACAGTAGTCCAATTGGACAAAGAAGAACTGTGCCTGTGAGTTTCTCAGCCTGTAATTCTTTATGGTAATAGACAGTCTCATCTTTCTCCCTGAGAGAGCTGGTGGTTTCAATTATACAACTGTGTAACACACAATGCCACTAGTAAATGTAAATAGCAGCTGCTTCTGCAAATACCAGCTGCTTCATAACTGCTATATATGATTGAAATAAAATAAACCTATGTGAACTTGTTTATATTTCAAAATAGGTGCATGTGCAGTAAATTCACCATTTAAAAATAAAATAACCCTATTAATTAAAATGTACTCACAATTTGTATGTATCAGAAGATATTTTAATTATTTAATGCTGATAGTAAATGCTTAGAGCAAAAATTCAAGCCCAAGCAATTTTGTTCAAACGAATGATGTTAAGAACTACATAATGTTTTCCACTAATAATAATTGATTGGCTGAAAATAAGGTTTATGGGTCAAAGTGGTATATTAAAATATCACTTAATAGATGAGATTTGATTCAAGTTTCAAAGAGTACAAAAATACAAATTTCATTATTAGTTATTATTGAAATTTTTGAGAATATATTTTATAAAGGCATAACAGAGAGCAGGCACATATATTTGGAAACAAGATGGGGATTTATGAAGAGAGCAAGAGAGATTTTAGCCAGGTGGGTAATAAATAAAGTTTTGTTATAGATATAGGCTTTACATATAACCTTTCTCTTTTGAGAAAAAGTAAATTGACTTGAAGTCCATGCAACCTGATTTCCACCTGTATCAGAAACATTTTTCAGTCCCTATCAAATTCAATTCCCACATTAATCAAATAAGGCTGAGAATACTTGTTGATTATTTTGAGAGTTAACTGAGAAAATAAATATAAAATAATAGGAAAGCAGTAAACACAAAATTAATATTAAAAATGATAATCGATTAAAAATTCACAGGTTGGTATACTAAGATGATATGTGGTAAGATTGTTCAGGCTAAAAAGAGTAAATTTAAAGGAGTTTAGAGGGAAAAAAATAAGTTTTTTTCTCCTTATGTAATTGAAAGCTTTGTTCCATGAGTTCATCCAGGGACCCAAATTGCTTTCGAAATGTGATTCTATCACGCCATTGTTTCATTTTTATAATCCAGTTAGCCATTGAGAGGAAAGAAAATGAGAGTGCATGTAAGTAAGAAACATTCCTGCCCAGTTAAAGGTCCTGTACTAAAATAATCTCAGATTATTCTACTCAACTTCAATTGGGAAGTAGGTACATGATCACACTTGATTACTCTAGAAATTCTCTCCTTCACAATTGGCTGAGTGAACAGTTATAATTCTGTTAATTTATGAGTCAACGACTCAAATATTCTATGAGTAGTTTCACCAAACACAAATGTAGTTGTTGAATATATATGCAGTATTAAATGAGTATAGTATATACACACACACACACACATACAGTATTAGATGAATACTTTACAATGAATAAATTGCTTTATCAATTGAGGTTATCTGAGAGAGAAGGATTCTGCTTGGAGACTTTATAATATTATCCTGCTGGAGTTTCCAACCAGCACCCTAGATTACTGCCTTATGATTAAGATTGCCTGTCTTTCTCACGGTTTCCTAATTTGCAAAGTTTGGACTTGTCAGCCCCTATAGCACGTTCGTTCCAATTCTACAAAATTTTTCCTTTCCTGGTCATCTGCCAGTTCCTGGTACGATGTTTGCTGGCATATTTCTATGATGCTAAAAGCTATGCCAGTGGAATTATAAATGTTAGCAGGGTCAACCATGGCGAACAATTTCATCAGAATTTATAGATAATGACAAACTAGGAAGAAAGGTCTTGTGATCTATTAACCAAAAGTAAAGAGTAGAAACAATATTGAGCACAATAAACATTGTCTGCTTCACTTGCTTTGTACATGAGATCAGGAGGGATTGGTGAAGTAGAGGGCCCACAGGAACTCTGAGGATTGGCATAACAGGCACTAGAATGTAATTGATATGTTATCAATTAGGAAAATGACAGAGAGTCAGGGGAAATTGTCTTTGTTTTATATAAATGCACCGTGAATTGAAATCAATTCAATGGGAGCTAACAATAGCAAAACATATACATGTGCAAGGGAACATCAGAAAGTTCTGGGGAAAATTCCATTATCTGTTACTTAATTATTTCCATAAACAGAAATTTCTTGAAAACCTGAATTAAGAGATAGTGCGATTTTACCATAAGCGTTTATAAACACTCACATTACTGATTCTACTTCTCAAGAGAACCATAGATATTATGAAAAATAGTTAAATAACTATAGTTAAAATCTGGAAGTATTTGAAAGATATGACTAATAAATGAAAACATTATTTATATAAGCTAAACAATTCTTTATAGACCAAGTTTGATTCACATTTGGTCTTTTCTGCTCCATTAAATGTGTACCTAATAATAAAAGTTTATTAATTTTTTGACACCACTTAAAATATTGTCTTGATAAAATAATACGAATATATTTGTGCTCATTTTAATAACATAGCATGTATATAGTCATATACAACTAGGCTTTAGATTCTCCAACAATAACAAATATAAAAATGAGAGTAAACAACATGCTGAGTAGTAAAAGGTTGAAGGTACAATATGAAAAAACAAAATCAATACGTCAAGTGTTGAAAATTGATATTTCTAGTAGGTACTACATCTCAATAAAATGTGCAGTGTGTAGTGAGAAATCCAATTAACACACATTGAGAAACATTCCATTTATTTCTGTTTCTTTGTGTTTTTCAAGGTGAAGATGTCAAAAGGAAGTTATTTTCAAGTTTGTATTTCTCTATGAAGTATTTGCAAAGCACAGTATGACTCTTCACACACACACACTCACACACAGTTTCTCATTCACCTTAGTCTTCCTAGAGTGTTTAAGCAAGAGTGGTGCCTACCTTCAAGCAAGACTGATTTCTGTTTTATAAATCACTCTGCTAGACTGTGAAAGGAGAATTACTTGTGGACAGAACATATTCAACTTCAAATTATTCTGTCTACCCTTTACTTCAAATTCAAAGTTTCAAATCATTACATTCTCACTCTATTATATTATTTATGCTTGTACACAACAAATTATAATAGTTACATGCATGCGATAATAACTACAAGTTAGCAAGCATAAACATACAGTCCTGAACTAAAACTGCCATCAAATCAATTCCAACTAATCACAGCCTTGTAGGGCAGAGGAGAATTGCCACGGTGGGGGTCAGAGATTACAGCTTTTTATGGGAGTAAACAGGTTCATCTTTCTTGAATGGAGTGATTGGTGGTTTCAAACTGCTGACCTTGCAGTTATCAGTCCAATACATATGGCTCCAGGACCCATATTATACCGTTATGCACACTAACACAATAGACCAAAAACAAACCCAATCTCATTGAGTTGATGGCAACTCATGTCAATCCTATTAGGAGAGAGTGTGGTTAAGTGCCTTGAAGTAGATTCTGACTCAAAATGATTCTGTGTACAACAGAATAAAGCACTGTCTGGCTTTATGCCATACTCACAATTGTTCTCTTGTTTGAGCCCATTACTGCAGCCATTTTGCCAATGCACTTGTTGAGGGTGGTCATTTATTTATTTGTTTGTTTGTTTGCCACCTTTCTACTTTACAAGCATGATGTCATTTACCAGAGACTGGTCTTTCCTGATAACATGCCCCCAGTATTGTGAGATGGTCTTGCCCTCCTGGCTTCTAAAGAAAATTCTGGCTGAATTTTTTCCAAGGCAGCTCTGTTTGTTCATTGGAAGTCCATGATTCTTCCAATACTCTGGCAGCACCATGATTCAAATGCATCAATTCTTCTTTATATTTCTTTATTTAAGGTCTATCTTTCACATGCACTTGAGATTATTGCAAAATACCCTGGCTTGGGTCAGGCATACTATAGTCCTCAAAGTTACCTCCTAATATGTCAACACTTTAAAGAGATCTTGTTCAGCAGTTTTGCTCAATTTAGTATGTCCCTTGGCTTCTTGTTTGCTGTTTCCATGAGCGTTGGTTGTGAACCCAAGTAAGACAAAATCCCTAAGAACTTCAGTCCTTTTTACATTTTCTTATAATGTTATTCAGTGGTCCTGTTTTGAGGATTACTGTTTTCTTTACACTGAGTTGTAACCCACATTGAAGCTACAGCTCTTGATTGTCATCAGCAAGTGCTTTAAGTCCTCATTTTCAGCAAGCAAGGTTGTGTCATCTGCATATCACAGGTCCTTATGAAGCCATACTCCAATCCTGGTTCAACGTTATTTTCATATAGTTAAGCTTCTCATGTTATTTGTTCAGCCTACAAATTTTGTAAGCTTGGTGAAAGGATACAACACTGATTCAGACCTTTTCTGATTTTAAAGGATGCAGTGTTTCCTAGTTCTCTTCAAACAACTGAATTTTGATCCATGCACAGTTTCCACAAGAGCACCAGGAAGTATTCTAGAATTCCTGTTCTTCTCAATGCTATCCATAGTTTGTTATTAACAATAGAGTTGAATTCCTTTGCATAATTAATAAAACAGAATTTTTTTCTGGTATTTCTTGATTTCAGCAAATAACTCATCTGAAAAAAAATGTGATGGCCGATTTAAGAGAATAACATGTGGCCATGAAATATTGTTTCATGCTTAGGAAAAATGATGCATAAACTGTTGTGATATTGAGCACAGCTTAAAAGACAGTGCTATAGGAAACACTCAAGTGTACATACAAGTGGTTTTCTCATTTCAGAAAAGGTGAATTGTTGACTGATGACAAACATTGTTCTGGACATCCTGTCAACTTCCCAAATGGACAAAAATATTGACAAAATTCTTGCACTTGTGTTCGAAGACCAACAAAGGACCACTGAAGAGATAGAGAATTTATCTGGACTATCATGGAGCTCAGTTCAGGGAATTTAATGATAGATTTGGGAATGAGAAGAATTTCTGTGAAATTTGTGCCTTAGCTTCTGATTGACCAGGATAAAAGAACATGGAGCGTTAATAATTATCTTTGGATTGTTGTTTGCTTATTTTACTATAGCAATACCAAAGTGTGTGAAATAACAGCATCTCTTTGTGGTATCTCATTCATCTGATTTGCAATTGCACCTGGGATACTTGTGTATCCCTGCTGTTAGGTGCCCTCTAGTCAGGTTCTAGGAGCCCTGGTAGTGCAGCAATTACACTACCATGTGCTGCAGTTTGAAACCAGCAGCAACTCCACCCGAGAAAGACTGGGCTTTCTACTCCCATAAACACAGTCTCAGAAACTCACAGGAGGTCGCGGTGGGTCAGCACCGACTTGATGACAGTGCGTGAGAATCTAGTTCAGACTCAGGGACCCCATATGCAACAGACAAAACACTGCCCAATCTTTTACCCTCCCCACGATTGCTGCTATGTTTGAGTAAATTATTATAGCCACTGTGTCATTCATCTCCTGGATGGATGTGATACCTTAATTAAAGCTATTTTACCTCTCTGGATTCTAATATCCATTGTAATGGCAGAAACTCACAGCAAAAATTCATGATTACATTGCTTGTTAAGGAACTTAACAAATTGGAATGCAAGTGAGAAATCCTCAGGGTTGAGTTGTTTTTCAAGACATGTTAAAGATTTCTTTCAGGTTTGCTAATAACTGCCCAAGGAGACATACCACTCCACTTTAAGCCTCAACCCCAAAGCATTAAGCTGAATTTCCATGGGTCAGCAAATACAGCCCTCTGAATTAATTGTTAAGAGGTACCCCACTTCATTAAACTTCAACCCAGAGGCACTCAGCTTCACATCAGTGGTTCTGCAAGCCTACTTTCCCCAATTAAGTGCCCAGCAACCTTTTATTCTTCAAGCCAGTCTTCTGTACAAAAGAACTCAGATTTAATTGCAACTTGGGTTGGAATATTCATCACTAAGTTCCATGCTCTGGCTCCTGGTTCTGCTGCAATTCCTCTGGTGTTTTAACTATCCTCGGTATCCAAGAGCTTCACTGTGGAAGGATCCAGGGTTCCAAATATTCTACTCTTACCAGATGAGAGTCTCCTCCTTTTTCTGTCCACTTTTCACTTGAATATGTTTCCTCATGTTTCTGTGTTCTGTGAATCACTGCACTTTTCCACTGACATTTTTGAGAGTTTGAGGAACTGCCTCACATGGTGGAGGATGGTGTAATCCAGATGCTGGTTTTAAAGAGCACCCTTCACTTCTGGCTCTTTCTGCTAAAGTGATCTCTCTTGTTGCTTCTAAGGGGAGCTCATTTTCTACCGGGAAGGATGGCCTTCTTGAGTATCTGATTCACAATTACTTAGAGGTGAATCTTATCAGTATCTTTCCCCACTGTCCTACCAGATCCAAGTAGGAAAAAGTCTTTAGATGGGAGTTAGAGACTTTGGATAAATGAGCTACACTAAATAATTCACTACCTCTGCAATGGTCTTACAGTTCTTTAGTGATATTCTGTTTTATCATATGGTTTTCTCTAGTGACTAAAAAAATGTGTGATTTTTATCCATCTACTGCCTATTTACACATGTTCTTAAGAGATACATCTATTTAAATTGTATCTCATTTCTCAAAAATTGAGGTTTCTGTATTATTATAATTGACTTCTGTGATTTTAAAACATATTTTCTGCATACTAATTTTTTTTTCAAAATCATTTTATTAGGGTATCATGCAACTTCTATCGCAATCCATATATACATCAATTGTGTAAAGCATATTTGTATATTCATTACCCTCATCATTCTCAAAACAGTTCCTCTCAACTTAAGTCTCTGGCATCAGCTCCTCATTTTTTCCCCTCCCTCCCCACTCTCCCCTCCATCATGAACCCTTGATAATTTATAAATTATTATTTTTCATATCTTGCACTGTCCGACGTCTTTCTTCACACACTTTTCTGTGGTCTGTCCCCCAAGGAGGAGGTTATATGTAGATCCTTGTAATCGGTTCCCCCTTTCCAACCTACCCTCCCTCCACCGTATACCAATTTTTTATTCAATACGTGGTCATGAATATTTTCTCCCAATTTCTTTACTCTCATTCATTTTTTTCACTTTCTTGTTTGTATGATTAATTCAAGAGGGATTTTTTTGTGGGGTGGGGGTGGAAGGGTTGATGGTCACTTTTATTTTTGGTGAAGATCTATTTATCTATTTTTAATGTTGTTGTTGTTGTTTCTTACCCATTTTGTGTCCAATTTAAGGATCTCTAATCTAACACAAGAGCACACACATTTGAATCTACTTACATTCTATGAATTTTAGAATTATTTTTCTATTACAAGAATACTGTAATAAAAGGGCATTGACTGATTTTGAGAAAATGTTTGCTTATGGTGTAAGATAAGAATAAAAATTAATTATTTTACCAATGTATACACATTTTATTTTAAATATTCATTGAAGAAACGATAATTTCTTCATTGTATGATCTTAGCACATTTGATTAAATTTATTGACTGTAGTATTTGGCTTTTGAATTCTATTTCAATGACGTTTATGCCTATCCTTATAAAGTCCTACACACTTCTTATATATATCATTGTAGATAATTTAGAAGTAAGAAAAGGAAATTTTACATTTTGTTACTATTAATATTGACAAATCTACATTCTTCACCCATCATTCCTCTGTCAGTTTATTGTACTGTATTGGCTTACTTTTTATGCTAATAGTAGAAGATAGGCCAGCAGTATTGCAAATACCAGAAATATCATACACTGTGAACAGGTTAAAGTATGTTTCCAGGCAAGGAACAAACTGAGAAGGAGTAATAGGTTATCTGCATATGAGAACTTTGCAAGCAAATATCGTATTGTTTAGCAGAAAAACAATGACAGATCTTGTACCAGAAAAAGAGCACCTTATGTTGGAAGGCACTCAAAATATGAGTGAGGAAGGTCTGCCTTTTCAAAATAAAGTTAACCTTACTGATGTGGATGGGGCAAACATTTCAGAATTTTCCTTTCTAATGGCACAACCATGCATTAATAATTGGCACACGGAATGCATAAAGCATTAATATACAAATACAGAAATTATAAAAAATGAAATGGAATCCATAAATATCAAAACATTAGTAATCTGAAGTGGACTACTCATTATTTTGAATTGAGTAATCATGTGGTTTAATATGCAAGAAATGAACGATTCAAAATGTATTCCATCTTATTCATAGTCAAAAAGAACTTTTCAAGGTCTGTCTTGAAATACAATGCTATATTTGATAGGCTAGTGTAGGCTAATATAGGATAAAATACTTTCGATAGTTCTTTAACCTTTCAATATTTTGCCTTTGTTATGTTATTGTTAAGTGCCATCAAATTTGTTCCCACTTATAACAACCAACATTGTGCATAAGAACAAAACTGGGTCCAATCCTGACCCATATTCACAATTGTTATTCTGGAACCCATTTTTGTAATCACTGTCTCAGTTAACCTTCCTGAAGGTATTCTCAACTATCAAGACTTGAAAGTATCAAGATTTGAGTCAGGTGTCCTTATCCCTCAAAGTAACATGTTTATCCTTAACACTTTAGAGATGTCTTGTGCAGTACTTTGGCCCAAATACAATTAATAATTTATTTCCTTGATTATTCCTTCCATAAGCATTGAGCATGGATAAAATTAAAACAGTCCTGAAAACTTCAATCTTTCCTCTGTTTGCCATGCTATTGTCTATTGGTTCTGTTGGGAGAATTGTTTCGTTTTGTTTACATAGCGTTTAAATCCATAAAAGCTGCAGTTTTTGATCTTCATCAGAAAGTGCTTCAAGGGGAGAGAGGGAAATAGCGTCCAGGTAGATTTACCTGCCTGGAACTCGGCTGCCAAACAAGAAAATTAAGAGGTAAGAAAAAGAGCACTGGGAGGCTGAGTCCTAAAATAAAAATCACGGTACTAAGGTCTGACCCTGATCCCTATTTTTTTTGATTTTCATTCACAAAACGAACCAAGAACACACTCAAACGCTCTAGATTCTTGGTGCTGAACTTGCAGGCTCCGGACCTGAGACCCTGCCAGCATCCTAGTCCCTCAGCCAGCAGTGATTACCCCAGGCTGCTGTCTAAAAGCGGTCATAATCCCAGATTTGAAGAGAACCTCTGAAAGCTAGTCATGAGACCCCCACACCAGAGCTCCCCACCCGGTTAGCTACCTTGCACTCATATTCTAGGGGTAGGGGTCCTCATGGGTAGCCATGGATTTTCAGCAATTGAAATGATGTCAGAAACTTTACCTGAGTCAGATTGCAGTGTGGCACAGCATAATTGGCAAGCCATAGCCCGGGAAGAGTGAATTCAGTTCCAGTGGCTGAGAAGAAAACAACCTCTCTGATAAAGTAGATTTCCTCCCTGAGGGTCAGGACACCCCACAATCCCAATATAAAAAAGAGAAAAAATATTTTCTCAGTAAAATCTTCAAATCTCAGGCTCATTGTTTAACTCCAAGAAAAACCTGCAGAACAGGTTCTTTAGCATACATTAACATAATAAGGGAACCATAGCTGAGGAATGCCAGAAGTTCACTGCAGAGCCTCGTGGCTTTCAACATAACAAAGGGCCTCAGGAGCAAACATCAGTCTCAAAAAAACTTCACTGAGCACAAATGGAGAGTCCATAGGGGCCAATTTAAATTAATTCAATTACCATTGGCCAGGGGGATAAAAAAGAAACTTCTCTGAGCTACTGGGGCATCAGCTGTCTTGACATAAACTAAGATAACTCCGCAATCTCTATGGGGGAACTACTGTCCGCCCTCAGTGGTCCCACACACAGCTGTCCTTCGCATGACTTGGGGAATCCCTTGCCTGTCCTGGGGCCCTACACATGGCTGGCGGAACTTCACCCCCTATTGCAGTGCTGCATACAGCACAAGGCAGCTATACCAGTCATCTCCAATGCTCCACACCCTTGCGGGAACATCTGCCTGGCGTATGCTGTGATCTTGCCTATGAAGATAATTCCGTCCAGCATCTGTGAGACCCTACACCAAGCAGACATACCACCCCGCCACCTTGAGGCAGGGTTGCTCCAACCCCACGGTCAAGCGATCAGAGATCAGCATCTCCTTTCTTACTATTCTTTTTATTTTCTCTTTGTTCTTTCTCCCTTCTCTCTTTTCCCACCACAGTCAGTCTCAGCAGGCCCAGTTTTGATTTGGGGAGTTTGGGGTGTTTTTCTTCCCTTTTTCTTTCTTGTTCCTTCTTTGTCTTCCTTTTTCTACTTCTCTCCCTCGCTTTCCTTTTACACACCACTGCTGGCTTCTGGGCCACTACCCTCTGCTGAGGGCAACGCCACCAAAACAGCAGGGGGAACTCCAGCCTGCCCTCTGTGGGAGTGCTGTGCACCACACAAGGCGGCTACAACAACCCTCTTTAGCACTCCATGCTGCTGAGGAAACCTCCACCTGGCCTCCACGGTGATCTTGCTAACTAGGGCAATTCCACCCAGCACCCATGGGACCCTACACTAGAAGGGCGCTCCAACCATCTTTACTTTTATATGTTTTTTCTTCTCTCTGTCTTCTCTTTATCACCAGTTCAGTCTCAGCAAGCACAGTTGGGAGGATTTTTTAAATATTTCTTGCCTTTGTCTTTCTTTCCTTTCTTGTTCTTTCTTTTCTCTTCTTTTCCTGTCCTCTCCCTCTATTTCCTTCCACAGCGCACTACTGACTTCCAGGTCCCTACCTTGTGCCTGGACCAACTCCACCCATCCAGTAGGGAGAGCTCCAGCCTGCCTCCTTTGGCAGTGCTGCACACAATATGAGGTAGTGCTGCACATGGCATGGCATGGGGTTCAGCTATCTCTTTATTTATATATTCCATTTTCTGCTTCTTGCTTTGTCTTCTTTTTTCCTCTTCTTATATCTCTTCTCTCTTAACTGCCTCAGTCTCAGCAGGCTCGGTTTTGCTTCTTGTCATTTTAGTTTTATTGTTTCTTTGTTTTTTTATGTTTGATCTTTGCTTTGTGTGTGCGCCTTAGTTTGTTTTTATTTTTGTTCTGGTCTTTGTTTTATCCGTTCCTTATTTTTCTTCTATTCCCCCTATGTTTCCTTTCACAAGCCACTACCAACCACCAGGCCACTCCCCTCAACCTAGGGCAACTCTGACAGTCCAGTTAGGGGACCTCCTGCCTGCACTTGTTAGTTTTACATGCAGTTGGGGAAATCACATCCACCCTCCACTACACTCCATATGGCTGGGATAGCTCCTCTTCAAATGGCTGGGGGAGCTACTGTCTACACTTCAAGGCACTACAAATGACTAGTGGAATTCCTGCCCTCCAGTTGTGGTGCTCCACACTGCTGCCATTGTGATCTCTCTAGAATAATTCTGCCTACCAGATACGGGGCTCTACACCAAGAAGGCTACACTCACCCACCTTCCATGGCACTTCAATTGCAGAGGGAAACACCACACGCCATCCGAGGTGCTCCAAGCCCCATGGGACACACCACCATGGCTTTCTTGCGATATCAGCCAGTGAATCGCCATCCTCATGGGCCCACAACCACCTGACCATTGACCTGCAAGAGGACTATCCAACTCACATTCCAAATAACAGAATACTGGTTGTCTAGGTCAGAGTGAAATCACAGCAAGATACAACAGTACCCTGATTCCCCAGTGTAGGTACCTGAAAGTAGTTTTAAGAAGCACTCATATGAGTCCCCCAAAGAGAGAGACCAGTACTCTTTGGCTCTCTTGAAGACGGTGCCTAGCTCCTCAAAAACAACATACAAACAGCAACCAGCCCCCAAAACCTCAATAAAACAGAACAGGAGAAACAGGAGACAATGTCGGAAGAAGTCATGAACCTAACCACAGCATGAGGAACTGTATTAAAGGGTGGTGGCAATAGGAAGGTTGAGAACAATGGTCTAAATCTTTATGGGAGTACAAAGCTTCACCTTTCTCACTTTGCGCAATTGGTGGTTTCTAACTGCTGACCTTGTGGTTCGCAGCTTCACATACTCACTATACTACCAGTGAGCTGAGGAAATTAACCATTCCACAGATTTCCAAGTTATTGTAATGACAATTAACTGGTTAAAAAAATGTTCACAATAGAATCACATAATCCTATTACCTTTTCCCTCAAGTTCTTTTATTCGGATCCATCAGTTAAGAAGGAAATACACACACTCTGCATGTTCCTATCCAGTCACTTGACTGGAGTTACAAAGTCTATAGCTAAAGGGGCCATGCTCAGTTACCTATTGTACTGCAGATGTATGTCTTCCTAAATGGTAGGAAATGTTTACCTAAAATGGAACAAATATTCTGTTTTCAAGTTGTTCATTATACAAGCAGTATGGTATGATTATATGACTTTTAATATTTTATTGTATAGGTTTTTTAAACAAGCAACTAGCCAATTCAAAGTAGCCGAATAGTAAGTTAAAATATTGTCTTAATATTGGATTTTTTAAAATAAATATGGTAAAGTTTAAAGTCCCTGAGTACAGTGGATCCTCCATCTATGTGTCAATATAGGAAACTATCCGCTTTTTCCTGTTGTGTTAGTCCAGATGTACTAGAGAAACAAATCCAGGGAGACTCACCTGTACATAGGAAAGAAATTTATATCAAATAGTAATTGTATATTAAGAAAACATCCCAACCCAGTTCAGATAAAGTCCGTAAGTCCAATATTAGCTCATATGTCCGATATCAATCTAAAAATTCCTCTTCATACTCATATAGCCATGCAATAATGCTGAATGTCAGAAGGTTACAGGCCAGTAGTTGGCAAGTCTTATGGCTCCAGTGGCGGTGGAAGCATCTCAGCACTGATGTGGGGTTCCACATGGCTTTTCCAGCTCTAGAGCTCTGGCTCTCATAGGTGTAGCTCCATGTAGCTTGCCAACAAGAATGTCTTCCAGGGAGAGGAAGCAAAGAGAGTGTGTCCCACCTACAGGGAGGAAGATTGGATTTCCCTGAATCCTCAGGAGAAGGCCATGTCCACACAGGCTAGATTGACAGGCTAAACTCCACCCCTTCACAAGTAGACAAGAGATTATGTAACTGCCACACCTGGTTACCTATATTTTTTCAAATATGTTTAATTATATTGACATATTTTGTGCCATTAAAATGCTTCTTCATATGAGGAATGATTATTTTTTCATTCATCATTGTATTCTTTAATAAGATATAGAAAAAGTCAGGCATGTTTTGTTTATTAATGAAAATAAAATAACTGTGCTTTTTGAATTTTTATTAAAGAGGTGAGATTAGAAGCATTTGACTTATTTTGTTATACTCAGTGTAATACAATGATTACATGTTTCTGGCACCACACCTCACTGTATATCCATGTCGAGATAATACAACTGTCTCTGTTTACATTATTTTACCTAATCCTACAATGTCTGTTTCTAATATTGGAGATAAGCTATGTTTTATTATGACTGAAATATCAAATAAAGGGCATTAAAATGCTAATAAAGCAGTCTTGCATCTACTGTTTCCACATTTTGCCTATATATCATATATTGAATGCTAAATAATGAAAATAAATAATGTTTTGCCTGGGGCATGTATTTTAAATATTTTTTCCATATATATGACTTAACCACATATAATAAAATTGAACTTACAAAACTGGCTTGATAGTACATAGTAGAATTGCCCTTTTGGGTTTCTTGGGTGCAAGTCTGTCAAAGTAAAAGCTTCAGTTTTCTTCCTGGGATCTGCTGCTGGGTTCCCACTGATTACCTTGAAATTAGCAAACCAATATGCAACCCAAAATGTGATAAGTGATCCTTGTGCATAAAAATTGAAACAACCAAAAGCTCAGAGACTCAATGTCATTGAGTCAATTCGAATTCATGGCAACCCTATATGACAGGTAGAAACTTCCCCTGTGGGTTTCTAAGACTGTAACTCTGAAATATGATATCCCATTTTGATTTCATTATGACTATTTGGTATGTAAATATGTGCTTGTTTTCTATTTTATATCTAGGTGTTCTAATAACCATTACAATGACTACACAGAGCTCACAGACAAAATTCATGATTAAATGGCTTATTAAGGAAGTTAAAAAGTTGTAACATCAGTGAGAAATATTCAGGATAGTTATTTATCAGAACAGGTTACAAAGTTTTCAGATCTGCTAATTAATGCACAAGAGGGCATAGAACTCTGCTGTAAGTCTCTATCTGAAGGCACTCAACTCAATTTCTGTGGGTCAGTAACCCCAACTTCCCCAATTAAGTGCCCAGAGGCAGCCTATTCTACAAGCCAGCCTCCGGCACACATTCACTCAGCTGTACTTGTTCCATGGTTTGGAAAATCCAGCGCTCTGTTCCACGGTTTGGTCTCTGGTTCTGCTGCTGCTTCTCTGAGTTCAAGGCTATTTTCTGGATCCAGGAGATTACTTCACAGGGATCTTAAGTTCAGGGAACACATTCCTGGTCCTTTCTGGTAATAAGAATCTTCCTCCAGCTTCTTAGAGGACTCATGTTATACAGAATAGTATGGCATTCCAAAAACTCCAGTTCCCAATTACTTACAGGTGAATTTTTATCACTATCTTCTCGCTCATTCTTACCAGACCTGTGGGGTCCAGCTTTAAAACTGATCATGTCCTGAGCAAAAGCTTGTGTGACTGGAAGAAAAGAATGATAGGCAGTGGAACATACAGGGGCTCATCCCAATATCAAGAGTGGGAGATCTAGTTTATTAAACAGTACGAGGGGCTACTGTTAGGTTTCTAGATTGGATGATACCTCCGTTTTTTGCTTCAGATGCTACCAGAATTAATATAAAGCAAATTTTGTAATCTAAGTGAGGTTTTATGAAGGACAGGGCAAGTTTCAGATTTTACAGTCTCAAAAGGGTATACACTATTTCTGGAAAGTGTGCCAAGCCATGCTGAAGCTGCACTGGAGCTGTGCTGGGGTTCACAAATGGGCACAAACAACCACATGGAGAAGAGCACCTATATTTAGGAACTGGGAGAAGGGTGGAGGCTACCCCAGGAAGCCAGAAGCCTAAGAAACCTAGAGGCTAAGAACATGTGGGCTTAGAGACTTTGAGCCTTGAGTCGACCCAGAGCTGGCACAGGTGTGCCCACACAAGGGAGGGAGACTGTGTTAGTTCAAGAAAACTAGAGAAACAAATCCGGAGAGACACTCATGTGTGTGTAAGAAAGAGCTTTATATAAAAGAGCAATTGCATATTGAGAAAACATCCCAGTGCAGTCCAGATTAAGTCTGTAAGTCCAGTATTAGCCCATATGTCTGATACCAATCTATAAAGTCCTCTTTAGAATCATGAAACACATGCAGTGACACTGAATTCAGGAAGATCACAGGCCAGTGGGTGGAAAGTCTTGTGGATCCAGTGACAGTAGAAACATCTCAGCACTAGCAGGGATCACCACGGGGCTTCTCCAGCTCTGGGCACTAGTTTAATTCCATGTGTCTTGTCAGCTGCAATGTCTCCCAGGGAGTGAGGAGAGAGAGAGAGTCTCCTGACTCCAAGGAGTTCCCAGAATACTCAGGAGAAGGCCATGCCCACACAGTGGCCTCATTGGCTATTGACAGGCTAGACTCCACCCCTTCACTCATAATCCTCTCAAATTTATGAACAATTATACATCTACCACAGAGACCCTCACCCTCTTTTACCTGCTGCTGCCAGGAGCAGGGTAAGAGAGAGAGGGCTTCCCATATTCTGGACATTTCAAACTTCTGGCTGGGAAGCTGTGGTTGAAGGTATTGGTTGACCTCATTGGCTGAATTAGGACCAACTGTGTGGTGTCTTGGTTCTAGGTGAAGACTAGGTTTTAGGTTTCACCTGTGCTAGGGGGTCCTAGTCTATGCATGCTCAGTTTGGATCTTCCCATGGGTGTCCAATAGGGTGCCCAATTTCTTTCCAACCTCCTCTATGGGGGCCTTTACAGGTATGGGTGGGACAACGTTCCTGTCTCTAAGCTAGCTACCTAACAGTGCATTTAATTTTTTTTATTATAAAAACAACCTTATTACCTTCAAATTACTCTCCATTATGCTTAATACATTTGTCAAATTTGCA
Organism: Echinops telfairi; assembly: GCF_000313985.2. Lineage (NCBI taxonomy): Eukaryota > Metazoa > Chordata > Mammalia > Afrosoricida > Tenrecidae > Echinops > Echinops telfairi. The sequence goes on along the minus strand of NW_022103903.1, from coordinate 16,140,901 downwards.
ATTCCATTTTTGGAAACATTTTTCAAACACTTCTGTTTAAATGGCTGATAGAATCTTCCTGTTTTTTGTTCACCTTTTATGTAACCAAATCACTGTCCTTTCATGTCCCTCTGCATTCCTGGAAACAAAAAGAAGTTGCATAGCGCAAGGTCAGGTGAGTAAGGTGTGTGGGGCAAGAGAGGCATGCTGTTTTTTGCCAAAAATGGCTCACTGAGATGGCTAAATGAGTAGGTGCATTGTTATGATGGCAAAACCAGTCCACTAGCTGCCACAAATCACGCCTTTTTTGTCACACATTGTTACACAATCTTTTCAGAAACTCTAAATAGAAAGCTTAATGAACAGTCTGACCAGGTGGAACGAACTCCAAATGCACTATGAGTCAACATTTTCATCTGTTCAAGAAGTTGACAGATCTCCAGAATGAAGTTTGTCATCAATTGTGCTTTCAACATTTTTTGTAACAACAAAACTACTCACACTTGAGTTTTTCCCATTCACTGTCCATGTAAGCTATGTTCAACATCACAACAGTTTCTGTGGCATTTTTCCCCAAGCAGGAAACAAAATTCCACAGCCACACTCTGTTCTTTTAACATGGCCATCACAAAAATAACAACTGCATCAAAAAGCAAGGTCAGAGTGAAACTGCTTTTATGAAAAAATTCACTGTAACCAGAGAGAACCTTTCTAGGCAATGCCATTTGCTGTACTAACAGACCAAGTTGCTTGATGCTCGCCTAGTGGGGGGAAAGGTATATTATGAAAGTCTGCTCCACTCACTGCAATTCTGGTTACCCCCTTTTGTATACAGTATTGAGGTTTGCAAGCTTCCATTGGGCTTGCAATAGATTGGGCAATCGATTGGGCAAAGTATAAATCTAACATATCCTGAGTCCTTTGGGGGAACATCTAAAAGGAAGGATCTGGCAAGCAAGAAACAAATGATATCAAAATGGTGACAATCACAGAGGTTCTTAACCTGTGGGTTGCGACCCCTTTGGGGGTCAAACGACCCTTTTACAAGGGTTGCCCAATTTATAACAGTAGCAAAATTACAGTTATGAAGTAGCAATGAAAATAATTTTATGCTTGATGTCACCACATCATGAGGAACTGTATTAAAGGGTCACAGCATTAGAAGGTTGAGAACCACTGCTCTAGGAGAATATGAAACAGCAGACTGTGGATACTATAGAGATAAGCATATTCTTAACAGTATGTGTGAGAAATTAAATGTATGTAGGAAGTAGTTTATCAATATGGAGAGGCTATAAGTATACAGTTTTTTCCTGGAGAAGTATATACATCTGGATTCCTCTTAACTTACAGGAAAAGAGTGGATACTTATCAAGTACCAAGCAGCTAAGATACAGAATAAAAGCTCTCTTCTAGTGTGATAAGCACTAAAAGGGTTTTGTCTGCTTTTCGAGATCAGTATATATGGCCAGACAGCAAATGGCAGCTTCATATTAGCATATTAAAGGGGGGCTGCTGTGGGGAGAACTCTGTCTGGAGAATGTGTATTGGGTTTTATTTCTATAGCTCAGTACCCTGACAGCCTTTCCAGAGTCTGCCTTCCAAACTCTGTGGTTATGAACTTAGAAAATTGGGCATTTACATTTTTATCCAGTCTCTTAATTTCCCCTAGCAGACCCATGCAGACAAAGGTCTTTTGTGGGAGTTAGAAGAGCCACATTCCATAATTCACTGTCCCTGCAGGCCATCTCCTGGATCTTCCTGCCATTTTCCCTTTTATACAGAAGGATTTAATTCTCCCTGAACAATTGTGTTTAATTTAATTTTATTTTTTTGGGGGGGGGGTGATAGTGGTCACACACCTGTGTGAGTTTGTAATCTAGCCACTTCATGCCTTAATCGTGCCCCATTTTCAATACCCATTTTATAAATTGCCCACCACTAATAACCCAGTATTTAAAAGTTAAGAATGTTTTTTGATGTGACAAGTCTCCATTTCTGATTGGACCTGTGGCCACATGCATGCATAAGTAAAGTTAAGTGCACAGCAGAGTAATCATCAAAAATGTCACAATGTGCCCCAGCTCACAGAGTCAGGTATCTTGTCTTCATTTATTTGGGTTTGGTCATTTTTCCCCTAACCATCCATGCTAGGTCAACTGATAGCAGCTTCAAGTTTGGGGATCCACACACACCTGTCCACATTTTAGGTTAGCTGGTCCTTGGGGCTGGGCCATGTCAATCGTATCGCTGTTCACACACTTTTTAAAACTTCCGAGTAGCCAGGCTTCCTCTTCTCTTTTCCCTTTGGCGTCTGTGAATCACGTCGATGGGTGCCAAAGGAATATATCCAAATCAACCCATCTCTTTGCTGCTGCCTTTCCCTTCACTTCCACGGTGAGTGGCCCAAGTGACTGCCATAGCAAGCATTTTAAAATCACTGGATCTTTTTTACTCCCGATCCTAGTAGGGAGTTTTTTCTGCTCGGCACAGACTTCCTGCTTTGATGCATCCACTGGCTAACTGCTTGTTCAAGATTTTCAAGGGCCGAATGGTCTTCCTCTGTAGATCTTCCCTTCAGATGTACCACTTCAGTTTTCTCAGCAGCCCTGGTGGGCTTCAGGGTTTTTTGTTTGTTTGTTTTTACTCTACCTTGGCTTCCAAAAATATATATTTTTTCCAGGCAAGTCTTGCCTCCCAATTTAGTATATCTAGTCAAATAAATGCTCAGGGTAGACTGATAAGCTCTTGTAGTCATGATTAATATTTTGTAATCATGATCAATTTCCTATAATACAGTACCAAGTCAAAGAAATATTGAGCTTCAGTAGTGAAACTCAAATAGCATATAACCCTTAACCTTTTAAATAATACTCAAGTATCACAATCTCATATACACTCCTGTACCATATCTACTTATGTACATATGCCCTGAGCACTCTGCCAGCATAGTACCAGAAGGTACTGGCCACCTATTAACCTTAATCATCCAGGACTTTTTTGCTTCTAAGCCACCACAGAAACAGCTTTTCACCCCTCAGCTGGGGCACATCATTCCTTACATCCATTGCAAGTAACATTAACCAAAATAACTATTCTATGGATCAGATATTTAATTTTTCATCCCTTTTTAGTTCTATCTCTTTAAAACAAACAATCAAAAATCACCATGATGCTACTAGTCTGGAACCATTGCATTGAACCCCACTCCTGACACCAATCATGTAGTATTAGAATCCTTGCATGGACTGCAACAATGTCTGCTATGCTGATACCATTTCTATTTTTTTTTTCTAATTGACCTTTCTAATCATTTTATTAGGGGCTCATACAACTCTTATCACGATCCATACATACATCAATTGTGCAAATCACATATTTACATTCGTTGCCCACATCATTCTCAAAATATTTACTCTCCAGTTAAGGCCTTGGCATCAGGTCCTCATTTTTTCCCCTCTCCTCCTGCTCCCCCCTACCTCATGAGCCCTTGATAATTTATAAATTATTATTTTGTCATATCTTGCCCTGTC